>NW_022436947.1:24519510-24573322 GCF_009761245.1 Sapajus apella
TTTTTTTTTTTTTTTTTTTTTTTTTTTTTTTTTTTTTTTTGTGGAGATGGATGTTGGCAGGGGGAGGGTCTTATTATGCTGCCTAGGCTGATCTCGAACTCCTGAGCTCAAGCAATTCTCCTGTTCTGACCTCCCAAAGTGTTGGGATTACAGACATGAGCCACTGCACCCGCTGTGACTAGGTTTTTAAATAGACAATTGTAATAACAGGAACTATCAGCTGCAAAGCACATAGGGCTGTTAATTTAAACCCCACAAAAGAACTAACTTCCATTTGTAATTATCTTCACTACAACCCACTGAAATGCATGTCATTATTCCCGTTTTACAGATGAGATTACTGCCGGGGGTTAATAAATTACCCACGGTCACACAGATGCTAAGTGACAAAGCTAGAACTTGTCATATTTCAATTCTGTGCTCCTTTTGCCTTTGTATTCCTGAGACCACAAGCCTTTACAATTGTCTTATTTGCTTGATTTTCACCCAGATAGATATGCTTCCTAAAACATTCCCATTTTGATCATTAAAGGAATTACTCTTGTTAATGTTTCCACTTTAAGATAAGACATCTAACCTAGGATGTTTTGCATTACTGGTCCTGATTGTGTTTTTATGGCTCTGAATGGTACGTTCTCACAATCCTGGGTCCCCAGCCAGGGACCCTCTAATTGGCAGATATGGAAACTGAGGCACAGAATGATTAAAATGAGACAGGCATTCTCAAGATCCAAAGTGAATTAATGGAAGAGCTAAAATTAGAACTCTAATTTCCTGATTCCCAGGTCTATGTCCAGCCTTGCGCTTCATACTTTTTCCCTAGGAAGTTACATCACCCTCCCCATGTGCCTTCTCTACTTACTCCATTCATATCTCTAGGTCTCCTTTAAATCTCTCATTGCTTTCTAAGGCATGACTTGAAAGTTTATGAGAAATGTTCTTTCTATAGTGTGAACATGAACATTTTTTGTACATTTATCTATGGTGAAAAAACCAGGAAGGAATATTTTTTACAAATCCAAGTATATTTTGACATGTATTCAGAATGTACTGAATCCAACAAAACTCTACTAAATGATTGATCCTTCTATTTAAGGGAGTTCGGAGTTCCACATCAATCAAAGCATAGCTGCTTCAGCAGATTCACAGATATTTAAAGCTAAAGGGATTCTTAAAGCAATGGAGTCACATTTGAGATACAGAAATTGATGACCAAAGCTGTCAGATGACTGGACCAAGTACCTTCCCATTTAATGGCAGCACAGGATTGCAACTCAGACTTAGAAACTCTCCTGGGTTCTTCTACTACTGCTTGCTATCATCACACATCCTTGATCACTCCAGCTGCTACATTCCGGATGCCTGTGTCTGAAATTAAACATCCTGAGGCTATCAAGAGGTCCCGCAGGTCTACTGTTGAGTGGATGATGGTGCCTCTTTCTCACAATCCTTAATGGGCTCATTATTCACATTTAGCATCAGCTTGATTTATCTCTCATTGAAACAGTGACTCCCGAGTCCCAGTTCCCAGGGGACTGACTCCACTTGCCCTTATACAAGGGCTGGTCTTGCTTGGAGCAGTACTTTATGTGATTGCTTAGATTTTGAGCAGGACAGGAATTAAAAATTTGTATAAAAACCTAACGCCCAAGAGGTGTAGGTGCCATCAGTTTCTTAGAGTGGGCTGCCTCAGATGAGGTTGAGCTACTCCTCCAAGAACCAACTGTCTGTTCTGTAATCTATGGAATAAGTTGCCCTTCTGGAGAGAATTATTACACAGACCTAAAGATCAAAGGCATAAATGTACTTCAGTGATATTTTTGTGTCTCAGTAGATACTTTATTAGGAGCCAACAGTTTACATTACTAGATTTTTATAAATGACGTGAAATACCTTTGTACAGCATTGGTTTACAATACTACAATTTCAGAAACATGAGTTAACACAAATCAAGCAGCAGACGTCAAGAAAAGCAATCTGTCCTGTTGTGTTTTGATAGTACTTGGCTGATGTAGTAAATCTCAGAGGATTTCATTCTGTTCAATGTATCTGAAGGCAATATTTGAAAAACAGTTTATATGTGCACAGGATTTTTAAAATATAGGATCTTTTTTGGGTCTCAAAATCTGGACATTTTATTTTGAATAAGGAATTTTCAAGAAGGAAACCCTAAGCACGTAATGGATTTCATAAGTAATGATCTTACACATTCTGTTTCTATTGAAAAATATCTTTGTAGACAGTAAATATCATGATTGTACTGGATATACAGAACACATAAAAAACACCACCTAAGATGTTTACAGAAGACTTGTCTGCTGCCTGCCCAAAATTTACAACTCTACTTCTCTGCCAACAGGATCCTGATGGATTCAGGTAATGGCAATAATCCTTTGATCTCAGAGATGAGTCACAGTTGGTTTAGACTTGCCATGGTAAGGTTAGTCTTCTTGGCGAGTGATTGGTTTAAGGCAGGCATGTGACTCAGTTCTGGCCAATGAGATCTAAGTGAAATCTGCTAGAGGGGACTTCCAGGGAAGCTTTGTCTTCCTTATGAAAAGAGATAGAGGCAAACTCTCTTTGCCCTTTTCATCCTGCTTAGAATCTGAGGAGTTGCTTGTGTTGTGATTGTGAGGTGACATGCATGATTAAAAGGCCAAAAAAATAGGAGACATGCTGCTTTTGCCATTATCAAGCTACTGAAGCAATGCCAGAAGCTGCCCACCCCTAGACTTTTGCCTATGTGACATAGAAATACCTTTATTTTTAAGCCACAGCTGTTTAGGTTTTTAGTTACCTGTAGCAGAATGCATTCTTAAAACACTCTTACCTGCTGGCTTGCATAGTAGTCGTACATCTCCTCTTTTAGAAACATGAGCTTAATTTCTGATCTCAACATATCTTTTCAACACTACTGGACACTATTACTGCAATACACTGCCTAACCTGTATCAGAAAATGTTTGCTTTACATTGATATAAGTTTTAGCAAACCACAAATGGGATGATACATTGACTAAGACTGAAACAAATTAATATATTCTTTTCATCTAGGAAAATCACACTTAGATGTGATAGACAGCACCTAAGATGGCTTTCAATGACCTTCTCTGCTGGTGTTCATTCCCTTGTGTAATGACATCCCTCTAAATGTGGGCTAGACTTAGTGATTTCCTTCTAAATAATAAAACATGGCAAAAGTGATGGGGTATCACTTCTGAGACGAGATTACAAAAGAGTGGGCCATTCATCTTGCTTGCCTGTCTTGGTCTCTCCTTTGCTTGCTCTACTGGAAACCAGCTGCCATGTTGTGAGTTGCCCTGTGGAGAGGCCCACGTAGAAAGGAACTGAGAGAGGGGTTTGGCTAGCAACCACTGAGACACGGAGGCCCTCAGCTTGACAGCCTAAAAGGAACTGAATCCTGCCATCAGCCACGCGAGTGAGCTTAGACATGGATATTTCCCAGCCCTGAGACCTGGATTGCAGCCTCTGAGAGACCCTGAGCAGAACCACTCAATTAAATCACTTTGATTCCTGATACACAGAAACTGTAGAGGAGCAGTTTGTTGTGCTAAGCGACTCAGTTTTGGAGGTGATTTTTTATGTAGCTAGACAATATAATTCCAAAACAAACCACTTTTATTTTGATGATGATTTCTTATTTTCTATTTTATTGTTTTTTTCTATTAGACAATTTGGTTTTCATGTTTACAGAGAAATGTATGCAATGAATGTCTATCGGATGTCCTGGGACAAAGTCCAGAAATAGATGAGAAGGAAATATAGCATTTACAACTTTCTACAATTCGTACCAAACAGAATATAAGAAAAAAATTAGGCTATAGATAGTGTTTGGGTTGAAATATCAGCCCAAATACTTGAAGTGGCTTAGATTTATACCCAGGTATGCACCAAAGACCAATGACCAGCTCTATCTGGAAAACTGATCACCAAACTTCAACCCTGGAATATAATGCTTCATTCAGCACTAGCGCAGGGTTCTCATTTCTCAGGAGTTCTTGGCAAAAGGATCACCTGGTGAAGGGTGCTTGTTAAAATCCAGATTCTCTGGCCGCATTTGAGACTCAGATCAGACTCTCTGGGGTAGGGACTGGGTAACTGTATTTTTACCAGGTTTGCCCTTTGTCTCATGCCAAAGACGAGAGTGTGCCATATTCCCTTGGATTTAATTACAGCTCCTTTTTGCATATGCCTTTCTTTTTCCTCCACTCCTGACAGCCCTAGTTTGTTCCCCTCTTCTTTCTGGGAGCTCCCCGTGCTGGATGGCATCTGGACACCGGTGGATAAATGAGTAGAGCTACTTTTTGAGAGGCTTTTGCTAATTTAAACCCATAAATATGTATTACTGGGTAAGGATAAATGATCATTATTTATTATGAAAACATACAAATTGATGATAGAAATCTTGATTTATTGTCATTATTCTAAATCCTGCGTAAACAAATGCATTAAAAAAATGTAAACACATACTTGTAAAATCCTAAGGTATGGGTCAAACCCAGTCATACAGAGAGAGGGTTTAGACCAATTTCAAACTCCTTCTTTGTTCCCACACATATTTTTAACGTGTTGAGCTGCCTTTGAAGTCGATGGAATAAATGTTGTGTGTGAGTGTGTGGGTGCAGAGGAGATTGAGAAATAGCACAATTAAATGTTAACAGAACATGGGAACTTTGCTCTAATACCCATGTGTTTCTCAGGGGCAATCTTTATTGGGCCAAACTGGCACCTCTGGGGAAAAGGCTGCAGTGCTCTTGCAGCCCCTACTGAAAATAGGAGGCCTGGATTGCATTGCAGATGCCTGTGTTGACAGGGGTTCCTAGGGATATCCACCTAGATCCCTAGGAAAAATGTAAACTTCTGGTAGGAGCGCTGATTCTCGTTCTTGGGCTTGAACACTGGAGTGACAAATACTAAGTAACCTCGTCTTGCAGAAGGAAGCGTTTCCAAGGTTTCAAGATGGAAGAGGGCAAAAAGGTGGGTATTTATCTACCTTTGTGAGCAACTGAAGAGGGTTAGGGTGTGGGGTTGTGGGTGTGGAGGGGACTTACACTTACTGACTTGAGCATCCAGCTTGGAATCCAGAGTCTCTGTCTTCTAAATGATTTCCCTCTTGTTGCTTCCCAGTCATTACAGAGGCCTCATAATATTTTACATTGATAGTGCTCTATTTCACTCATCTGCTTCTCTTCACAAACTTGTGAAGATCTAGATCATTTTCATAATAAGAATTGTCTTTTATTTCCCCACTGAGGGAAGGGAAGTTCACTTGACTAATAAGTGACTACATCAAGACCAGGATTTAGGGCAAAGTCTGTGTCTGCTGTGAACATCTGGTATCCTCCATAATACCTAGTAGTATTATGTACATATTAATTAGTGTATAAATATTTCTTCTAAATGCTCATTGAAAAGATGTAGCTGTTTATAACATTTCACCAGCCATAGTATTATCACTTATTAATTCTTTGCCTGGTATGACAAGCACACTTTGATTTATGTATTTATTTATTTTTGGCATACTCTTTTATCCTATTATTTTATTTCAAATGATTTAAAATTTCACTTAAATTTTAAATTAAATTTTAATTTAAAATTTTATTTAAAATTTAAATAAAATTCATTTAAAATAAAACAAATAAAAATCATTTTATTTTAAATGATTTTCTTATTCACCATAGCTCTAAAATACCACAACCATTCTCAAAATACAGTGGAGGTTGATTATCACTTAGGTCACTTGGACAGTATGGAAAGCCCCCTGACAAGGGGGTAATTCAAGCTCAGAAGTCTTTACCTTTAAAAAAAAACAATTTAGAAAATATAGGTTAAAGCATGCTTTGTGCTTGAGTTTTCTCCCATGACCTGAAGCACCTCAGTTGTGTAGACCTGCCCCCAAAGCGGGGGACATACACTGGAAAATGATGAGGGGAGGGCCTCAGGGAGGAGGCAGGAGAAGCAGCCCAGGCCCTGCCCTGCCAGGGCAGGGACGGGGAGAAAAGTGACTTTGTCCTTTGGTGCCTCTTGCCTCCACTTTTCCTCATGTTTTCTCGTGTGTGTGTGTGTGTGTGTGTGTGTGTGTGTGTGTGTGTCTGTGAATGTGCATGTCTGTGTATATGTGTCTGTGCAGGAAAAGAGGCAGGTGTATACGTAACTTGTACTTTAGAATTACTTCAGGTGACTGTGTTTTCTTTTCTGGCAGGGGTGAGAGGGATGATGCATACAGCAAGGGACAGCATTGTCTTCAGTGTCCTTTATGTGTCATTAATGGACTGCAGGCATCAGTGTGGTGGATATATTCCAAGACAAGAGCCACTTACGGGCCTTGGAATAGCAATAAGTCATGTTATACAGCACTATATGCCTCAGTGGATTCACAGCATGCCCTGTGTGTGAGGACCTGCAAGGCAGGTATTATTTCCCCCATTTTACAGATTAGGAGATTGAGCCTCAGGGAGGTTGTAATCAGTGATTGAAACAAACCCAGGATTTTGCTCTCTCAGTTTTTCATTCAGTTCTCCCTCCATCACACCATTCTCTTTAACCTCACCCCAAACTCCTTGTTCTGTTTATGCAAGCCTCTCATTCAAACAGAAACACATGGGGATTTCTGAACCCATGGGCTCTGGCTGCTCTTTGTTGCCTACATCCATATTTGCCATCCAAATTGTAAAACATGTTTCCCCTCACTCTGCAAATAATCATTTCCACCAAAGAAAGGGGGTGTAATTCAAGCAAGAGAGGTAGCTGCCTGGCTTCCTTCTGCTCTCAAACTTCCACATTCAGTGTCACCCTCACTCCCCAGCAACCTAACTCTCTTCTGGCCAGGACCCCTGGGCATTTGACTGACTATTGGCTACCAGAGTCCTCACTGCGTTGTCATGTCTTTCTGGCTTTTCCTGGTTTACCATAACATTGTATGTTCCCCTTACTCCATTCCTTTAGTGTCAGTGGTTCCCATACATTAGTATACTTAAGAAATTTCTGGGGATGCTTGTTAAAATGCAGATTCTTGGGGCTTGAGATTATGAATCAGTGCTCCCAGGGTAGAGTCCAGGCATTTGTACCTCTTCCAGCCCCCCATTTTGATGCAGTTGGTCTGGGGAGGACACTTTGAGAAACCAGGATGCCTTAGGCTTTATTCTCTGCTGGGGGAGAGAATCCGAAAAAGGTGACACTCAGATGTGAGTGAGTGTGATAATCCATTACTGTGTTGCTTTTGAAGAGCACTTATGAAAAGCAATATGTCCTGCTTAACAGCATGGAGGTGTCTGGATCTTTGCTTCTTAGGGTTATCTCATCTAAACTACTAAACCTCTCTGTGCCTAAGTTTCTTATCTGTAAAATGTGGTATGATAATACCTACATCTTAAGAGTTGTTGCTCTGGACATGAGTTAATTTATGCAAAATACTTAGGGCACTGCCTGCTACATCAGGAGCTCTGGCCCAGGTGCCTTAACCAGAAGTGGGGAAGGGTCAGGGATGTCAGTAACAGTATTGGGAAGATGGAAAAGGAGAACCTTTTGGTATTCTTGAAATCGTTCCATGTCAGTGACTGCTTACTTTGTATTCTGCCATTAAGCAATCAAGAAGGGTGAGCTCATCTCTAGCAAGTCAATGAGGCTTCTGAGTTTACTACCATGAGGCACACAGTGATAAAATATGCCCCAGGGAGATGATGCCCTAGCTGATGAGTGCACAGATGTGTCAGAGAAAGTTGTACCAACATTCCATATGAGCCACTTTGGGATTAATTCCTTTTCATCTTATTCCTCCTTTTCTTTTGTTTAAAGGTAACCATCTGGCTTCTCCATCTTTTGCTCTTTTTAGGAGGGAGTATGAGTTTTCCTGGGGTTTGTATTACATTTTGAACATGTAAGCTAAATCTTCCTACACTGATAACAAAGATATCCATTTCTAGTTTATACCCTGTTATGCATTGAATTGTGTCCCCTTCGGCAAGCTCTGTTGATGTTCTAATCCCAAGACACTCAGAATGTGACTTTATTTGGATATAGGGTAATTGCAGATGTAATTAGTAAAGATGACGTCATACTGGAGTAGGGTGGACCCCTTGTCAAATATGACTGGTGTCCTTATACGAGGACAGCCATGTGAAAACACACGGGCAGAAGACCATTAACGATGGGCACAGAGTGGAGTTATGTAGCTGCAATCTAAGGAATGCCAAAGATTGCCAGCAAACCACCAGAAACCAGGAGAGACAAGGAAAGCCTTCCCTACTGGCCTCAGAAAAAGCCTGGCCTTGCTGACATCTTGATTTTGGACGTCTAGTTTCCAGAATCACAAAATTTTTCCCAAGAAGTTTCTGTAGCTTTAGGCCATCCAGTTTGTGATGCTTTGTTAGGGAAGCCCTAGCAAATGCACACGCATTCCCTTGGAAGTCACCAAAAATGATACTCAGGGATAGGATTTGGGATTTCTGGAACATTTTCATACCTCTTTGTGTAGCCTGTGCACTTTTTTTTTTTGAGACGGAGTGTCATACTTGTTGCCCGGGCTGGAGTGCAATGGTGCAGTCTTGGCTCACTGCAACTTCTGCCTCCTGGGTTTAAGCAATTCTCCTGCCTCAACCTCCCAAGTAGCTGGGATTACAGGTGCCCACCACCACACCTGACTAATTTTTCTTTCTTTCTTTTTTTTTTTTTTTTTCGTATTTTTAGTAGAGATGAGGTTTCATCATGTTGCCACACTGGTCTCAAACTCCTGACCTCAGGTGATCCGCCTGCCACAGACTCCCAAATTGCTGGAATTACGGGCAACAGCCACTGTGCCCGGCCTGCACGTTCTTTTTTATGGGGTTCCCAGGTGGGTACCTAAAACCACACTGCAGACCAGCTGGCTGTGAGCAGTCTGCAGGAATCTAGAGACATCTCTCCTGTCTACATGGCCTCACGTGTTCATATCATGAAAAACATCTAATGGCAGATGTCTTAGTACAAAGCAGGCTATACACATCTTGATTCCATTTTGTCCTCTGGTGTCAATTTGGTAGCACTTGTTGATGTTGAGTGTTACCAAACAAGTGACATAGAACAGTGAACAGTGTAAAAATAGACCACAGAAGAGCCAGCAATAGTATGGATTCTGGGTGATTAGCTAGTGAACTTAGAGAGGAGGGATACCTCAGGGCACTAACATTTGCCATCTTTGAGGAGAAATAACCACAACCCCTCCAAGTGTTGAAAGTTCCATCCTAAATAGAAAAATCTTACCTTGCTTAATGTAAGAAAATCTTATTTTATCTAAATATGCAATTATAGGGATTCATCCAGAGGCCTGGCTTCCTCACTAAATTCTGTGTTTACACTTTGGAGTTTGTTATTCTTTAACCTTTTGGGCGTGTCATGGGACAAATCTGAATGATTACCACACTAAAGAAAACAAAAGCTCTTTCTTTTCTGTCAAAGACACAAAAACGGAAATGTCTTCATCATTTTCAGACTATCCATTGGTCTGCGTGCACATTTGTTTGAACTAGAGCTTTTTAAACATCATTAGCTTCTTTTCAGTTTCTATAATACACTTCCTGATGGCAGAGGTTGTTTCCTACGATTCAGTTAAGTCAAACTAGGGTTACGAATAGCTTTCATCTTACCTCATTGCTGGAATATTTTTTCCTCCAGTGCTGCTAGTCTGTTTATTAAACACATAGAAAATGAATGAAATAAATCTCTGCAGGTTTGAATGTTGCATGGCAAATGAGGAAAAGGATATACACTAGGGTTCTTGCAAAGTCTAGGCAAGGATAATCACAGCCCCTTATGCAGTACAGAAAGCCAAAAGTGCCTGCAAGAAATAAACAAGCATTCTAGGCTAGAAATATTACTCAACTTCAAGTTGTATCTTATCACATCATATCCTGATTCTCTAGAGCGGTAGTTCTCAATCAAGAGCAATTTTTTCTTCCCTTTCAGGGAATATTTGGCATTATCTAGAGATACTTTTAGTTGTCACAATTTGGGGGATGCATCTGTCTAGTATCATATGCTGTATAACGTGGCTGTCAAGACGCAGACCCCAAGCTCTACAACAGGGCTTTCCTATCTGGGCACTATTAACATTTTGGGTCCAATAATTCTTCATTACTGGGGTGTGGGTAGGGGTATTGTCCTGTGCACTGCAGGATGATTATCAGCATCCCTGTTTCTCTACCCAAGTAGAGACAGATGCATCCCCCAAATTGTGACAACTGAAAGTATCTCCAGACAATGCCAAATATTCCCTGAAAGGGAAGAAAAAATTTCTCTTGATTGAGAACTACCGCTCTAGAGAATCAGGATATGATGTGATAAGATACAACTTGAAGTTGAGAAATATTTCTAGCCTAGAATGCTTGTTTATTTCTTGCAAGTACTTTTGGCTTGCTGTACTGTGACTTTAAGAGTTCATTCATTCGTTTATCCAATATTTATGAAGCATTTACTTTTTGAGGATGGAGTAACTAAAATGAGGAAACAGGACCAGGACAAGATCAATGAGCTGGCCATGGGTAATGGAAAAAGGGAGAGTGCCTATAAAACAGACACGGTCTCTGGCTTCTCAGGCTCACTCAGGAATCATTACCAAGGAGGGGTGATTTCCTCTGTGGTGCACTCTCTTACTTTTAATGTAATAAAGGAAGTCATTTTCGTAGTTGCCTCTCTAAATCACTCTTCTCTAGAATTCAGACTGGAATCTTGAGGGTTTCTCCTAGGACAATTCCCCAAACCCTCTTTTGGAGATGGAGTCTCCCTCTGTCGCCAGGCTGGAGCGCAGTGGTGCGATCTTGGCTCGCTGCAACCTCTGCCTCCCACGTTCAAGTGATTCTCCTGCCTCAGCCTCCTGAGTAGCTGGGACTACAAGTGTGCGCCACCATGCCCAGCTTATTTTTGTAGTTTTAATAGAGACGGGGTTTCACCATATTGGCCAGGATTGTCTCAATCTCTTGACCTTGTGATTTGCTGGCCTTGGCCTCCCAAAGCGCTGGGATTACAGGCGTGAGCCACTGCACCCGGCCCCTTCCCAAACCCTTTTCTACATCGAGGGCATTTGTAATTTACAAATGCCCACCGCGCGCCGGGACCAGGGTCCGGTGTGGAGTGCCCCCAGTCCTGGGAAACGGGGTGCGGCCGGAAAGGCAAGCCGCCCCCTCGCCCGTCACACAACGCACGTTCCTGAACCTGGCGCTAAACCATTCGTAGACGACCTGCTTCTGGGCCGGGGTTTCCTACGTAGCAGAGCACCTCCCTCGCTGCGATCTATTGAAAGTCAGCCCTCGACACAAGGGTTTGTTTAAAAAAAAAAAAAAAAAAAAGGAAAAGGGAAGAAAAAAGAGTCCGTCTCCTCCAGTATTCCAGTATCCCAATATAAGCAACCACTTCTCTGCCCCACAGAGGGTTTTCTCTTTGAATCCCCCTCCCTCTGCCTCTGTACAGGGGAACTGTTTTCTTCTTCCTTCCTCTTATCTTGCCTATTAAACTTTTTGCTCTTTAAAACCAAAAAAAAAAAAAAACCAAAAAACAAAAAACAGCTTCCCATTTGCTGTTGATTTGCTTGGAACATTCCTTCAGCACTCTGCACTTGGCTAACTTTGAGTTATTAATAATGTTTTAACCTAAATGCTTTTTCTTCAATGACTTCTTTCTAGCCGCCATCTTTTTTTACTCACTTGGACTTTTTTTTTTTTTTTTAATCTAGCATATCACATCCTTATTTAATGGAGTGTATATGTATGTGTGTGTGTGGTTATTATTTCTGATACTAGACTCTAAGCTCCCTGGAATGCAGTAGGTATTAAATTAATGTTTGTTGGATAAATGAATGAGTTAGTGAATACTGCTATTTACAAAGTTATATTTTTCTTTTTCTCCTATTTACAAGAGCAGTAACCTGATAAAATCTGCTAGGGAAAGGAGAATTTGGAATGTGTTATTATCTGGCATAAGAAATAGTAATTGCATTCATTCATTGAATTTATTTATTCTAATCCAAGCATAATTTTGGTAAAAAAAGTGAATAAAATGGAAGACAAATTAGTTCAGTTTTTGCTTATCATGAAACTTGAGTTTAAACCTACAGATTTTGGCATAGCTCTACCCACAGACATGATGATTTCCCTAAGAATGTTTAGGTGGTCTGGAATTCAAACACCTTCATGTTTACCTTCAGAATCATATGGCTGGGGTGTGGAGTGATGGGATTAAAATCATGCAGGGGCCTAAATAGTAAACTTTATATGGGTCAGAGAGAAACAAACTCTTTACAGCTGGGTAATGGGAAAATTTGACTCAACGTAATAGTGCTTCTGCCCTGTAGCTCTTAGTCATCTGATCCTATTGCTCATAGATGGGCTGTTAAAAAAAAAAAAAAAAAAAAAAAAAAAAAAACTATAGAAATGGGGCCACATGAACTAGGTGAATTTGACAACTGTCAGCACTCAGAAAGTCTGAGTACTTTTTATTTAGCTAGACCTTAAGACCACTGTTTTAACTAAAGTTGCAAGTAATTATGTATGTCTCTGTCATGTGAACTAAGATGAACTGGCTGGTTGAAAACAAAACAAAACAAAAACCCAAAAATAAAAAAAAAAAAAGCCCAAAACCCAAAAGTTTGTAGCCAACTTTGGAACTGATTTTCTGATCCATCTTGGAGCACATACAGCCAATTTGGTGGCAAGAGCGATCAAAGGGAAGACCACAGAGTTCTAAGCCCAGATCAGAATGGGAAATGAACTCTAGCTCTTGACCTTCTTCAGTACCAAATATTTATTTGTGGTCCATTTGCATTCAGTATGACATCTGTTGATATCTTGGTATTTCAAACATGATTTAATTAAATCCCACAATTTGAATATTAACAGTGAGGATGCCAACTGGTAAAACCTAGGAAGAGGGTAATAAAAATACCCTTGATGAAAGGTCTCCCACCATCTCTTTGTGTGAGTTTTCTGTACTCTTACAGGCTTTGACTCTTGTATGAAGACTTGTCAACTGGAGTCTCAGAAATTTATAAATAAAGGCAACTTAGAGATTGTCTGCTTCTCCTTCTTGATTTTATAGATGAAGAAACTCCTGTCCAGAGTGTAAGTGCCTTTCCCAAGGCCCAACATGACCCTGGAGGTCGATGTTCAAGATAGATCCGGAATTCAGATTTATTTTGAGGCTCAGTTTCCCTGTCTGCTCTGAGGAGTGACTGGCATCTTCTCAGTAACTTAAGGCCTCTTTTCTGCTAGAGAAATAATGATGTCTGCCTGTCCCTGGGCCCTGTGAAGATCTCTGTGGCCACTGGCACTTTGGGAATTTTGCTGCATAATTTGGAAAATAAAACTAGTGCATGTTGTCAGCTCCATTCCTATTATGTCTAAGCCATGAACTCAGGTGGAGAAAGGGGGAGGGGGATGACACTCTGGTGTTCTGACTAGCTAAGCTTCCTCTTGGGGAGAATTAAAAATAAACAGGCAAAGGAAAGGAAGGAACCACAGAGCTGGATTACATAAGTGATATGAGATTTATGCTATGTAGAAAGTATATCTCATGCAGTTGCTAAAGCAGTGTGCAAGAAAGAATTTTTTGTCATAGAAATTTGAGTGACAAATATCATATTCCAATACAAATGCCAAAGACTTCCCCAAATGAGGATACAGTGAAATAATAACTACTTCACTGTGGCCCTTAAGGACCTGAAAGTTTTGTCATGATGGAGTGTTTTATTATTAAGAAATTCTAAGAGTCTAAACCACACTCAATTCTGGCTATATATTAGCAACACCTGAGAGCCTTAAAAAAGAATACAGAGTCCTGGGCCCCACCATAGACCAATTAAATCAGAGTTTATAGGGCTGGGGTGTGTAAAACAGTGATTTTAAATGTTCCCCAGATGATTTGCAGCCAGGGTGAAGAACCACTGGTCTAAATTCACAGAATAGCCAGCCTTTGCAGAGGCCACACTCTTTCATGAGTTTCTATCACAATAGGGGTTTATACAGGCTGCAAAATTGTGTGAATATGCAATGTGTAGGAGGGAGTGGATGGGCAGGCTTGCCATACAGATAATGCTTCATGCTGACCTTTTGGTACATACAATGCATGCATTTTGCAGTGTTCTACTTTTCGATGTTTACCACTTGCACTCTCAACCACTGACTGAAACAATGCCACATCAATTCCTCTTCCCCCCTAAACAAACCAGGTATCCTGCTGGCATACGGGAAAGTGTTCATATGTATGTCTATGTTTAATGATGAGGCTGTGTGTGCAGGCTGTTATGCACCAAACTGTAACTGTAGAGACTGAAGGATTTGAGAAGTTATATAGACAAATAAGGAATTTAACACATGACTATTACAAAATAACCTCTGGTGACACATTCCTGGGATTATCCACTCATTACTTGGGAGTTCTCTCATATCACCTAACACTTTTTTTTGGAGACAAGGTTTCACTCTGTTGCCCAGGCTAGCATGCAGTGGCACAATCATGGCTCACTGCAGGCTCGACTTCCTAGGCTCAAGCAATCTTCCCACCTCTCAGCCCTCCAAGTAGCTGGGACTACAGGTACATGCCATCACGCCTAACTAATTTTTGTATTTTTTGTAGAGACAAGGCTTCATCATGTTATCCAGGCAGACCTCAAGCTTCTGGGCTCAAGCCATCTATCTGCCTTGGCCTCCCAAAGTGCCAGGGTAACAGGTGTAAGCCACCATGCTCAGCCCACCTAACACTTTTCTGAATAAAAAGCTAAATGTGCCAGCCTTCCCTCTTATTTCTTATCTTGAATGGTGATTGCATCTGAGCAGTGTTTTTCTTGTAAGTCTCATACTAACCTAACAATAACCAAAGGTAATTGTTATTCCATGTTCCCTTCCAACTTTTCCAGTAAATCACCTACACGAAACAGTCCCTCCCAGCCTTACCTGGAGATTCCTCCTGACTCCTTATTCTTTTCCTTTAGCTCTTCCCCAAGGCTTCTCCAGAATCTCTACCTTCCTCTTAAGATCAAAACAGAAATCTATTCTGAATAAGTCTGACCAATAGCAGATAAGGTAGAGAATCTTATATGTGACATTTCTTTAAATATTTCATTATGCTTCTTTTAAAATATCATTAAATAATTTTGATGCTTAATTTTCTGGAACAATTGACAGAGCTACTTTGAGTCCCCAGTTACTCAAGGAATGGTGTGTGGATTCATCTATGGCTGTGTTTACAAAAGTAACTCTTAACCTGGAGACCTTGGCCCCTTGGGGCTGTGGAATTATTACAAGGGGGGTTTCCATATCCATTTTGCTCACCAGGCATCTTGGTTTTCCACATCACAGGCTCCCACAAAAATGACAACCCTTTCCTGGTATTTTCTTATTTTTTATATGCTCACCTATTTGTTTCCTACTTAATCTGTTTTATTTCAAGTCCTTTAACATCATCTTATTTTGTATTGAACTTTGTCTTATTTTTAGGGGCTATTGTAATTTGTCTAAATCACTTTGATATTATTTTTATCACAGATGTTAACAAGGTCATTGTAACTGGTATCATTTTTAAGTTGAGAGTCCTCTTAACTTGCTCACGCAAGTTTCTGATAAAATATTAAATGTGCTAGGTCTGTGATGCTGGCTGTATGTTGGATAACAAGTTACATCCAAAGTTCACAATACAGCCTATTACTCTTCTGATGGCTACTTCCTAGTTTTACCTATTCTCAACTGAATAATGATCCTGATATTTTATACTTAGCCTGTTGAGAGGAAAGATGTTTGGGGTCAAATTAATGAGTCTTACATTATTACAGTAAATTCTTCTCCTATTATAGGAGACAAAAGAAGGAAACACATCTGGGAAAAGAGCTAACATTCATTTCACTTGGCACAGATACCAATAATGGAATTAATAGTGTCTGACTCTTTCAGAGTCATTTATGTGTTATTATTGTTGTTGTTTTGTTTTCTTCTTTTATCTGAAAAGAGATCTGAGATCTATAAGAAACCACTTTTGAGGCAAAACCAAATTTCTGTGCTATTGGAATAGTGGGTTAACAGTTACCACCTCCTAGCATGCAAAATCTCAGAGCTCTGTGTACTTGGATCTAGAAGTAGTAAAGTCAAAGAGAAGGAAGCAGAGGCTTGGGTTTCTCAAAGCTGTGGTCTCCTTCCAGGTATGGGAAGTTTTGAACTTTTCTTTCGGACCATTCCCTAATCTAGTCATTCCTCTGAATCTTGCCATTGTGTGGGGATAGACAGGTTTAACAGGGAGTCCTTCCATCCTTCCTGTGACAGGGGAGTTCTCCAGTGGCCAGAGACCCAGCCCCCAGCCTCCACGCTTCTGGACTTAGGGGCAATGTGAAACAGCAGCTGATAATATATTTTGGCATTCTGGGAATTTGCCTGTCCTGTCTGCCAGACATTTAGGAGATTAGCCTTATCCTCCATGACCCCAGGAGATCATCTACATGCCACAGCTTGCTTACTGGAAGGTTTAGGAGAGATGTATTTGTGTCCTCCTAAACCTGGAGATTTTTTTAAAAAGTCTTAATTACAAATATTTTAAATATACACACATATTAGAATATGTTTTCTCTTTAAGTAAATAGACAAAATGTTTTTGAATTTATTTATGAAGTTCTTGAATTTTCTTTTCAACAAGTTTTTCGAATGTGATCAATAGGGACCAAGTGGCAAAGGAAGAAAGACACTCAGTAAGGTAATCCCACTGTGTCTTTTCATTCAAAGCACACATTAACTTACTTTAAAAAGAATTTCAGAGTGTCAACTGAATTCGGCATCTATTTTATGATGTCTTGCTCTGCATGGGGCACTGGGCAGCCACAGAGGTGAGGGTGCCATTGCTCTGCTCTGAAGGACACAGGCACAAAGCCGGGGAGAGAACAGAGGAAGAGAAGAGAGGACACTGAAGGACAGTGAAGCAGAATAGTGGAAGTCTTTGATGAACACCACAACAGAGATAAAAACAAAGGATGGTGGGGGCAAGGAGAAGAGATGGCTGATTCCGAGGAAGCTTCGATATCAGAGGCGAGCTCCAGTGAATGGTTGAGGTTCTGGCAAGCAGGCTGTGGTGCAGCAGAACTCATGACATGCTCCGTGCCTGGTGCAGGGCCAGTGCTTCCCAAATATTGGTTGAATGTCTGATGTGGTTTTCTGTGTCCCCACCCAAATCTCATCTTGAATTGTAGCTCCCATAACTCCCACATTTTGTGGGAGGGACCCTTGAATTGTAGCTCCCATAATTTTCCCATTTTTTGGGAGATAACTGAATCATAGTGGCAGTTTTCTCCATACTGTTCTCGTGGTAGTGAATAAGTCTCACAAAAGCTGATGCTTTGATAAGGGGTTTCCCCTTTTGCTTGACTCTCAATTCTCTTTTGTCTGCCACCATGTAAGATGTGCCTTTCACCGTCCTCCATGATTGTGAGGCCTCCCCAAGCACGTGGAACTGTGAGTCCATTATATCTCTTTTTAAATAAATGATCCAGTCTCAGTTATGTCTTTATCAGCAGCGTGAAAACAGACAAATACAATACCCTTTCTGGCATAGCACATTATATGACCTAGAGAAATAGAGGGGCTTACCCCAAAACAGTCTGGTGAATTTGTGGTTATTAACTGTTTTAGACAATTTCTCTTTCTACTAAAAAGCCTCACTCTCAAGAACATGCAAGGAAGAGAGATCTGTGAAGTTAACCAAAATAATAAGTGGTGAAATCTAAGGAGCGTAATTCCACTTCCTTGACATAATTTGTTATGCCCATTTCTAGCCATATATTACTTCTAAGAAGATAGAAAAGCTATACAGTGAACCATGATGGGTGAGACATTTTAATTGTTCTTCCTGGAGATTAATGGTGCCTTGTAAAATGCACTGTTAAATCTGTTTCTTGCTTCTGGCATTTGTTTTTGAGAACAAATGTGTAATTACTAGGGAGGAAGTCTCAGAGAAACTATTTGCCATATTCCATAGGCATTTCTCCTCCCAACATAAAACTCAGGGTTTTCTCAATTGTTTCCTGCTTTTACAATGTGTTGGTGTGGCCACACAAATGTCTGTAGAAGTTGAGCAGGCAAATTGAGAACCTTAAAAGGAGCTGTTTAGTGCAAAGTACCTGTCAGGACCTGCTCCTTTTCCTCATGCTTACCCCTCCCCACACATACAGGCAGGATCATCTCCACCCCACCGGCTCTGGCCAACTTGGTGATTAGGGGCACTTTAAAGACTTAAGTGATTCAACCTTAGCCAGCACTGCAATGAGTCTCCTTCTACTTCTAATCACTGAGGCCACACCCACACTTTGTACCCCATTTCTGGTCTTTGGAGCTTAATCCTCCCTGCCCAGCATCCCCATTCCTTGAAGCCTGGGATTTTACATTGGCCCTTCCCCTTCCTCAAACCACATGCCAAAATCTAAGGTCTTATCCTAGAAGCTCAGACCTGTTACTCCCCACAGAGGTCACGTCTGGAATTGCCATAAGCTGCTTACCCAGTGTGAGGACACCATCTTTTCCACACTATGGCCAAACCAATGGCTTCAGGGATCATGGCTTATTACAGAGAGGTACTGGAGCACAGTATCTAAGAATCTGGGCTTTGAAGTTTCACCACCTGAGTTCAAACCCTGACTCTACCACTTCCTGCCTGTGTTATTCTGGGCAACCTGCTAAGCTTGAGTTTTCTTATCTACAAAATGAATATGATGATGATGATGATGATAATAATAATAGTACGCATCTCACAGGGCTGTTGGAGGTGTCACTAAAGTGATCTTTCTCGCCCAGTCAGCCTGCAGGAAGTGCTAGAAGAAGCACCCCAGCTTCTGTCTCACTCCCACTTGCACAACTCCCCTTGGTTTGCCCCATTGCACTGACAGCTCTTCAAATGGCATATCTCATCAGATATGACTCTGATGAGTACAGAATTCAGCTTTTCAAAACTTCATTTTTAAATTGCTATGAGACAGAATATTAAGCACATCCATATACCCTCAAAAATTATTTAAGTCTTCTTGAAAGTAAAAACATTTGGTTTTTAATTGCCAGCACAGCTAACGATGATTAAGAAGAAATGGTTGTATCTTTAGGAATATGTCCTTCCCTGCCATGAAATAATGACCAATAAGAGACATCTTCTCAAGGTTCAATAAAGAAAACAAGATGTATTTCATATCTGAACATCAAAATAGTTCCCATGAAAGGCAGGAAATTTGTATTCTGTGCAGGTGTAATTCTGTTCTACCAACTAATTCCCTTGGTAGTTGCATAGCCTGTGGATCATGCAGATTTCCTTCAAGGCGACATTAAAAACACTTCCCCCACCCTAAACAATGGTTTATGTGAAAGCATGCCATTTTATGTTTCCTGGACTAACTGAAAAATAGTTTAAACTATTTTAAACATTTACATCTTTTATTGAGTAGCTGAGAAAATATATGATGGAAGGATGTCAGTTTCATTAACTCTGTTTCAGGGAAAGAAAGGTCTGAGGGTTGAGTAGATTGGAACGTAAGGGCTCCTCTTTTAAGTTAGGGTGCAGCTTGATGGCTGTGATGAAAGGCAGCAGATGGGTGACATTAGAGAAAGGAGTCGGGGAAAGGCCTGACATGCCTGGAATGTAGAAATTTTGCCCATTCTGCTAAAAAATAGTGTGACTAGGGACTTCCAGTATATTCCAGGTACAGGAATTAGAGACAACCCATTGCCAATTCATTTGTAACAATATTGTTTTTTTTGTTTTTTTTTTCCAAATGGGACCCTTCTGAGCATGCCAGGATGCTATTATTTGGGGCTGAGTAGTGCTGGCTGGTCTGTATGAGAAAACCTAGAACATATGGTCACCCCATTCCTAGGTCACCCTGAGGCTCTAAGCTTGCAGTTGGCATAAAGCCCAAGTGGCCTCAAGGGATGGAGAACCATTGAGCAAGTTGATATGGGAGCCCTCTCTGGTGTTACAAAACTCTCTGGCAGGGTTTTAAGTGCCCTAACTCGCCAGTGTTCTACTGGCAGGGAAAACATCTACAACTTTGCTGTGCTTCTTATTTGTTCTCTTCAGGTAGAATCAACTAGGGTGTATATCTTGAAGCCAACCTTGGGTACAGTCATTTCTAAATCTGACTTCACAGTGTAATCATTTGAAACTCTGAAAAATACAGACATTCAGCTTCTACCTCTAGATATTCTAATTTAATATATCTGAGGTGGACCCAGGCATCTGTATTTGTAAACATTCCTTTGATTATTTTGACACCTAGCCAAATTTGATAGTTCTTTTGGGCTTATGAAGAGGCTGTGGGGTTTTTAAAAGGCTGCATATTTCAATTTTTCTTTCTGTTTGAGATGGAGCCTCACTCTGTTGCCCATGCTAAAGTGCAGTGGTGCTATCTCAGCACACTGTAACTTCTGCCTCCCTGGCTCAAGCGATTCTCCTGCCTCAGCCACCAAGTAGCTGGTACTACAGGCACACACCACCATGTCTGGCTAATCTTTTGTATTTTTCATAGAGATGGGGTTTCACCATGTTGGTCAGGCTGGTCTTGAGCTCCTGACCTCAGGTGCTCCGCCTGCCTTGGCCTCCCAATCAATTTATTTTTTTTATTTTTTATTTATTTATTTTTTTTTTTTTGAGACGGAGTTTCGCTCTTGTTACCCAGGCTGGAGTGCAATGGCGCGATCTCGGCTCACCGCAACCTCCGTCTCCCGGGTTCAGGCAATTCTCCTGCCTCAGCCTCCCCAGTAGCTGGGATTACAGGCACACGCTACCATGCCCAGCTGATTTTTTGTATTTTTTTTTTTTTAGTAGAGACGGGGTTTCACCATGTTGACCAGGATGGTCTCGATCTCTTGACCTCATGATCCACCCGCCTTGGCCTCCCAAAGTGCTGGGATTACAGGCTTGAGCCACCGCGCCCAGCCCCAATCAATTTTTTAATAGGAGGATTAGAAGTTGAGAGCCAATACATGAAGAGAGGATATTAGAGAGGAAATGAAATATTTTCTACAATTTAATCACAATTTTTTATGAGACCAGAAAAGAAGCAAATTGCCTAAAAGTATCTAATCCTATTTTGCCTTGTTTATTCGCTCAGAAACAATTTGAAGATTTAGAAACGAGGTGCTTTTTGGACCAAGGACATAAGGATATAAGATTTTAACAGACAGTAGAATTTGGTAAAGAAATCCAGAAAAAGTATGTGAAGGAATCTGAGTAAAGAAAGTTAAGGAGATAGCTGCAAACTCCATGTGGGCAGCAATTCTATCTATCTTGTTCCGTATTGTAGTTCCTGGCACACAATGGTAGATGCATAAAAATTATTTACTAAAAGGCAAATGGCTCTTGGGGGGAACACTATTATGTGAGAATGACTCCCATTCACTACTTTATAGTTAAAGAAAATCATGGGGCATGGTGGCTCATACCTATAATCCCAGCACTTTGGGAGGCTGAGGCAGGAGGATTGCTTGAACCCAAGAGTTCAAGACCAGCCTGGGCAACATAGGGAGACCCTGTCTCTACAAAAAGTAAAACAATCAGCAGGGTATTGTGCTACATCCCTGTGGTCTCAGTTACTCAGGAGTCACTTGAGCCCAGGAGGTTGAGGCCATAGTGAGCCATGATTCCACCACTGCACTACTGCCTGGGCAACAGAGCAACATCTTGTCTCAAAAAATACATAGATAGATAGATAGAGCAAAGAAACACATAATAGTTTGCCCAAAATATTTTTGGGGCATTTATTAATTGCTTTTAGACAAACAATTTTGCTCCCTATGTATAAGCTCAAGTCTCAGGGACTACTGAGGAAGATAAATCTGGGGACCTAATGTCTTCCATCCTTTCTTCTTCCTTGGTGTCCACTGGGACTTGAATGCTTTCTAGTTGAAAGAGATCATGAAAGCGTTAGGCCATTATGCTAAAACCAAACCTGATCTGATTACTTTATGCATGCTTTTTCTTGACTGCTAAAGAAAAAGAATTTTGTATCAGTGTCTACTTTAGAATGACCACATTCAAGTTTCAGAGAAGTTACAAAAGTTGTAATTTTTTTTTCTCATCTTGGCACAATCATCTTTCACTACAAGAGGTTGCCTCTGAGTATCTACATTTTAGGCATAGTTTCTAGGGGCTGAGGGTGTCTGTTTTAGAAAGTTGTTTTAAAAGAAGTATAGATCGCGTATCTTTTTCTCTAGGGCCTCAGATTATAGTAAAGAAGATAATAAATATGCAAGGTCTCCAGAGTGTGGAAGAAGAAAGAGTGTGTGTATCTTGGAATAAATCATCTTTGTATGAAGACAGCAGCCCTGACCTTTCCCCACTGCAGACACAGCCAGGGGGATCATGGAAGGTCCCAACCCCCCAGGTCAGTGCACACAGCCTTGTTTTCCTAGGGGTCAGCTCTTTCTGGTCATTCTATCATAGAGAATTATGTTTAAAAGTAGAGCAAACTAAAAAGCAGTTTCATTTGGAATATGAGTGTCTGTTATTTTATGGACTTGAGTGGGCAGGATACATAAACAGGTGGTTTTTCAAATTACTGGACTTTCCAGATGCTGCTCACTACTGCAGCTGTTCCTACTTTCAACCCCTTAAAAGTATGGCCAACCCTGGGTTAATTCAAAGAATATCTCACATCATGAAGCTTTTCATAATTCAAGGGTACTTCGTGTACCTTGCCTTAAATTTTAATAAATAATGTGAAATCATATTCAGTTAAAACTGAAGTTTTTTTATTATAGTTGATAGATGGATGGGGAAAATACTCTTTTAATAAGCATTTAAAGTATGTATAATTGTTGGCTGAACTTGAAAGCATTTCACATGCTTAAGAATAAATAATATCCACCATATTAGTATCATTCTTTGCTCGGTATTCTGAGAACAATTTCCCACTAAAGATGATCATAATGTAATTTTACAAGTTGGGGATTCTGAATTCCATGCATAATTTCATACATGGTAGAATATCAAGCACCAACTTGTGAAGCTATCCCCTAAACAAACATACAAGCAAAACTAATACTAATGCCAACAGAAAAAGATATTAACATGGTACTGAGTGCTTTGAGACAATCTGATCTTTTAAATCTTATGCTTTGATTAGATGTATATCAAATAATAATTTTATAAAGACTGTTATACTGATATTATTCACCAATTGCTCTAGAATGCTTTCTAGTTGAAAGGGATCATGGTGGCATTAAGCCATTCTATTGAATCCAAAACTGGTCTGATTATCATGTGCATGCATTTTCTTGACTATTAAAGAAAAATTTATCTCTGTGCATATTTAAGAATCACTGCATTCCCATTTTAGAAAAGCAAGTTGTGAATGCATTTTTCTGTTTTGCAACAGACCTCTTCTCTGATGTCCTGATTTGTCTCAGTGCTAACAGAATCATCTAAATGCATTTTTTCCTCTCATGACAATAGTCTATGACAAATCACATAATTTTATCTATTCTTCCTTAATGATACATTTCAAAATATCTGTTTTGGGCAGTAACTATGTAATAAGATGGATCACATTTTAAACTTTTTAGGCCTTAATTTCTCTTAATATTACAAAAGAGGACTTGGAGGCCAGCCTGGTAACCATGATAATCCCTTTCAACTGTAAAATTCTGCCATTTTCTACATATATAGTTCAATCCCCAATGCCACTTCTCATTGTCCTCATTTCACATCCAGACCATGATGCAATTACGTGCGAACTCTTTTCTACTCAACTAGGCTGGCTTCTTTTCATCACCTTTTGTACCTTCACCAGAGTCACTTTACAAAGTCACCTTCATTTTACCACACTGATGCTTGCAGTCATTCATGGCTGCCCACCACTTACACGACGATGTCCAAACTTATCACGAGTGCTGGATTCAGAGACTCTGTATTTTACTTTGATCAGTCTTTTCATCTTTATCACCTACCACTCTGCCACATAAAATCTCAAATCCCAGCTCGAATGAGATACTAAAACTTTCCTATATAAGACATTCTTGTCTCCGTGCCTGGCTCATTTAGAATGCCCTCCTGTACTTTTGCCCCAGTGATTTACAATCCATCTGTCCTCCATGACCCAACTCAAACTACACCTCCATCATATCATTCTCAATTAAACCATCTGCAACACATCCTCCTTCTCTGTGCTCTGCTATCCTTTCCATGGCTGGGTCTCCCTAACACTTCGTATTGATACCATTCCCTATTTAAAAATCTTTTTGTTATGCAGTATTCAACACTACTGTACTCACTTTTGTTTTCTTATTGTGTATATTATATTTGGTCTATTTCCAAAATGATGAGAAGGCTTACAGTAGAGACCACATAAAACAGTATGCCAGTTAAAAGGGGAAACGAAAATACAAAACCATATGTGAAGAGAAGGAACATGAATTAATGAAACTTAAAATCCAGCTACAGATTTGAAACTGCTTCCTGGCAGTCAAGGCAAACAAACAAACAAACAGAATGGATAAAGGATCAATTAGTTACCATGTAGCAGTGACTTACTATTTTGGTTGTATATATACATTTTTTTTAACATTTTTTTGTATGCATGTATGCATGTTTGCATGTTGTCTCATTAATCTTTTTTTTTTTTTTTTTGAGACAGAGTTTTGCACTGTCGCCCGGGCTAGACTGCAATGGCACGATCTTGGCTCACTGCAACCTCTGCCCCCCAGGTTCAAGTGATTCTCCTGCCTCAGCCTCCCAAGTAGCTGGGATTACAGGCGTCCACCGCCATGGCTGGCTAATTTTTTTGTATTTTTAGTAGAGACAGGATTTCACTATGTTGGCCAGGCTAGTCTGGAACTCCTGACCTTGTGATCTGACTGCCTCAGCGTCCCAAAGTGCTGGGATTTACAAGTGTGAGCCACCATGCCCAGCCATTAACTGTAATCTTCTTTGCGATTACTAGAATTTATCATAGGAATTACATAGCAAAGTATCTAATCTAGCATATTGCAAGGGTTTAACAAATAAATTAATTGGTGGCTAATCTTATCAAAATCATAGATTTGAAGCCATTTTATTTAGAAAATCAAAATAAGTACATAATAAACATATGAATGACAGCATGAACAAAAGAAGAAGACCAGAAATCTCAGAGGGAGAATGAAAGGTTTGAGTTTGTAACCACTTTAGTTAAAGGAAATTTTATAAAGTGGTCACAAGCTACTTAATATTTTTGGGTAAATGCCTATATTTGCATAAATTGTCTCATAATGTGGAGCCACAAGCTTTTAGTAAAATGAGAAATTAATTTTATTGGAACTGGATTGTATACTGAAATATATGTCATTATTACTAGTAAAATAGGTGATAACACTGTACCTTCTTAAAATATATATTTATACCACACATGAGTTTTCTTTCCTCTCCCTAAATAACTGTTTTCTTGGAGGAAAAAATGCAAATTCAGCTGTTTTCTGGGATTATTGAAAGTTACTATGCAGATACACTATCCTGTTCTTCACAATGCAGAGAACACCCTAGTCTGGCACTGTCCAATAGAGATTTCTGTGCTGATGGAAATGCTCAATATCTGTGCTGTTCAATTGATAGAGAAATGTTCTATACCTGTGCCACTAGCTTTGCCTGTTGCACACTCACAATGTGGCTACTATGACTAAGGAAGTAAACTTTACATTTTATTTAATATTAATTACTTGAAATTTAAATGAAAAGAGTCACAAATGGCTAATGATTACCATATTGGACAGAGTAGCTTTTACAGGGCTGCTTGCTTTTAGGACCAACTTTTCCTTACTTGATTGGGTACCTTTAACAGTAGATTCCATTGGCCACTGTTTCTTTCTTATTATGTGAACTTTTAAGCTACCATCCATTAGCAGTAAAACTTTGGGTGCTTTTAAGAAGCATCCAAAATTATTATCATGATTTTTTTAAGAAGCCTATGTTGTTGGCCAGGTGTGGTGACTCATGCCTATAATCCCAACACTTTGGGAGGCCGAGACCAGTAGATCACTTGAGATCAGGAGTTCAAGACCAATCTGGCCAACAACTGGTAAAATCGTGTCTCTACTAAAAATACAAAAATTAACTGGGCATGGTGGCGTGCACCTGTAGTCCCAACTACTCAGGAGGCTGAGACAGAAGAATCGCTTGAACCTGGGAGGTGGAGGTTGCAGTGATCCAAGATCATGCCACTGCACTTTAGCCTGTGTGACAAACTGAGACGCTGTCTTAAGTAAAAATTTGAGAAATTTATTATTTACTGTCATTGAACCTGGGAGAGAATCATCCCTGTTTCTGTAATTTTGTCTGTGGTTGGACTTGAGGGTACTTATTTATAAAATAGGAGTCTCTATAAGATGTAGACAGGCTCCTGTTCATCAGCCAGACACTCTTTGGGCAGAATTTGCATTTATAGTCTTGGTGTCTCTCTGCAGGGGGTTCTCTGAAGTCCTCTCTAGGCCAGGCATCTGAGTAAGTGAGGCTGCCAAATTCTTTTCTAGGTGGATTTTTTGGTTTGACTGTCTTGTTTTGCTCACAGTTCTATGAGCAAGCAGTCAGGGTTTGGTTTCTTTAGGCCAGCAGGAGCTTGCTCTAGCTTTTTCTTTTAATTTCTTTAATTTGAAGATCCCCACATTTGCTCTTTGAAATGCTGTTTTGTAAACTGCTATTTCCTCCAAGCCTGTTATGTTTTTTTTCCATCTGTGTTGAAGTCTCTTTTCCCAGTAGGGCCTTTCTCAACTTAGTCATGCTATGTGTGGAGACCCACATCCACACTGCTGGCCTCTCTGACTCATCCCGGGAGGTTCACTTGCTCCAGGGAATCTCACTCACAGTGCAGTGGAACAACAGGGAGGATCCAGTGAAGCGAGTCCTCTCTGAAATCTGCCTCTTTTCCTGGCAACTCTCCTGTTCAAAGCTACATGAGAAGGGTGAGGGGAGGAGGGAGGAAAGCACAAATATCCTCTTCCTTTAAGATAACGTTTTTAGTAAATAGTTTTTTTAGTGATTCTAATTTCTAGTTTATAAGGTACTTTTGTTGCTGTTGCTTTTAAATAGTCCATAATCTGGCTACTCAAAAAAAAAAAAAAGCTGCAAAATGCTCCAATTTTCCTTTTTCCTATGCCAGGAAGCCAAGAGAGTCAATTCTGACAGTTATATTTTCCTTCCAGTTACAGATTAAACTGTTTCCTCTTTTGAAATATATTATTCACGAATGTCAACAGTTTGCAACCTATAGCTCCTCCCATCCATAGACAGGAGGTGTGGTGGGTGGAAATTGCTCCTTCACCTCATTGGTTGCTGGGGATTGTGGAGGTCTAGATCTTCACACTCTAATCCCTGAGCCAGGATTTTTCCTTAGCCTTCCACTTCTCAGAGAAAACCCTCTGCCAAGGATGGCTCTAGCCCGTGATATCCCAATCCAGATGTGTTTAGACAATAAATTTCTCCCACTAGATTGGCTAAAAGGGTCAAAATCAAGTAATAATGATAATTTAAAACTGACCACTGAGTCAGATCTAAGTCTGGCCAATAACCAGGTTCATTTATTTTTAATCTCACCAAACACATCCTGAAAGTATGAGAAGGAACTCCAACCTGAGCTAACTCCATTAGCTCAGGGCAGGCTGACCCAGGCAGCTGCTAAAGAAGCAACTTTCCACATCTAAGTGCAGGTGTTCATAGGAGAAACCAAGAGGCACATATTGTTTTTGGTTTTGTAGATTTGCTTAGTTGTGCAAAAGTGACTTATTAGCGTAAAGTAACTCTCATTTGTATATCAATAAGTAGGTATTTTCTTTGTCTTTAGTCCTAGGCATTTCCATCCACTGTATTATTTTTTAAGAAAGCACTTCCCATCGTTTTAGTGGGGGTAACATGCCCATCTTGTATTCTAACTGGTCCTGGGCACAAGACCCGACACAATTTTCTTACTGTCTTAATGCCACATGCAGTGGGGACCTGTCACTAGACTTTCAACCTGGCAATGGATAGGAACCATCTCACCGTCCCAAGGAGTATGGGTCGTCTGTTGCGGAGGTCAATAGGTTCACTTGCTAGGACAAAAGTGTAGTTATCAGAGCTACAAAACTCATTTTAGCTGAATTCCAGCTGAACTGACTATTGGGGGAAGATAGGGGGAAGGAAGATGTGACAATTTCTGCTGACTGTGGAGCGCCTACATAGCAAACCCATAAAATTGTGTGTGTGTGTGTTGTGTGGTGTGGTGTGTGTGCACGGCAATGCTAAAGAAGGATGCAGGGGCTAACTGCCAGAGGAGAGCTGTCCCGGCCCTTCCCCGCTGGCCGCTTGGCCTACCTTGACCACATCGTCGTTGAGGTGTTTGGGGTCACGGTTGACCAGGTCGATCTCCTTGGTGTGCGCGTCGTAAACTTGTTTCTCGCTCAGCTCGTCTGCCATGGCCTTGTTGTTGGGCTTGTAGATGTTGCCGTGCTCCCGGATGGGAACGGTGTAGAGATGTCCCTGCAGAGGGCGGAGGGCGGCCGGCCAGGAGCGGGAGGGCGGCAACGGCGGTGGGAGGAAATATTCAAAAAGAAAAGCAAGCGATCAGAAGTCAGCCTGGTGACGGGGGAAACCTCGGGCTCGAAATCGAACTAACCGCACCGCAGCCACGGCTCCGCGCACAGAAACTGCCTGCGCGCCGCCAGCTTTTTAAGAGGATCTCGCCGAAGACACCACACCCCTCGGTACTCGGTGGGGCGCGCCTGCCTCCCCCGCCCGCCGCCAGGGGTCAGGGCAAGCCCCGCCGCGCGGTCCGCAGGCCCCCGCCCGCGCGCGCCCCGGCTCAGCCCCCCACGACCCGCGGGACCCTGTGGCGAGGAGGGAGGCCTCGGGCTTCTCCCGGACCCCTCTGCCGCGCCGCTCTTGCCCCTAGCGCTTCACCTGCTCCGCGTTCCTGTCCCCGGCCCCCATTACCCCTGTCCCCGTAATCCCTTCCAGCTTTGTCTAAGACGCAACAGCAGCCTCCCGACCCAGGGAACGTTCCCCTCATCGTGCTTCTTGGCCGGGTCCCCCTCGCACCTGCCCTCGCCCGCCACCCTGCCTTGGCCCTCTCTCGTCCCTCTCTCGTCCCTCCACGGCACTCCCTCCCCATTCCCCCGCATTGATCACAATTCCGAGGCCCCTATCTCTGGCGGAGCTCCTAAACGTCCTATAACTCAGTCTCACCTGCGCAGCTCCCCAGACCCACCCTCAGGGCACTCCCAGGCTGTGGGCAGGTGGCTGAAGGGGAGCTGCTTGTGTGAAGACGAGGTCCCCACACCGGGGCAGAGCTCCCGCGCGTGGAGGGGGTTGGAAGAGATGGTGGCAGTTTGGGGAGGGCAGGTCCACCCCTCTCAGAACACTCCTGACAGAAGCCAAGATGCAGAAGGAGTTCTTGAGATGGTTCAAGAACTTTGGAAAGTGCAAACACACCGCATGCCGCCTCCGGGACCAGCTGGTTGGGCGCCGGGCGGGGAGTCCCGGGGACTGTCCCCAGGACTCGAGTAAATGACCCCCCCAACCCTGAACTCCACCTCCCCGAACCCCCAGCAGGCAGGGCCGGATCGCTGGGGTCCCACAACAAGGGAGCATCCTAGACCCATCCAGAAAACATGTCCTCAGCCCGGCAGATCCAGTCTCAGGACCCCAACCCACTTTTCTGTGTCTTCCTAGTTCAGGGGCTCCCTTGGCCCCCTCCCCATTAGGAAAACATAAAACATTCCTGGCTTCTCTTCCCCTCCCCGCCCAGGCCCATTCCTCAGCGGTGCCAACCCCAGAGGAGTGCTCTGCGAAGTGGAGAGAGGGCTGGGGCCAGGGCAGCAATCGGGTACTTGGAGAGGCAGAGAGCAGAAGCGGGCACTCCCAGCGCGCCCCCGCAGAAGCCTACCTCCGAGTCTACGTATTTGCCCCCAGACATGCTGGCCCGTGGCTGGATGAAGGCTCTGAGGAGGTTTCCCTGGGCTGTGATTTAAGGGAACTGAGGAAGGAAGATCTTGTATTGTATGGGGGGAAAAAAGGCGCTGGCGGGGGGCGGTGGCTGGGAGGGAGCCTCCTGGCCGCCGGCCAAGGGTTTGTTCTGCTCGCGGTTGGCCCGGACGTGCGCTGTGCTGGGTCTAGGCACATCCCCAAGGTTCTGGCAGCAGAGGGCGGGGAGCGCCCGCAGCGAGCAGAGAGCGAGTAAGAATGTTTCTCCCACTCTGGGTTGCTTGGGGAGAGTATTTTAAACCCGAGGCAACATTTTCCCAGCTCTGAACCACCAAGAGGCGTCCCTGGGAGAGCGAATGTTTTCGCAGTGCATCATCTCAGCGGGGGTGGAGGGAGCCGACACGCCTGCAGAGATGCCCAGTATAGGCAACAAAGGTGGCACAGTCCTGCCCTGTCCTAAGCCATCCCCCCTTCATTCCTCCGCCCCGCCCATCGCCCACTTTCTGTCTCTGCCTTAAGACACATCTGTCTCCCTGTCTCACAGAGGGAAGGATGAAAGATAGCTAGGAACCTTTAGGTATATTTCACATCTAAACTTTGTGGATTCCTGGTGGAAGGAATCTGTGTGGGTGCCAGTGGTGTACTTTTGGTGACACTCGTTTACATCTAGTCGGTGTGGATGGAAACTTAAGCAGGCATGCAGAATCTAACGTTTCCCATCCGTTTCTGAAATGCCTTCCAAACGCTTCAAAATAAGAAAGGAAGATGTTTAACTTTTCTGTAATTTTATTACCGATCTTTTCTGGAACAATGGATATTTATGCCAACAAATTATACCATATTTGCAAAATACATAAAATATTTATAATTGTAGAATTATTTGATTAAAGCTTCAGGTTTATTATTATAGAAGATTTTTTTTTTTAATGTGCTTGGCTGTGAGGAAAGATTTGAGTTTTTGAATTGATCAGACTTAAAAAATGTGATAGTGATTCAAGTACTTTATCTGTTCCTGAATTTGGGGCTTCTCTTTTGACTTTATTGTAAACAAGCACAAAGTGAATTAATTAAATAGTAATCAGTCATTTTACTTTTGGGCTATAATTAATCGGAAACTCATTATCCAAAAATGAAAAAGACAAGTTACTTATGATACCATATGCAGCCAAAAGTCAAAGTGTCACTTGAAATTAAAAAAAATAAAATAAAATAAGCTGGAAGTACACCTGAAGGGGCACAGGCTAAAATTAAAATAGAGAAGGGAATGCGGGGTGAGAGTAAGAGGGAGGAGAAAGGGAAATGGATGGAATGCTGAAATAGTTGATTATCTAACTGGAGAGAAGACACAAAGTATAAAAGAACTATAAAAGACAGGCTATGATTGGTAGCAAAAATTTTTGGAGCAAAATATCAGTTTTAACTAAGAATGGCAGGGAAAGAATGGCAGGGAAATGGCAGTTTTAGCTAAAGATGACAGTGTCACAAATGTTGGCATGCCTGTAATTATGTTGGCCATTCATGATTAGCAGACTAAAGATCTTTCCAAAGTTGGGTTTTTCCAAATACCACTTTGGTGGGAGCTAAATGATGAAAACTCATGGACACAAAGAGAGAAACAACAGGCACTGGGGCCCATTTGAGGGTGGAGAGTAGGGGAGGGAGAGAAGCAGAAAAAATCACTATTGGGTTTAGTACCTGGGCGATGAAATAATCTGTACAACAAATCCCTGTGACACAAATTTACCTATATAACAAATCTGCACGTGTCCTCCTGAACCAAAAATAAAAGTTAAAAAAAGTAGAACGTTTTAAAACAAGCTTATTTATGAATAAATAATTTGTTTTTCTTTCTCTCTTTCTTTCTCTCCTTCCTTCCCTCCCTCCCTCCTTCCTTCATTCCTTCCTTCCTTCCTTCACAGGGTGTCCTCTGTCACCCAGGCTGGAGTGCAGTGGTGCATTCATAGCTCACTTCAGCCTGGACCTACTGGGCCCAAGTGATCCCCCCACCTCCTTTCCTGATAGAATGCTGAAACTATAGGTGTGCACCACCACACCCTACTAATATATTTTTTAAAGTTTTTGTAGAGATGGGGATCTCATTCTGTTACCCTGGCTGGTCTCAAACCCCTGGCCTCAAGCAATCCCCTTGTCCTGGTCTCCCAATGTGTTGGGATTACAGGCCTGCGCCACCGCACCTGGCCAAAACATTGAGTCTTCTTAATTTTATTTCTTCCAGATTGCATTTCTAAATTATTTGAACAAATTGTTAACAAGTATTAACAAAAACATTGTGCTAGAAAAGACGGTCAGGTTCAGTATGTTCTATAGTACCTAGTCCACCTCCAATGACTGCCGTACGTTCATTTAACTCTTCTTTCATATAGGTCATTTAGGGTTATGTTCTATGGAAAAATGTGGAAACCACTTCCCATCTATTGTTATTCAGTCTTCAGCTGTGATGAGTAATGTTCACTGTGAAAAAAGTCAACAGGAACACAGAGGGAGCTTGTCCTGCATTCCAGCAAGAAAAGGACTTTCTGGGGAGGCCTTTAAGTGAATGCTTAACTAGAACTCAACCAAGGGAAAGCAAACTCGCTGGGAAAGTCCGTGTAGAAAAGTCTAATCAACATCAACACATGGAATCATAATGATCAGTGAAGCGTTGTCAATGCCAAAATGCATTCCTAATGAGAGGAAAAACCACAAACTCTTCATTAACCTGCCTCAACAAGAAGCTGGCACCAAAGACAAACACATCTTAGTCTGGTTATAATAGCTGACTTAGAGAAACTGCTCCAGATTTATGAGAAATAAAAGAAGAAGAACATTGTTAGCATAGGTACAAAATTTGAAATGAATAGATGATATAAACAAAATCGCTTTTCTTTGATTCCCACACAGAGAACTTTAGGCTTGAAGGCAAGGTAATGACTTTCTTCAAATCATTTACTTAAAAAATGAGTAGTTGGCAATTCATTTGCCCTCTATCTTTTTCTGTTTTAGAAGCAGCATTAAGGGTCATCCTATGGATTAGAGGGCACTAGAAATATAGATCTAAAAGCCACACAGATCAAGCAAACCAACCATCTGAGAGATGAGGATGCTAAAGCTTAAATACACTAAAAATACATTTTCCTAAGGCGTTTTGTTAATGAAACATTTTACAGTTGATAAATCACTAGAGCACCTGTTAGCAACTTACGAGACGGGGGTTCTTAAGCAGGCTAGTCAGGGTCAGCTTATGGCAAAATTGTGAAATTCATGGCTTTCATCTTCTCTCATCTCCTTCTCTATGTTGCTTCACCATGGCACAACTTCCTCTTCCCATCCCTACCACCATGGGTTCTTTTCATATTCTTGGCTACTTTCTTTTCACTATCACTGTAAGATTTGGAATTGAAAGGTTTGACCACTTTCAATGATATCCACGGTGTTAAGGGCAGGCATCTTTCCAACATTTCCCAACACTCAGCAGCCCGAGAGTTTCCAAATATGCCTTTGGCAATTCGTTCAGAGAAGGAATTTTGGCTTGGGTTATAATAGGAGTTATCACCAGGTATAATATTATGAAAATGTAATAATCAGTATGGCAGAGCCACCCGGCAATCATTTCAAACTTTAGCCATGGCACTGGAGCTGTGCATTAGACTACTGATGGTTAGTTGCTGAATCATTAGAAGGTTAAGGGTCCTCAGGGGAAAGCAAATGTACATTTCAGAGCAGTGACCATTTACATGCAAGTGTATAAACATGCCAACATTTTAACCATCTGTGTGTAAGTACATAAACACATCATCTTTTAATGATCTCTGAGTTCAGCTCAGTATATGCTCTGTTTGTCAGCATCACCACCCTGTACGCCTTCCCCTATTCACTGCATCAGCTGAATCCTATTGAGGCTTCCTTCCTATAGTTGCCCATTTCATATGTGGAAAGAAGTGGCTTTCTGGATGAAGAGTGGCCACATTACCTGACCCCTTCCTTGCCTTGTTCTAACTTGAAGCTCTCGTGGATTGGGCCTTTCCACTTTGAGTATTTTAAATAATTGTTTTCCTACTTATTTTCTTTAAAGAAACAAACAGCCATTTTGTGTTCAAAAAATCTTTTCTGATCAAGATTGCTTGGCTGGGCATGGTGGCTCATGCCTGTAATCCCAGCACTTTGGGAGGCCGAGGCAGGTGGATCATGAGGTCAGGAGTTCAAGACCAGCCTGACCAAGATGGCAAAACCCCATCTCTACTAAAAATACAAAAATTAGCTGGACGTGGTGGCAAGCACACGTAATCCCAGCTACTTGGGAGGTTGAGACAGAGAACTGCTTGAACCCGGGAGGTGGAGGTTGCAGTGAGCTGAGATCGTGCCACTGCACTCCAGAGCAAGACTGTCTCAAAAAAAAATATATATGGCTAAGCATTTTCTTTTCATACTATTTCTTTAAGTTAACTTCATTTTATTTTACAAAATGAAAAATACCACTGGTATCTACCCAATAGGAGTATGTAAACTTCAGTGAGGTGATGTATTTGAAGCTCCGAGGATACTGCCTAAAGCACAATAGTTGCTAGGGTTGAGGGAACACATTTCAGTCCATAAATTTAAGATTCAAATAAATATATTTTACTTCAAAGTATTTTTATTGTAAAATAATTCAATTATCCGAGATATGGCAAATTATATGGACACCTGCCACCTAGCTTGATCAAGTATCACTTTGCCTTATTTACTCCAGAGCTTTTAAAACAGAAAACATTACAGATACTGTCAAAGTCCCTTGTGGACTATAACACTCTCTTTTTCTGTAACTGAACTTAATTTCTTTTACAAAGCCCCATTCCTTCAGGTGGCTGAAAATTCACGTTAGTCAATTTCTAGTTTCTTCCAATTTGTCCTAAATTCTAGGGGCTTATGAGGTGACCAGGAATCTTGGGTGTATCTGTGGAGCAGCGTTTCTTCCTTAGCTGTACATCTTGGCATCTGCTGATAAGTACGTCACTCTGTCAGTCCTTGGTCATTGGTCCATTCAGGAGAATGAGAGCTGGACTGTCTTTCAAGCTCATTGAATGTGATCCTTTGGGCCAGGGACACTTTCTTGCTTTTTCTGTTCCTTTCTTGGGGCTCTCTGCAAGCAAATCTGATTAATCTGGGTGAGCAGGTCTGATGCAGCATGGTGGAACCTCCCATGGTGAGTATGATGTAGAGAACAGAGTAAGTCCTATGTTCTGCCATGGTGCAGAGAAGCTCTAGGGTGTTGCTGCCTCCATGTGCCCTATCTAAAAACAGAAGGCACAGATATCTTTGCTTTTCAATCCTCTGAATGTATCAGGACCCAAGCTTAGAGACATCCCCGTCAAAAACTACTTTGCTTCTTTTCACAACTTCTCCCTTGAGCAGGAAGCCTTGCTGTTATATCACCTACAGATATTTTCATGCCATGAAATATTTTCATGCCATGAAATCCTCCAGGACCAGGATTTTGGAATTAAGAAAAGGCTTATCTCTGCTTTTATGCTATAAGAATTCTTCCACAAGAAAAAATGGGATAGGGGAAAGCTCCAGGGGCAACCAGAAAAGAATATTAGTGAAATTTCAAAAGCGTCGTCCTTCCCTGATTTTCTTTTCTTTCCCTTCAACCAAATCTTGCCAAGATCGTTGCCAGTACTGTTTCTGAGTTACAACAAACCCTCAAACTCAAATTTCACATATGTAATTTCAGAACTTCTGCCAATATTTACATTTCATTGGTAGTCTTAAGGCTTTTTAACCTAATTAACTCAAAATATTAATAGTGAAAGAATATGTTTAGCTTTTAGTGTTTCCTATGTCACTTTACAATTTTATTAATAAAATATTTTGTTATTCAATACGAAATAAATCTGATCGGTTATTTAATATGATGGAAATAAGATTAATTTTTAGGAGAGCAAGTGCAATTATTTTTTTGTGTCCTAGCTAAAATTGGTAGAGGAATAGCCATATTGTGAGTGCTAGGCCAGTAGTGCAGATGTGGCTTTATGGCCTTGTCTAAAGGATGTCATAACAGCTAACTGAAAGTGAAAGATGAAGTGTCCCGACATGTTTTTGTATCATATATCTAACACATATTTGTTTTAACACTACATTTTAGGGTGTATCAATCAATTATAGCTGCAAAAGTACTGCATAAGTAAACTACTACCAAATTCAGTGCTCTAAACAACCACGATTTTCATCATAGAATTATTAGGTTGGGTTGGCTGGGGCTTGGCTGATGTTGGTGAGGTGTCTGGGGCAGATTCACCTCTCACTGCTTGGTACGTGTCCTCCTTGGACCAACAAGATGGTTGGGGCACATTCTTCTCATGCTCCATGAAGCAGCAGTGGCACAAGAGGACAAGAAAAAACATATAAGGCTTCTAAAACCCCAGACTTGGAGAAGCACACTGTCACTTCTGCCTTGTTCCCTTGGCCAAGGCAAGCCAGGTGACTTAGCCCAATATCAAGGGATGGGGATGGAAATGCCACCAAGGATGAGGACATGGCAAGGATGTATGAAGAACTCAAATCTATATCATATATGTGTGATCATTGGAGGTTGTTTCTTTTTTCGGCTTTCAATTTTATAAGTTTTCATCTAACTTTTTGATACTATTTTTGCTATTTATTACTTCTTTCTCAGAAAGCTTTATATAGTATATTAAAATTTTTGTCCCTTAGTTGGTAACAAAAACAAAGATTCCTTATTCACAAATGAAATGCAAACTCCTAGATGAAGATTTTCAGATATGATGGCTGACAGACGGCCTGAGAGAGGGGTCTTGGGAGGGTCACAGATACATTCTCTTGCCTTAAAAAAGAATGTGCTTTTCAAGACAGTTGATAATTAACCTTACTGGAGGTAATAATTAGGCCATCACCTGTCCTCAAAATTCTTGGCTGGTGAAATCTAAAAGAATATTTGGTTTTAGATAGCTGATACTAGGTTTTAGAGTGCCAGCTTTTATATTTTGGTAATTTCTGACAAAAATCACTCTTTAAAACATTAATTTTTAGCTGGGCATGGTGGCTCATGCCTGTAATCCCAGCACTTTGGGAGGCTGAGGCAGGCAGATCACTTGAGGTCAGGAGTTAGAGGCCAGCCTGGCCAACACAGTGAAATCTGTCTCTATGAAAAATACAAAAATTAGCCAGGTGTGGCGGTGGACACCTATATTCCCAGCTACTTGGGAGGCTGAGGCAGGAGAATCACTTGAACCTGGGAGATGGAGGGAGCCAAGACCATGCCATTGCAAACCAGCCTGGAAAACAAGAGCAAAACTCTGTCTCAAACAAAAAAACCAGAAACATTTATTTTTCCCCTCCCTGTCTTTTAAAGCAGAGTTGGTGGAGCATAGGTGCTTGCCCCAGGCCGAAATTCAGTAGGGCTGCTGAAAGTGCTGGCATCTTCCTCCTACTTCCTCACAGTTTTAATGAAGATCTGGAGAGATGCTGCCTGAAACCAGATTTCAGAAACAAACTTCCAGTTGCAGAGACTTCCTGAAGTAGTCTCATTGGTGTTTGTGCTACAGAGGGCTAAGTGTCATCATTATTTTTCCAGATTTAGAACTAAATCTGGTGGAATTTGTGCTTGTCTTTGAAAATGTAGCAAAATTTTGCCTTTGAAGATAGGTTATCTCAAAATGTGCAGACTTGGTTTATCTTACTTTATCTTATTGCAAAATTTGGTTCTTTGAGATGATATTTTCTTTTTAATTCCATTAAAAACAAATTCAAAAAGGCAATATGATTTATCAGTATAAAAGTATATTCAAATGTTAAGAAAATGCTAAATGATAAGCAAACCAAATTTCATTATTTTCATTTATGCTTAAAGTCCATAAAAATTTCAGATTTCAATTCATCATTTCATCATAATGATGTATAAGAAATCAGGCTGGACATGGTGGCTCACGCCTGTAATCCCAGCACTTTGGGAGGGTGAGGTGGACAGATCACAAGTTCAGGAGTTTGAGACCAGCCTGGCCAATATGGTGAAACCCCATATCTACTAAAAATACAAAAATTAGCTGGGCACGGTTGTGGGAGCCTGTAGTGCCAGCTACTCAGTGGGCTGAGGCAGGAGAATCACTTGAACCCGGGAGGTTGCAGCAAGCCAAGATTGTGCCACTGCACTCCAGCCTTGGTGACAGAGTGAGACTCCATCTCAAAAAAAAAAAAAAAAAAAAAAAAAAAAAAAAAAAAAAAAAAAGAAAAGAAAAAAAAAAGAAAACAAACTAGCTGCCATGAAATTGAGTGATTTATTCACCTGACTATTTTCATCACTGGATTATAATAACCCTACCAAAATAATGGCTACCATTTTCTAAAGATAGGAAGTCTTAGTCTAAATGGCAGCCAAATACTAATATAATCAATGAATAATGTATTCAATAAACACAAAATGAGAGGTAAATAAATATTTTGCTCACTTTTCATCTGGATAGATTTATATCAACAATAAAAGTAAAAATTACAGCCCTACTTAACTAAAGACTGAAAATATTCACTATAAGGCTTGAGGTTAGCAATTTTCAGAAAAATTGCAGTCAAGTGGTAAAACAAATTATTACCTTTCATCTAGTTGAGAGATGCAGAATATTTAGGCATACAATGATTATATTTTCTCCTATTCAAGCAAAACAAAATTATGACCATCTTTTATAAATATCGAAACTCCATAAATATTATCCAATGTATGCCTAACTCTCAAACATAGTAGGACAACAAAATAATGTAATAGGATATAACATAACTAGTACCTATATTTAATATATATTTAACATAATATAGCTTATATCTGAGAAATGTACCATTTTATAGCATACTAATAGAGGTTTTAAATAGCATATTAGGAAAACATATATTTTATTATTAATAAATAATTTAAAATCCATTTTGATTATAATGAAATGATAAAGAATAAAAATGATTTTAGCCCCTTAATACTACCCCCAAATTATAATGAGATATTAAACTTCCACATTTTTCTTAAGTTAATGTAAATATTTGGGAGTAGTTCTCCACAAAGGCCCTTTGTTTTATAATCCATCTGGCTTTAAGTCAGGGCTCCATTATTTAACAAAGGAAACTCTCTTTCCTTTTGGCCCTTTCCCTGGTAAATAAACTATTTACCAGGAGTTGCTTTTACCTGGGGAAAATGTATCTCTAAACCACTCCTTTTGGGCAATGATGGTTTAAAAGAGTAAAACATACTCTTTTAAAAGTATATATATATATATATACACACCTTCTTATATATATGTGCTTACACATACACACATTATATATGTGTATGCAAGGTGATTTTTCATATTTTTAATTTTAATTTTAATTTTTTTTTAGATAGTCTCACTCTCTTGCCCAGGCTAGAATACAGTGGCATGCTTTATGGCTCACTGCAGCCTCCCAGGCTCAGGTGATCCTCAGCTTCCTTAGTAGCTGGGACTACAGGTGTGTGCCACCACACCCAGCTAATTTTTATATTTTTGGTAGAGACATGGTTTTTGCCAGGTTGGTCTCAAACTCATGGACTCAAGCAATCCATCCACTGTGGCCTCCCAAAGTTCTAGGATTACAGCATAAAATAAATTCAGTCTTTAAAGACTCTGTGTGTGTGCGTGTGTGTATATATATACACACACGCACACACACACACATATACATATATATATGTTTATGTTGACTAAGTGGTCTGGTCTTCATATAGAACTTTATGTTCTTATAATCATATGAGTTTGTTTTTTCACTAATTCCAAGGAAAATCTGTGATTGCAACATCAGCTTTTGTGCAAACTAGAAAATGGGGTTTAATTCTGCAGTGCTAGCTTTGCCTTCAAGCAGCTTAGCTAACTTCAGAGGGAATGTAAATGTGTTTTATAGCAGGTGTGGGGAATTTAGTTTTTGGCTAGCCAAAGAATCTTTTCATAGAGCCAAACAAGTGAACTTTCTGTTAGTTTCTCCTCTTGTTTGTCTGTTCCTACTTTATCTTTATCTCTTTCCATATCTTACTTAAGCTACTCACTAGATAGATTATTGCTACTCAAAGTACGATCTAGGGACTTGCAGCCTCAGCATCCTGGGAGCTTGGTAGAAATGCAGAATCCCAGGACCAATCCCAGATTTACTGAATCTGAATTGGCATTTTAACAAGATTCCCCAGTGATTCCTATGCTCATTTTACTTTGAGAAGCAGTAATGCAGGGGAAACAAAAACTTTAAACCTGAAGATGCTTAAAAAGGCAGAAGTTATGCCAGCAAATATCACTCTCCTATGTAAGAAGCCTGAATGAAGAAAGAAATTCCACAAATATGCATAAAAGGAGCCTTTACATTATAGGAAGAGCAGTAGCACTGCAGGCTGGATGACTTACAGGGAATCCCAATTCAATAAAAGGAAGTAACATACTATTAAAGAAATATTTGTAAGCAAATTGAAGGAAGCATCATTTAAGGGAGAATCCTACAGGCTAAGTTGGCCAAGCTGCTTGTAGGGAACTGGCAGTTCTTTCTGTTTCTATAAACTGAAGGCTTCTTGGAATGTGGATTCAAGAATTACAAACTGGACATTAGCCAAGATTATTATTTTTTTATTTATTTTTGCTATTTAAGGGCTTGAGCTGTATTAAATTGTCTCATTGGCCACACCCAAAAGGTATTGGTGAACAGCAAGAGTTGAGGCAGCACCAATGTATTAACCTCATAAAAAGAGCAATTTCTTAGGGGCTGCTTCAAAGTAGCCCAAACCTATCCTGCATTTTGGAGAGTCTCATGCCCTGCAGACTTCATTGCAGACTTGAGGGATTTTCCTTTCCAATTCTGAATATTTCCTCAACTTTAAGAACTGTAAAATCATGGAAATCTTTAAATAGATTCCCTAGCTCATCGCACAGCATAGAGACTGGCCTGCATCTGATCTGCCCCAGATTAATGCTTATTATTGCCAACATTCTTCCAGGAAAAAATATTTTACAATCTTCTTTTTGCCGTTTTTCCTGGTTTGAATATATTTATGGGCACAGTTTTGTGTGTGTGTGTGTGTGTGTGTGCCTAGTCAATACAATTATTGCTTAAGATAACCCCACATAGGAGTTTTCTTCCTCAGGAAAAAAAAATAATTTTAATAAAAGTCACTTCACACAATATTTTGTTTTCTAGGACCCTTCAGTCACTTCCAGAACAAAGCATACCAACAATGCTGATACTTATTTTTAAATTCTTTTTTTTTTTTTTTTGAGATGGACTCTCGCACTGTCACCCAGGCTGGAGTACAGTGGTGCAATCTCGGCTCGCTGCAACCTCTGTCTCCTGGGTTCAAGCGATTCTCCTGCCTCAGCCTCCTGAGTAACTGAGATTACAGGTGCCCATCACCATGCCTGGCTAATTTTTTTTTGTATTTTTAGTAGAGACGGGGTTTCACCATGATGGTCAGGCTGGTCTTGAACTCCTGATCTTGTGATCCAACCACCTTGGCCTCCCAAAGTTCTGGGATTACAGGCATGAGCCACCAAGGCCAGCTAATGCTGGTACTTTTTTAGGAATCTAATTTTAAAAATTGTAATCATCATAGGATTTGCCCCTTGTCTAAATAAAATGTATATGAATGATTCAGTTGATTCCTCACTTGTTTCTTCTATAGGATAACAATGACTTTTTGGTATTTTATTTCCAGTGCTTTGATCATGCTCCTCGCTCCACCCCATTCCATCCCCTGCAAGGCCCCTGCACATAGAACATGTGAAATTGATTGAATATGCTAGAAATTCTGTGGGGATCTTTTCCTCTCATTTATGTTCCCGAACCCTAAATAATGTGTGTCATTCCTATGTCTGCCCCCAAAAGGTTATCGCTAAACTGGAGAGAAAGGGTTGGTTGCATCTTATGGTTCTTTTTGTATATTCTAGTGTCTTGATTTCCCATTTTCAATCTAATTCCTTACTTTGATACTGATTGGTTTGCCACTGTCACTTTGTGAGAAAATACATAGAAACTGGGTGTGGTGGCATGCACTGAAGTCCCAGCTACTTGGAAGACTTGAAGGGGGAGGATCACTTGAGCCTAGGAGATTGAGGCAGCACTGAGCTATGATTGCACCACTGCTGTCCAGCCTCGGTGCCAGAACAAGACCCTGTTTCTAAAAAGTAAGAAAGAAAATAAAGAAAATTTATCATGAGTAAATTATTGAATAGGAGAAAATAAATTCATATATGGTTTTCCCTGGGACCTCCAAGATAAAGTCACTGACAATAAAATTGGATAACTTATTAAAGAATGTACAAACTATCAAGAAATTTCCAACAAAATGAAGAAAAATGCAAAATATGGGTTCTGTCTAGAAAATGGTATGATTAATCCAAACTGGAATTATTGCTGTAATTATTAATATTTTGTAGGTCAAGATGTTTTGCATTGAGAAGGAAAATCATCACTGGGCTTTTGGTGAAGGAATAAAATTCTATAAAATTTACAAAAAATGGGAATACTGGCATTTGAGAAATATTTTTCTGACTTTAGCTGAAGTGTAAGGTCTAGAATTCATATCCTAAAGAGAAAGAAAGAGTGTGCCCTGAAAAGAAGAGGATAGGGCTGCAGAAGGGGCTCAGGGATTAGACAGAGGCAGAGTGAGGAGGGTACATGAAGCCCAGGTGCTAGCTTGGGGGAGCTCTTACAGCTGAGGACATGAAACTGCCTCCATTGACGGGAGAATGAAAAAAAGGTGCTTCTCAGAGTAGGAAAGGTGACATGATTGAATGATGAATGAAAAAGAAGATTTTGGCTGGAAGTCATAAGAACAGACATGGATATATTCTTTGTGGAAGCAGAAAACAATCTTTACAGTGATTAAGAGGGTATACTCTGAGGTCAGGTTCTCTTGGCTCAAATCCTGACTGTGATCTTGGGCAAATTCCTTAACTTCACGGCATCAGTTTCATTATCTGAAAAATGGGAATGACAGTCAAATTCCCATCATAGGGATATTGTACTGATTAAGTAAATGCCCAGAAGATAAGTGCTCAACAAACATAAACATTCCTGTGATTGTTTGTAAGGAGATCAGAGGTCTCCCTGCCATGTAGTGCATGAAGAATTTCAGCCAGTTTCCTCCTCGGTAAAATAAGCCTGTTGTTCTCACCACTTGTCTCCTCGGGATATGGTGTGTGCATCCCTGCAACTTTCCAAATGCCTCCTTGTTTCACTGCCCTAGTTAGCTGAGACAGCAGTTGGCTAGAACCGAGGTGCCAGTCAAGTTAAAGAAACAGGGCCTGCATACTGCCCTTCTCTCCCCTTTTGTTGCTGGTTGGTGCTCAGTGACAAGTGATCGGGAGGCAGGAAAGAAAAGAATGCTCCAAAGACGACCCGGTGCTCTCACCTCTTCCTGATCCGTTTATGTCTGAGAGAAATATTTGCCCTTGGCTACGTGCTGTTTCCCATCTGAGTCATGCCTCTTCCTTTCTCTCATTATCCTGCACTCCTACCTTTTCCTATAATGGCAAAATGATTTCTCCAGCCATGCAGCTGAGCTGAATGACCTAATACGTCCAAGCGCAGGCAGATAGGTGTTCCTGTCCTATTTTTGGATAATTGTTAAAGTGGTGTCCTCTGATTTCTCGGACTGCAGCTTGGTTTTTCTTTGCCACAGACACATTGCAACAGTCAACAGCACAGAGAGGCAAGGCAAAAGAAGACACAGATGATCACAAGTTACAGTTTAATTTTCATTTTCATTTTCACTCTTCCGCATTGTCTTTAGGGCACATGGTTCCAGCAGAGCCCTCATGCCCGCTCCTAGGGTCCTGTTCATTCAGTAGTAGAGATGGGGTTTCACCATGTTGGCCAGGATAGTCTCAATATCTTGACCTCGTGATCTGCCTGCCTCGGCTTCCCAAAGTGCTGGGATTACTGGCGTGAGCCACCACACCCGGCCAACATCTCTTTTAATCAATGTGTGGTGCTCTCATATTGTGCTCAGAGCTCATAGGTAGTTTTCAACACTCCTTTCTCAGACCATTTGTTCACCTAAGATAAATAGATGGCTGCTAATAGATTGAAATGTTACCCCACTCAAGTGTATGTTTCACTTAAAGAATTACCAAGATGTCAAGTTCCAATGGCAGCATTTCAGATACGATCCAAAGTAAGAAACTGGAGAGTGGACACAAAATGTCTTTAAAAATGTAGCAAAGAGTGCCCTATTTTGCTATTTTGGGATGAATAGGGAGAAGGAATTGGGATGGTTAAATTATAGTGGCTAAACTTATTTTTATTCCTAAAAAATATAAACTGAATATCGAGTACACCTGTATCCCTTACTCCTCCTCTGTCAACTTCTTCCCCTGGCCTCCCTGCACACATGTACACCTTGAAGGGAAGACGTGTACCAAATTGTGGTTTGTGATAAATTACATTCGTTGCGGTAATTTTTCTTTGCAGCTTTACTATTTTTTTTAAGTTTCTTAAAGTAATGTGTAACCCTGTGAAAATTCTGTAAGCACTTGTTATCTTAAACAAATATTCTAAAATGATAAAGTTGCAAGCTAGAAAAGCTGAGTTATTATTGTTTTATTTCTCCATTATGTTATTTAATTGTCCTGGGATTCAAATGAGACAATGTATGGGATTGTGTTTTCTAAGATGTAAAACCAAAAGAAACGTTTCCGTGTTATACATTTCAAAGGGAGGAATAGGATAGTAAAAGAAATAACAACATCCTAGAAAGCATGAACGTATGTCCAAACAAATTTCTAAATGCTAGGATGTTCTACCCTTGAGGAATTAAAAGTAAATTTCAGACAGGAGAATGGAGACTGAAGACAGTCATTACTGCAATCAAGAAAATATACTTTATATGTTTATATAAGTCTTAGTTTTCCCAACAATGATTCATGAGTGAGAAAATGGTGAGAAGGAAATTTTTATTAGAATCCGTACATTTCAAATCCCTTTTGTAAATGAAGACAATTATAAAGTTGTAGTGCAATTCCCACTCCCAGTTCTACAATTATCCCAAGCTTTTTTCAGTTATTTATTTACATAATCATTCATTCAGAAACATTGATGGAACTCATTAAATACTGGGCACCATTTCTGAATCCCAGCAAAAGGGAAGTCATGTTTTTGGTTTTCAAAAACATAACTAGTCGTCTAATGGTGTTAGTACAGGGTTACTTTTACAATGTAATAGGTGATCATAGGAATTTGTACAAGATTTTAGATGTAGACACAGAAGAGGCACTTGATGTGAAAGCATTTTGGAAACAAGAGTTAGGCAGGCATGAGGAGAAAAGTAATGATGGCATGGGGCAGGAGAGAGTGGGTTTACAGGAGTAGCACGGGTTGTTCAGAAAAGCTACAGAAGAGCTGCTAATGATGACAATGGGTTCATAGTGAAGGCCTTGCATATGTTGCTCAAGAACTTGGAATATTATTCTAGGGCAATCACATACAATTGATAGTTTTAAGCAGGGAAATGACAGGGTAGTCTTGGTACAATCACGTTTTTTTAAAAGGGAAAGATGGATTGGTGATCATATTGAAGGCAGGGAGTGAGGCCAGTTAGGATGCTTTGGCAAATAGCCAGACAAAAGATGAAAATGGCAGTGATTATGGTGGCATAGCAGTGATTTTGATAGAAATTCTTCAAATCAAATATAGTCATTCCTCGGTGCTCTCAGGGGATTGGTTCCAGAACTCCCCTGCAGATATAAAAATCCTTGCATACTTGAGTCCCATCATCCCTGTGGAACTCAAGCAGGTGAAAAGTCAGCCCTCCTTGTCTGAGGGTTTAGCATCTTGCAATACTCTATTTTGGATCCAGTTTGGTGGATACAGAAGGCTAACTGTATTTATTGAAAAAACATCTGAGTATAAGTGGACTGCGCAGTTCAACCTCATGTTGTTCAAGGTTCAACCATAAATTCTAATTAAGATATAAAGTAATGTTTTTTGAGAAAATTATAAAAATAATAAAGATGTAGAATTGATAAAAAATCTTAGAATCCCTGTTTTAAAGAATTGAGGCCAAATACAGTCTTACAATCAATGGAAGGGTGAAAAGTACATGCATTAATTATTGTATTTACGGCACACATATCCTGTAATTGATAGAAAATTCACTGATTAAAAAAAAAAAGTTTTGGACCGGACAACTTGGTTGGTTTTCATATACATAGCCAAGTCTTCATCCTACTGAAGTCACAGAAAACAATGAGATGGGAAGCTACTGGGAGACCATTTAGTTCAACTCTTTCATTAGAAAGAAAACCGAGAACCCAAGATTAAACCCTTTGCATGAGGGGATACACCTCAATAATGGCAATGCTGAGACTGGAATCAGTTGCTTGGCTTCTAGAGCAGGGATTTTTTCACTACACTCCAACAATTTCCCAAGAAAGCCATCAAAATAAATTAATGGGATGTGGATGATTATAAAAAAGATGAATTTTTAAAAGTTCCTTGAAATTATAAGGAACATTTAAAAAAGCCAAGCACCTGCTTTATTATTGGAGGTTGATCATTTTTCCAGATGAACTGACAAGAAAATGTGTGCCAACATCAGCAACTAGTCTTCACATACTCACTTTCCAAAAATAATTTTGGACTCTAGTCTAGCTTCATGGCACAGGTATCTAAGTACATGTGATTTATATTGTTACTTTCTTATTTAGAAAAAAATTGGAAACAAATTTCAGTTTATTTAGGATTATCAAGAAAAGATTTTATAAAAAAGAGGAAATACGGTCAGTTTATGAATAGCCTATTTTATACTATTCATCACATGATAGAAAATTTCTATGGAACCTCTTTTAGTGCTAGGAAAACAAAAAATTCAACTACTAATCTAATAATTAAAAAATACATTTCCAAATAAGCAATAACTCATGTATTTATTATCTATTTAAAGTTTTTAATAAGGTAAAAGTAAGTCTGAAAAGGTTCTTATAGATCAGTTCCATATTTACTGTAATAAAAGCAATACATACATTTGTAGGTTTTTAGAAAATTTATTAAGAATTCTGAGGCAGTCTGCTCAGCATATACCTCTCCCAGCCCCAAATAAAAGAAACAACATATTTGTCCATAAAGCCTGGGTTTACTTGGTACAAAATGTGTCTTTGAAAAAAATAGTTAATGGAAAATCTCAATAAAAATTCATTTTGAAAGTAACCAGTACTGTTCAGAAATAATAAAATCACATGTTACTTGTTAGAAGTCACACAGTTTTATTACAGAACTATGTATACATGTTTTGGGTATAAAACTTGCTATTTGAAAAGATAGAAGCTCATAATTTATTAAAATAGATATTTTATTAAAATATTTCTGGTTTATCCAAATGTTTAAAAAATGTTTTAAAATACAAGACATAACTTTAAAGTCATGAGACTGATTGACCTTTTAAACTAACATAATAAAATCTATATGGTCCAAATGAGTGGTGATGCTTTAAGGTAATGATTGTGTGTTCCACTTAAGGATGCTACAATGGCTTAGGGCAGTTTTGAAATGTCCCTTTTGCAACTACCTTCAAAAGGATATGAGCTTCATAATTGAATCATTCATTTGATTTGGTCCCCAATAGTATTCCAGTTTAATCATCATTTATATTCACCAGTCCCAGCAATTTTGGAAAACCTTATTAATCGTATTTGTCACTTATAAGGGTATTCAAAGGAAAGTCAATTCAAGTTCCGATGGCAATTCTGAAATTTAAGCATATATGCACTTTTAAGGTGTGTAAAATTTAGTAACTACTCACAGTATAGACTCTTTTTTTGGTGTATGTCTATCATTTTGAAATGAGATTTTTCAGAGCAACAGTGATTCATCACACTGAAATAGGACTCTACAGCTCAAAATGACAAGAATAACTTTATCCTGTGTTACATACGCATATTACAGAACATCTTAAAAGTTTGTAGCTGTTAGTTTTTAGTTTATGCATGCAGCTCAGTAGCCTAACAAGTTGACAACTTTCCTGTCTCTCTATATGAATCACTGTAGTTGAAATTGTACTAAAGTATCAGAAGTAGCCTTTACCGTAAAATGTTAAATAGCACCAATATTACTTGAAAGTAAAGTGAAACATTAATAGGAATGCAGACACAAGCTTAATTTCTAACTACTAGAAAGAAAGCATCTCCTAGACAAAATAATATTTAGATGTGAATTATTTTAAAAGCACAACCAGATAAATGTCAGTCATAAAACATTTCATATTTTTCTCGGAAAATTTAGAAAAGAAAGCTTTGTGTATCGCTCTTTTATATTTTATTTTCAAAGAAGATATATAAATGCTTACATAATCAAAACAGTGCAATCTTACCAATGAAGTTTACCTTGTGGGAACTAAATTTACTTATTTCATATATTAGTTCAACAACATAAATATAATAAAAATGCTTTTAAGCAATCTGATTAGAGCAACATTTATATTAAGTACAAAATATACAGTAAAATGAAACATCTTGTTAAATAGGCCTGTAGGAAAACAATAAAGGAATACATTTTCATGAATCTACTTTCACATTTATTTGTTTTATTGTATCTGATAGTTACTACAATCACTGTGTGCTTTTATTACTGCAATTTCCAGGATCATTGTATATTCTAAGTATACTAGTGACTATGTCTGTAAAGCTAATTTAAAACGGTTTACTCCTAAAGTAAAAACAAACACACAAATGAGAAATCTCATTTTTTTAATGGGAAGTTGTGCATAAAACTATTGTAATGTTTTGATAGCAATGTCCCTTGATTATTATAAATTCATCATTATAAAATGTGTACTATTGTACTAAAGCAAAACTGTTTGCCTTTAAATCTAAGTGTTGTCAACTTACGGTATAATTCTGGTTACAAAGTTAGGTATGAAATCTTTGGCTATTAATTAGAAAGCATTATTTGAAAATATCTGCCAGTAAACATTTCTAAATGTGGTTGCTCATCTTAACAGTTTTGTTAATTAGAACAGCTAGGAAATGAACAGAACAGTGGTGCTTTTGTGTTATAATATCAAAGAAGTATTACAGTATCCAAATCTCCAGACCTGGGGTCCAAATATTCAGTCCTGGCTCAGTTGCAGGCTGACAGAAGAGAAGCTTCGTCCCATGCTCGTACACAATGGAGCAATCATAGCATCTGTCACACTCTTCCATATTGTCTGCACCGAAGGCAGAACCATTAGGCAGGTCTTTACAAAAGGCATTAAAATCCTGGAATGAAGGAAGTGAGATGTGTGAGGTTTGTTGCTGTTACCAATTAAGGTCTCTGACTCTTTAAAATGTATGAAAAGATACAATAATGACCCAATTCACTTAAATTTGGTTGTTTGAAACAAATAAATGAACAGTGATCACTGATAATGATTTGGAATTTTTGTCCCCCTGGCTCTTATGTTGAAATGTAGTCCCCAGTGTTGGAGATGGCACTGAGTGGGAATAATTGGATCATGGGGGTAGATCCCTTATGAATGGCTTAGTGCCACCCCCTTGGGAATGTGAGTTCTCACTCTGTTAGTTTGCGTGAGATCTGGTTATTTAAAAGGGTCTGCGAACCCCCCCCCTTTTGCTCCCTTTCTTGCCATGTGATGTGGCTTCCACCATGAGTGGAAGCTTCCTGAGGTCCTTGCCTAAAATAGATGCTGGCACTGTGCTTCCTACACAGCCTGCAGAACTGTGAGCAAAAATAAAGCCCTATTCTTTATAAATTACCCACTCTCGGGGATTCCTTCATAGTAATGCAAATGGACTAACACAACCACTTTAGTGATAAGATGCACAAAAGATATGTTGCTTAAAAAATATAGTCATGTAGATAATAAATACTAATGCTCTTTCTATTGGTGGCATGCTATCTGAAACAGTAAAACAAACAGAAATAAAAGCATATCTTTATCTACCTGGTCTCTGCCAGTTAACATTAACCTGCTTAAGTCTTCACATTTCCCTGAGGTTTTGCTTCCTGTTTGCCTTTCCTGTTGCCTCATTCTGCTTCCCTTTTCCTGGACCAGGCTGGATCAGATACTCCCTCATTGTATTTCTAAAGTACTGAAACAAACTTCTTAATCTTCACATGTATCAAAAGGTATCATAAATAGATGCTATATTTCTGTCTTTCCTACTAGAGTTTACGGTTTTTTAAACAGTGAGGCCATCCTTGACCCTTAGTAAATGTTTGAGCTAACATAAATTTATCATTCTTTTATGCCTTATGTTATTAACTATGCTTTATAATTTTAATTTTTCACAGTAATCACACACATTGAAAAGGGCTGTATGATATAGTTGAAAGAGTCCTGAAATTGATGTTAGAACATTTTTTAAAAATTTTATTTATTTATTTTTTCTTTCATAAAGATGGGGTTTCACCATGTTGGTCAGGCTGGTCTTGAACTCCCGACCTCAGGTGATCTGCCCACCTTGGCCTCCAAAGTGCTTGGATTACAGGCGTGAGCCACCATGCCTGGCTGATGTTAGAACTTTTACACAAGGAAACAAGTCTATCCTGAAATTGCCATTTTTTTGTATGTTTGTTCCTAGCATAGCTGTATATCCTTTTAGTCCCCAGGATGGTTAATTTTATATGAAATTCTCTAAATAATGTTCTCTATTGTAGTAATGTCCTCTGAGCAAAGTAGCTGTGAGATTTTTAGGCACTGCTGCTAGCCTCAATGAAAATTTTATTATTCCCTGGGTTGGCATAAGGGAGCAGGTTGATTTTGTTGGTTTGCTATTAAAATGTGACTTCAGTGGAAGTCTGCTGTACTTAGCCCAAAGTAAAGGAAATATTAGGTAGCTTTCTGATTCATTGATATATTCATAGAATACAGAATTATTCATATTGACTGTCTCTACAAATTATATTTGTGTTGTTTCAAGTGCTAAATACATGAAGCACTTTTATATAAGAAAATTATTGCATGTTTCAGAGATAAATAGCTGAATAGAAACCTTAATGATGGCACCTTTTGACTTCTTATTCCATTGCATTTCTCACTTTATGTGTGGCCTTGGGCATGTTGCTACAAATTAAAATGACAACAGGATGTCTCCCAGAACTGGCTATGAGGATTGACATTTATTATGCAACCCTGAAATGCCCATATGATGTTGTCATTATAATGTATAATAAATAGACCTATTTTGAAGTCAGAATATATAATGAAAATAACTATAACAAAATAAACTCAAATTGGCCTACTAAAAGGCTGAAGTTAAGATCAGAAAATTTCCTAACCAAATCCATTTCACTTAGAATGTAATGCTTACTTTTCTCTTCTCCTTTTCTTTTCTTTGTCTTTCTGTCTTTTTTTTTTTTTTGTTTGGTTTTTTTTCTTGTTGAGACAGGGTCTCACTCTGTTTGTTGCCCAGGCTAGAGTGCAGTGATGTGATCTTGGCTCACTGCAACCTCTGCCTCCCAGGCTCAAGTGAGTCTCCTACCTCAGCCTCCCTGAGTAGCTGGGATTACAGGCATTTGCCACTATGCCTGGCTAATTTTCGTATTTTTAGTAGAGATGAAGTTTCACCATGTTGGCGAAGCTGGTCTCAAACTCTGACCTCAAGTGATCTGCTCACCTTGGCCTCCCAAAGTGCTGGGATTACAGGGGAAAGCCACTGCTCCCAGCCTGAATACAATGTACTTTCTATTCTTCCTTGGACCAATACATTTTCTATCTCTATGACTCCTTAGATCTCTGAGTTCTAAAAGGGAATTAAGCACATGTCAAAAGCAAATCTTCTTGTTCAGCAAAGCAGTTACCCTCATTCGAGGAGTTCAGTTTATAGGATGTGGTTAACTCACTTGGATTTTGTTTTCGTTAACTTGTGTTCCCTCATTTGATCCTCTGATAAGTTCGATTAAGTTTGATCCTCTGATCAAACTTAAGTTGGGTTCTCAACATCATAGTTTAACTTCTGAAACTAGTTTAACTTCTGAAACTCCAGGCAGTTCTCATTGATCCAAAATTTGGTTGAGGCTCAATGTGGCCAAACACTTCTTAAGTTAATTTTATAATCTCTAAGAATATATATTCCTCCATTGTATAAAAGGCCATAGGACAGAGACTTTTATTTAGTGTTTTATTAATTGTAGTGTCATGCAGATTGCAATCATAGCAATTTGCTGTATGAAAAATGTCTTCAAGAAATGAGATTGCTACTCTTGCATTTCCATTAGTTGGGCATTTGTTTGGTTTGCATCCCAGCAAAAATAAGGGATATGGTTGCTCCAGTCATGTTTCTTTGGTTTATGATCCATTTATGACCAATAACCTGTGTTTAACTAACAGCAGCTATCTCTATCTGACTGTGTATGGAATCAAACTAATTCACTGATTCCTAATGGACGGTACTTCCAGTCTAGGATTCAACACCATGAGACTTCTATGTTTTGTTGTTGTTCTTGGTTTAAAGAATCTCAAGTCAAACCTGTTTTAATATTGTGACTTGGTTCAAAGTTTCCTTTCTGCATATTTTCATAGCCTTGGTTACCACTAACTTTTTGGTAAAACAATATGCAAGCCCCTGCCTTATATATGTGTGTGTGTGTGTGTGTGTGTGTATATATATATATATATAAAGCTTGCCCAAATGTGTTTGCAATTCTGTAAGGCCTGTCCTTGATCTGGTCTTATCATGTCATGGGAATGCAATCTATTGATAACAAATCTATTTTATAAAGGCATAAGCTAACTTTTAAGCATTCTTGTTTGAAATGGCTCCTCTACTAGCAATCAATGCTGCCTGGTGACAAATGTCTGACAGTTAAATATTAATGCCCCACATAAATATAATTAAAAAAAAACAAGCTGAAGTTAAATAATACATTTTATGTGGCTAAAAAAAGGTGTATTGATGATTCACCAATTGAAGCACTATACAAAAACCCCTCCCATTCTCAGAAGAGCCAGTGAGCGGGAGAGCAGCATTGCTGGGTTAATTGTAGTTTTACTCATATCTTTCCACCATTTAGTAATTGGGCAACTTTTAAAAAAATTCTTTCACAAAAGCTTTGGGAAGCCTAGCTTTATTGACTATAAATATGGTACTTTACATTTCCTAATAGCTTCGTAGCCAGTATTTCACAATACGCTATGTGGTCATTCAGTTTTTCACATTTTTGAAAGTGAGAAAACTGACATAGAGGTTAGATGACTACTTTTAGTTCATTGAGAATCCCTAATCTTATGTGGCAACTTAGGCATCTTTAAAAAAATTCACGTGCAAATGTCAGAATATAACTATTCATTTGACCTTCATGAAGCTGATCACATACAAAAGCAAACGTTTTCATTTCTCTGGCAATCTTGGCATCTTTAACATAGCTTAATTGTTTACAGCCTTTAGTGATCAAATTAAATTGGTGTTCTTTGAGTATCTTTTACTTATGTGGTGAATTTTCATTTATCCTTTAAATGTCTTTTTTGACTCCCTTCCCTCTTCAAAGCTTTGTCTATTCTCTCTTTGTCAGTTGACTGTGTTTTCTCAGTGTCCATCTCTGTACCTAGTCAGCTGCCCTGATAGGCTGAGTAAGCTGAAGGCAGATACTGTCTCTCATTCATCCTGGCCCAGTGTCCAGCACAAACTAAGCACTCAATAAATTTAGTTTATTGAACTAACTAGCTAGCTACCTGACTAAAGAAATGAATATTCAGATGGTGTGAGGAATAAAGGATAATTTGGTGACTTCTAACAATGAACACTGAGCAGTTGCCCGAGTGGGAGTGCAGTGGCACGATCTTGGTTCACTGCAAACTCTGCCTCCTGGGTTCAAGCGATTCTCCTGCCTCAGCCTCCCAAGTAGCTGGAATTACAGGCGCGTGCCACTATTCCCTGCTATTTTTTTTTTTTTTTTTTTTTTTTTTTTTGAGATGGAGTTTCGCT
>NW_022436947.1:24573422-24591666 GCF_009761245.1 Sapajus apella
CCTGGGTTCAGGCAATTCTCCTGCCTCAGCCTCCTGAGTAGCTGGGATTACAGGCACGCGCCACCATGCCCAGCTAATGTTTTCCATTTTTAGTAGAGACGGGGTTTCACCATGTTGACCAGGATGGTCTCGATCTCTTGACCTCATGATCCACCCGTCTCGGCCTCCCAAAGTGCTGGGATTACAGGCTTGAGCCACCGCGCCCGGCCTTGTTGTTGTATTTTTAGTAGAGATGGGGTTCACTATGTTGGCCAGACTTGTCTCAAACTCCTGATCTCGTGATCTGCCCACTTTGGCCTCCCAAAGTGCTGGGATTACAGGTGTGAGCCACTGCACCCGGCCAAAGTGGATATTTTCTAAAACAACAACATTTATTGGTAAAATATGACATTTTCCTTAAAAAATTTCAAAAGATGTTTAAGAATGTTCTCTACAGTTTAGGACATATTTTGAGTGTGAATACAGTTACCCAAAACATCCTATCGATATCCAGTGGGCTTCCATATTTCTTTTCCCTTTAACTAGATGCCACTCCTATTTGTGTCTCATCAGTGAAAAAGTAGTTTGGAGGACTTCTCATTCATTACCCGAAACTGGAGTTTTCATTTGTTTGTATTGGGGGATCCTCGCCTTAACTGCACACATTTCCCCTTCCTCTGAGTCCCAGCCTTTATCTACCAGGGGCAAAGTTGAAGCAGCCCCTCCACAGCACTGCTTAACCAGGTATGACATCCCCGTCCAATTCTGCTATCAGCGGCATTCTGCTCAGAGATCACCCTTGTTTTACCCCAAGCACAGGTAGAGACTAAATAAAAGGCAATGAAAGAAAGAAGAGCCCTGCCCAGAACCGCAGGCACGAGTCACAACAGGGCCCTGAGAACAGCCTGTGGCAGGAAGGATGGGTTCCAGGTATCTGCCTCCTCACTCAGCCCCAGCCTGTGTATGTAAGGAAAATCACACACCAGGAAAGGCCGACATTCTTTCTCCTGTTGAAACTCCAAGCCCAAACTGTTACTCTAAAGGAAGCGCAGTGCCTTTCAAGGCCTTCTAGTTCTTCCTACTAGATGTGGGTTCCTCCTCCTGCCGCCGGCCTGGGGGAAGGGGAGGGCAGAGGCAGGGGGCAGGTGGCAGAAGAACATGCCCATGTTTCAGAAAGCCGGTCCCACCCGGTGTGCCCCATCTCACCAGATGTGCAGGCAGCTGAGGGTGGCAAAGAGAATTCCCGCAAGGAAGGCCAAGGGGATAGCCAGGAACACCGTCAGGAACTTGTACATTACGTATTTGCTGATTTCAAAGAGGGCATGGCTGCAGATCCACACTTTGTCAAAGGAATGCGTAGTCACCGGCTCTGCGATCACATCCTCAAAGCCCAGCTGCGGAGACAGGACGCAGGGACCCGGAGCTGTCAGCCCACCTGCCGCCCCGGGAACCGGGAGCGCTCTGGGCAGGGGAAGCAGGAGGGCGTCCCCTCATCCCTTAGGGTCACAGTGGGTGCACAGAAATCTGGCTAAGCATTCCTGGCTACGCAGGCGGCCCGGTGGCGGGTGGGACCGGGAAAGAGCGTGGGTCTCAGACCCCGTGGGACCGACCCGGTGGCGAGGGTGGGTGGGGCTGAGGGGCGCCCGCACCTCCCGGCCGCGGCGGGGTCTTGGGCCCACCCGCCCCGGGCATCACCTTGAGATGCGAGTTGAGCCGGTGGGGATCCCGGTCCTGGCTCGAGTCCGCGAACTTCTCGGGGTCGGCGTACTCGAGGCCGCTGTGGTGGCTGTAGGAGTCGTCGTCCATGAAGAGCTGCACGTCCGCCTTCTCCGTCTCCAGCCCCATCGCGGCCTCGGTGAGCGGCCGATGCAGCCCAGCTGGCGCGGTGCTGCTCCCGATCCGCTCGGCCTCCCCTTCCCGTCACGCCCGGCCCCGCCCCGCCTCGCCTTGCCCCGCGCGGCCCGGGTGGCGGCCGCTTCCCGCTGCGGGCTCCGGCTCCCGGCGCGGCCGCCCCGAGCCCCGCCCTGGCGCCCCGCGGCCCCTCCCCGCCCGCCTCTCAGGCCAGGGTGCAGGGAACCCTCCGTAGGAGTCACAGCCCGGGCCCTGCCGAGGGCGGAGACGCGCTGCTGGGAGGAGGACGGCCTCCTGGCCACCCTGCTAGGCACCCGGACGCTGTTGCCTCAGAGCTGGCTGGTCGTCCCCGGGATGACGACCGCCTTCTGGGAGGTGGGGAGCCTTGTGGTTAGGAGAGCGGGGTACAGAAGCAGGTCTGGGCTCACCTCTGCTGTGTTTGCCGTGTGTGCTGCCGCCCACGGTGCTGAGCCTCTGGGAACCTCAGCTGCCCCTTTTGCAAAATGGGAGCTGTGGCACCTGCTTCATAGGTGTCCTGTGAGTATTAAATGTTAATTTCATGTAAAATTCTAACACACATGGCCCGTGGCCGTAACACACAGTTAATAAGCTTCCAGTCAACGTTGCTGCTGCTGTAAAGAGAGGTAAGGAGCCACAACGTACCAGAGTGCCAGGTGACCTGCAAGCGCATTGCTATCCCAGTGCCCTCAGTGGTGTGAGCTTGCTGGAGACAGGGTGTGCCTGCGGAGTTGGGTAGGTAAGCGCCCTGCTGTTAGAGTTTGTGCCTTCAGGCCCTGAAGGATGAGGGAAAATCTGATTTTTTTTACTTCCTAAATTATACCTTTTCCTCTTTTCTTTTCTTTTTTGACAGAGTTTTGCTCTTGTGCAATGACTCACTGAAACTTCCGCTTCCCGAGTTCAAGCGATTCTCTTGCCTCAACCTCCCGGGTAGCTGGGATTACAGGCATGCACCACCACGCCGAGCTAAATTTGTGTTTTTAGTAGAGACAGGGTTTCTCCATGTTGGTCAGGCTGGTCTCGAACTCCCGACCTCAGGGGATCCATCTGCCTCGGCCTCCCAAAGTGCTGGGATTATAGGAATGACCTACCGCGCCCGACCTACATCTTTTAATTATTCTTTGAACCAGACTGTGAGCCAATTAAATCTATTTTCTTTATAAATTACCCAATCTCAGGTGTTTCTTTATAGCAATGTGAAAACAGACTAATATAGGTAGCTACTGTTTTTCTCAAGGGGCTTAAACCAAAGTGATTCCCACAGCAATGGCATCTGTCTTTATGAACATAAAGGAAAATTTACCAGGAAAGGGAAAATGAAAGGAGATGAGTGGGTGCTAAATGGCTGAGCACATTCTCTATCTTCAGGACCACAGGATTACTCTCCGATAAGCACCTCCTACACACTTTCATTGCCCTGTAATCCAGAGAAATTAAAAAATTTATAATAAATTAATATTGGTGCATTTATCTTCTGACTGTTATTATGTATCATAGCTTCTAATAAGAGGGCTGTTTTTAGATGGTGTATTAATATATTTTAGAAATAACAGTATGATGATAGATTAGAATTTGTGACAAGGATAATTTATAACCATTTTGTTCCTAGCTTCTTTCAGCATAATGTCAGTGAAAGAAGTTTATTTTTCTAGTGCATTAAAAATTGTATGGCAATGCTGTTATGAATAAAAATACCTAATTTTTTTCCCTTCAGCTTTTTTTCAAATCACAAATGTGTCATATTTTTTTCCCTGTATAACTCATATACTGTTTTAGTCAGGGTCTGTTTTTCAAACTGCCTTTGAGTAAATTTGTATGAATGAAAATGCAGTAATAACTTCTTGATCCTACCATGTGTTTTAATAATATTTAAAGCATTCAGATTAGACCAGGGTTTCTCAATCTTAACTCTATCGACATTTTGGGCCAGATCATTTTTCCTTGTGAGAGAGGCTGTCCAATGCATCGTAGGATGTTTAGCAACATCCCTGGCATCTACCCCCTAGATACCAATAACACTCCCAGTAATGACAACCAAAATGCTTCCACATGTTGCCAAATGTCCCCTGGGGGACAACATCACCTTTCCCCTTCTTTCCCAGGCTGAGAACCACTGACTAAGACAATGTTGAAACAGTGTTGTGTCAATTAGAAAAATTAAGTTCCAGCTCTTCACTTAAAAATCCATGCTTAAGAGAAATATCAGAATTGTATTACCAATATATTAGAAACTCCAGGGCTAGGCATGGCACAGTGGCTCACACCTGTAATCCCAGCTCTCTAGGCAGCTGAGGAGGGAGAATCAGCCAGCCTGGGAAACACAGTGAGACCAGTCTCTACAAAAAATAGAAAGAAACTAGCCAGGTATAGGGACAGATGCCTATATTTCTAGCTACTACAGGAGGGTTTCCTGAGCCCAGGAGTTTGAGGTTATGGACAGGAGTTTGAGGGCATAGAGCAAGGCCCTATCTTAAAAAAAAAAAAAAAGAAATAAACTCCACGTCTTTTTGAAATTAAACTTAAGAATATTTGTCGTGTAAAATGTTCAGAAGAATCCATTATCATTAACTAGTTGCAAATTTTTCAATACAATGTTGGTATTGATTAATGAATGCATATTAACCCCCACCTCCTTCCCCAGAGATCAAAAGGAAGCAACTGCCAAGCCCTCAAGCCCTGTCTACCTTGCCTGTCCTCCTATACTTTCCACACAAAGGCTAGGATTGTTTAAGTGATTATTATCTGGAAAAACATAGCCTTGGGACTTCTTGATTTATAAGATTCCATCTTAAAGCTATAAAATTTAGTGATTTTTCCAACCTGACCAATATGATGAAACCCCGTCTCTACTAAAAATACACACACACACACACAAAATTAGCTGGGCATGGTGGTGCACACCTGTAATCCCAGCTACTCGGGAGGCTGAGGCAGGAGAATTGCTTGAACCCAGGAGGCGGAGGTTGCGGTAAGCTGAGATTGCACCACTGCACTCCAGGCTGAGCGACAGAGCGAGGCTCTGTGTCAGAAAAAAAAAAAAAAATCAGTGATTTTTGACAGTCTTCAGCAGCTGAATAACATTTGCAAGTTTTAAGTGACCTTAACTGAGAAATCCATGGGCTTGTTAGTGGGACAGCCAGGCAGTTGCTTACCAGGTTCGTTAAGCATTCCCTCTTAGCCTTGCTTACTGTTAGCAAAGACAAAGCTGCAGAAGGACCTGCTGTTTCCTGCATAAGCCACTTTCTCTGTGGCTTTACATAAACTATTCCTTGCGTAACTCCTTGGTCCCTACCCCTTCTTTATCAATGTATCTTTTAATTTCCTTCCTCTAACCTCCAACTTACCCTCCACCTTCCAACTATCTGCCGCCTCTTCCAGCTGTTCCCCCCACAACCCCCAATACAGAGGACATCTATCTCCTCCATAAAAAAGTTTAAAGAATGGATAAAAAAGGTCTGCTGTTAAAGTTAGTCAATAATCAACTTTGCGGAGTGGTGCCACATGGTTGCATGGTATTTAATAAAAGTTTCTTCACTTTTTTCCCCCCGATTTACTGCTTGTCTTTTCATTCACAATTTGTGTAAAATAAGTCTTGCACCAGTGAACCAGGGAACTTGTAGCTTGACATTAAGACACAGTAGCTTGTCAGTAATTGTTGCAAGCTCGATCTCCTGACTGCTTCAAACAGCACTTTCTCTGGTCAAAAGCCTCTCTTCATACACAAGAATTTCCAGAATTAACTTTTGTTTTGGAATGCCTGGCTATTGGAAATAAATGAGGAAGAAGGTACTCTTGAAAAATCTGTATTCACAATTAGAGCTGATAGGATAGGTCATTTCATTGTCATTCAAAACAATGTATGACAATTAATTTTAGATTTATTTTATCCTGTGTTCCATAAGTAAAGGATGTTCCTGTTTAATCTTTTGAGTATCCCATTGATTTCTGAAATACTGTATATATAAATATGACATCTCCATAGGACTTTAATATTTCATTTTTCCAGAACATGAAACGGGCACTAATTTTGTTGTGCACTAACTGTTAAGTTAAACTCTCAATAAGTACAACTTCCTTTATGTTCAAGTGGGAATATCATTTCTGCAAAGCTGCAGAGTTAAATGTTTTCCAAATACCAACTGAAATGTGCATAACAAGATTATTAGTCGCTAAAACAACGGACCTAAAGGTTGTTTTATTGATTTGGGATTTGATTTCTGACAAAAAAAATTATTATAGCTCAGTTTGAAGCCTTTGTGTTCCCTAATCTTTTTTCTTTTTACAAATGTTACTCTATTTTCACTTAGAGTTAATGCAAATTTTAAAAAATAACACAGCTAATCTACTACATTAGCCAAGAGAAAAAGACTTAAAAAAATAATAATGAGTTTTAGCCTCATTGCATATTTCAAGTACAAAAAAAAGAACAAAAGTACCGAATGCCTTCCACCTGGGTCTTGTAAATTATGGCTTTGGTGTCTATCAGGTGACTTTTAATGCTTGAGAGAATCATTTATGAGTAAAGAGCCAAGGGAATCCAACTGCACAAAGCAGATGGAAGACTGGGATGCTGCCAAGGGGCTGGGCAGAAGAATTTTTAGATTAGATTTTCCTAACAATAAATATCTGGGAAGATTTTTGTTTCCAGAGAGTTTACTAAAAAAACAGTTAGTCTATTTCTGTTCTGTGGCTACACAAAACTGTAAGGCAGATTTCTACAATACATAAAGGCATAAAATAGGCAATTTACATGTCTATATCTACTCTTTCTGGGCCACTGAAGCCCATTGAGACCCTCAGTGTCTGCCAACAGCTTATTAAGTCTCGGTTTCTTGTTTAGAACAGCCTGAAGATTGGATCCACAGGTAATTAATAAAGAAGGTACTCTATTAAATACATTATAAACAAGACTGTTGACATTCTTGAGTGTCTGAATGAAGTAATTCTTCTCCAGTTAAACGAATAATAAATGGACAAATGTCTTATTTCCAAAACAATTTTAGTAGATGTTTGCATTTTCTTTAAAAAAAATGAGGAAGAGTAGAATCCTTCAAAGAATTTGGATAGTCCCATCATGCTAACCTTGAAAGAAATAATATTTTACTAAAATATGCACTATTTTCTATAACATCTGTATTTATGTTACCATTTCACTTTTGGAAAATGATAATTATTTTCCAAATAGACAGAATGATCCCCCACCCCCGCTGCTTCATAAGTGAATGTATATAAAATTCTGCTTTTCACTTATTGTCTATCTATATACATTCATATAATTACACATGGTGCTAAAAAGTATGCCTTTTTACCTTTTAGAAAGTATTGCAGTCATTGGAAACTCTTAGATAAACAAGTCACTGGAAATAAACTTGATAGTAAAACACTGTGGTCCTGAAAATCTGCACACTACTTTATTTGGAAATAGTAGAATTTGCAGAATGTTGCTATAAAGGGCATGCTACTCAAATTACTTGGTTCTGAAGACTTTTACTATGAAAGCAAACTATTTTCTGAAGGAGTAGAGCACAAATAGCTAAATGTTTGGGGCAAAAAATAGAGTTATTATAATCATTTTGTAAAATTATTTCCAATTTCACCATGTGGGTATTGCATGTAATGTTTAAAAAAATGGTGTAACACGAGAAATGAGAGATGTCAAATGAGTGACTGATAGGTTTAAATTATTTATAACTATAGAATGCTGACTATTTTCTACAGTTGGGCTGTTCTTTAGAAAAAGAATAAAATTCAGGAAATTTCCTTTCGGCATAGGGAGATGTTTCAGGATATTAAAACCTGCTTTAGAAGACCACACTCCTGTCACAAATCTCATTTTCCCCTAAATTTCTTCAGTGTTTACTTGTTAGTTTGTCTTTTTCTGCCAGGGAAAGGGTGTGATGTTATAAATGTTCCCCTTTCTTCCCCTTTCTCCTGCTCCTTCTTCTCTGCTTCTTGCATTCTTGTTCTCTTTCTTTTCAAAATAATTGCTTGTTCATTCATAACATCTCAGAGTTGGGAAGAACTTAGAGACTCTAGACCAATGATCCATTCATCCATGAATCTTCCAAGTGGCCACACAGGCTCTGCTGGAATATTTTGGCAATGGAGAGTTACCTTATTAAGCAACTCAAATATCATTGTTAGAAAATTCTGTGTTATTTTGTGTTAGGATTTGTTTATCTGATTATCTATCTATCTATCATCTATCTATCTCTCTATCATCTATCTACCTACCTACCTATCATCTCAAATTAATTCTGCCTTTTGTAGTTTTTTAAGAAAAAATAATGTTAAATGTCAGCCTTTGAAGTGTTTGAAGGTGGTGTTTAATCACCATTCCCTCTTCCCACTTTATGTCTTTTCCAGCTAAGCAGCTCCATTTCTTTCAGTTGTTTTTCATGTGTCACTGTTTCCAAATGTTTCTTTTAATTTTCTTTTTCCCTGAACCTATTCCCATATCTTGTGACACTTGGTCTGGGGATAGAACAGTACAGGATAAAATAAGAAAACTGTATTGCCTTCTTTTTATTGATCTGTAGACTGTTTTTGTTTTTGTTTTTGTTTTGTCTGCTGTATCTTAATTGTTGAATCAAATGCATCTCATTTGAAATTAAATCTTTAAGTCTTTTGTACATTGCCTAGGTCGCACTGCTAGTGTGAAGTAATTGATGATTTGAACCTAAGGTAATTAATTATTCCTACTATATTTTCTCATGCTTTGAAATTCCTTTTACAAGTTTTCTGTGTATTACTTCACTGTTAATGTGTGGGTTTGTTTACACCTCTATTTATGGTCACTGATAAACTGTTGAAGGGTTGAGATCAGACTTATGAAGCATTCCAATTTAATGGCTATAAATACCATCTGTATACTGACGAGTTCTAAATTTATTGTTCTAGCTGTGCCTGTTTTCAAGCTTTGAATTGGTATATCCTGCTGAAAATTTTGATATTTCAAATTTCCTATGCCCCAAAACATGCCTCTGGATTTCTATCCTCAAATCTGATAATTCTGTGATCACACAATCAGTCAACCTCAAACACTACGTGCCAGCTTTAATTCCTCTATTTCCCTCATTACTTCTCCCATGAAGCCTGTTCTGCCTTCAAAATCAGTGCTTTCACCCTCTACCTTTTCACTTCTCCTCCCTGGTCTAAGTTCAGATCTCACTTGAGCAACCTCAACAGGGTCCGCGTTTGGATGTTTATTCCCACTCTTCTCTCATACGTTACTTTATCTACAGAGTAGCCAAAGAACCTTTAAATGATGCACAATTTAATAAATATTTTTGTTATGGTGTAATACATATACATACACACAGAAAAGTGATAAATCATAAGTATACAACCCAATGATCACAAGGAAAGCATGCCTTATAAGTTTCACTCAGATCAAGAAATAGAACATTATCAGACCTCAGAAGCCTGTCTCTGTCACCACCTGCATCCTTCTCCCCAGAAGTAACTACTGTCCTAATCTTTAACATCATGTATTAGATTTGCCTGTTTTAAATTTTTTTTGTAAAGAGAATCATACATATTACTCTCTTATTGTGTCTAGTTCATTTTGGTAAACATGACTGTGAGATTCATCCAAGTTGTAAGGTGGAGTGGTTCTTTCATCTTCATTTCATCTTATTTTTGGTTTTTGAACATGGTGTGTTATTGTATGAACAAGCCACAATTTATTTATTCGTTCTAATGATGATGGAATATGGACCACTTCCTGTTTGGGGATACTATGAATAATACTACTCTGAACATTTCTAAATATGTGTCTTGTGGTAGATGTATAAACATTTCTGTTGAGTTTATATCTAAGAAAAAATTGAGGCATTAAAGGGTAAATATACTTTCAACACTAGTAGTTATTGCTGTGTTGGAAGTGATTACATCAATTTACACTCCCACCAGCAGTGAATGAGAATTACAGTTACATTTTCACTATGTGTATATAAAACTTTGATTTTGAATAGCAAAAACAAAAAAATTATCTAAAAAAATTGATATTCAACAAGAGTAGAAGAAAATGTTGAGGTTGGCAATGTCTGGAGTAAAAGGTGACAAATCTCTGCTGTCATTTTAAAGTTATGAATTAGTGAAAAGCATAATTGGGTACTGGTTTGAAACTGATATTCTTTCCAAGAGGTGGGTCCCTGGCAAACACACACTCATAGGAAAACACAAGGGCCGAAACAATCAAACTTGCTAAAATATCTCTTTGGGGAATGAAAAATGCACTCTTACCCCCTCCACTTGTTTCCTAGGAAAAACCATCAAATGATGGAGAAAATATCTTGCTTTTCCAAACTGCCTTTTTTTTTAAAATTGTATTTTAGGTTCTGGGGTACATGTGCAGATCATGCAGGATTGTTGCATAGGTACATACATGGCAAGGTGGCTTGCTGCCTTCATCCCCCCATCACCTATATCTGGTATTTCTCCCCTCATTATCCCTCCCCATCCTCCCCAACCAGCTGTCCCTCCCCTACACCCCCCCCAACTGACCACAGTGTGTGATGCTCCCCTCCCTGTGTGCACACGTTCTAATTGTTCAACACCCGGCTATGAGTGATAACATACGGTGTTGGTTTTCTGTTCTCGTGTCAGTTTGCTGAGAATGATGGTTTCCAGACTCATCCATGTCCCTGTGAAGGACACAAACTCATCGCTTTTTATGGCTGCATAGTATTCCATGTTATATGTATGCCACGTTTTCTTTAACCAGTCTATTGATGATGGACATTTGGGTTGGTTCCAGGTCTTTGCTATTGTAAACAGTACTGCAATGAACATATGTGTGCATGTGTCTTTATAATAGAACAATTTATAATTCTTTGGGTATATATCCAGTAATGGAGTTGCTGGGTCAAATGGTGTTTCTATTTCTAGGTCCTTGAGGAATTGTCACACTGTCTTCCACAATGGTTGAACTAATTTGTACTCCTACCAACAGTGTAAAAGTGTTCCTATTTTTCCACATCCTCTTCAGCATCTGTTGTCTCCAGATTTTTTAATGATCACCATTCTAACTGGTGTGAGATGGTACCTCAATGTGGATTTGATTTATATTTCTCTAATGACCAGTGATGATGAGCATTTTTTCACATTTGCTGGCCTCAAAGATGTCTTCTTTTGTAAAGTATCTGTTCATATCCTTTGCCCACTTTTGAATAGGTTTGTTTTTTTCTTGCAAATCTGTTTTACTTCTTTGTAGATTCTGGATATTAGCCCTTTGTCAGATGGGTAGATTGCAAACATTTTTTCCCATTCTGTTGGTTACCAGTTCACTCCAATGATTGTTTCCTTTGCTGTACAGAAGCTCTGGAGTTTAATTAGATCCCATTTGTCTATTTTGGCTTTTGTTGCCATTGCTTTTGGTGTTTTATCCATGAAGTCCTTGCCTATGCCTATGTCCTGAATGGTTTTGCCTAGGTTTTCTTCTAGGGTTTTTATGGTGTTAGGTCTTATGTTTAAGTCTTTAATCCATCTGGAGTTAATTTTAGTGTAAGGTGTCAGGATGGGGTCCAGTTTCTACTTTCTGCACATGGCTAGCCAATTTTCCCAACACCGTTTATTAAACAGGGAATCCTTTCCCCATTACTTGTTTTTGTCAGGTTTGTCAAAGATCAGATGATTGTAGATGTGTAGTGTTGCTTCTGAGGCCTCTGTTCTGTTCCATTGGCCTATGTCTCTGTTTTGTTACCAGTACCATGCTGTTTTGATTACTGTTGCCTTGTAGTATAGTTTGAAGTCAGGCAGCATGATGCCTCCAGCTTTGTTCTTTTTTGCTTGGGATTGTTTTGGCTATGCGGGCTCTCTTTTGGTTCCATATGAAATTTGAAGTGGTTTTTTCCAGTTCTGTGAATAAGGTCATTGGTAGTTTGATGGGGATAGCATTGAATCTATAAATTACTTTGGGCAGTATGGCCATTTTCACGATGTTGATTCTTCCCAACCATGAGCGTGGGATGTTTTTCCATCTGTTTGTGTCCTCTCTTATTTCATTGAGCAGTGGTTTGTAGTTCTCCTTGAAGAGGTCCTTTATATCCTTTGTTCGTTGTATTCCTAGGTATTTTATTCTCTTTGTAGCGATTGTGAATGGGAATTCACTTTTGATTTGGCTCTCTGTTTGTCTGTTATTGATGTATAGAAATGATTGTGATTTCTGCACATTGATTTTGTATCCTGACACCATGCTGAAGTTGTTTATCAGTTTCAGGAGATTTGGGGCTGAGACGATGGGGTCTTCTAGATATACAATCGTGTCATCTGTGAACAGAGACAATTTGACTTCCTCTTTTCCTATTTGAATACACTTTGTTTCTCTCTAGTTAATATTAGCACTAGAACTTCCAATACTGTATTGAATAGGAGTGGTGAGAGAGGACATCCTTGTCTTGTGCCAGATTTCAAAGGGAATGCTTGCAGTTTTTGCCCAGTCATATGATATTGGCTGTGGGTTTGTCATAAATAGCTTTTATTATTTTGTGATATGTACCATCGATACCTAATTTATTGAGAGTTTTTAGCATAAAGGGCTGTTGAATTTTTTCAAAGGCCTTTTCTGCATCTATTGAGATAATCATGTGGTTTTTGTCTTTGGTTCTGTTTATGTGATGGATTACATTTATAGACTTGTGTATGTTGAACCAGTCTTGGAACCCCTGGGATGAAGCCTACTTGATCATGATGAAGAAGCTTTTTGATTTGCTGTTGCATTCTGTTTGCCAGTATTTTATTGAAGATTTCTGCATCGATGTTCATCATGGAAATTGGCCTGAAGTTTTCTCTTAGTTGCGCCTCTGCCTGGTTTTGATATTAGTATATATTGGTCTCAATAAATGAGTTGGGGAGGATTCCCTCTTTTTGTATTGTCTGGAATAGTTTCAGAAGGAATGGTACCAGTTCCTCTTTGTAAGTCTGGTAGAATTTGGCTGTAAACCCATCTGGATCTGGGCTTTTTTAAGTTGTTAGGCTATTAATTGCTGCCTCAACTTCAGCCCATGTTATTGGTCTATTCAGGGATTCAACTTCCTCCTGATTTAGTCTTGGGAAAGTGCAAGTGTCCAGGAATTTATCCATTTCCTCCAGATTTACTGGTTTGTGTGCATAGAGTTGTTTATAGTAATCTCTGATGGTAGTTTGTATTTCTGTGGAATTGGTGATGATGTCCCCTTTATCATTTTTTATTGCATCTATTTGATTCTCTCTTTTCTTTTTTATTAGTCTGGCTGGTGGTCTATTTATTTTGTTATCTTTTCAAAACACCAGCTCCTGGATTTGTTGATTTTTTGAAAGGTTTTTTTTTTGTGTCTCTGTCTCCTTAAGTTCTGCTCTGATCTTAGTTATTTCTTGTCTTCTTCTAGCTTTTGAGTTTTTTGATCTTGCTACTCCAGCTCTTTCAATTTTGATGATAGGGTGTCAATTTTGGATCTTTCCTTGCTTCTTACGTGGGCATTTATTGCTATAAATTTTCCTCTAGATCCTGCTTTAAATGTGTCTCAGAGATTCCCATATGTTGTGTCTTCATTCTCATTGGTTTCAAAGAACATCTTTATTTCTGCCTTCATTTCATTGTTTATCCAGTAAACATTCAAGAGCCAGTTGTTCAGTTTCTATGAAGTTGTGCAGTTCTGAGTTAGTTTCTTAATTCTGAGTTCTAATTTGATTGCACTGTGGTCTGAGAGACTGTTTGTTATGATTTCCATTCTTTTGCATTTGCTGAGGAGTGATTTACTTCCAATTATGTGGTCAATTTTACAGTAAGTGTGATGTAGTGCTGAGAAGAATGTATTTTCTGTGGATTTGGGGTTAAGAGTTATGTAAATGTCTATTAAGTTCACTTTGTCCAGATCTGCATTCAAGTCCTGGAATTCCTTATTGATTTTCTGTCTCGTTGATCTGTCTAATATTGACGGTGGAGTGTTAAAGTCTCCCACTATTATTGTGCGGGAGTCTAAGTCTCTCTGTAGATCATTAAGGACTTGCATTACGTATCTAGATGCTCCTAGATAGGGTGCTTATATATTTAGGAACATTAGCTCTTCTTGTTGTACTGATCCTTTTACCATTATGTAACGCCCTTCTTTGTCTCTTTTGATTTTTGTTGGTTTAAAGTCTGTTTTATCAGAGACTAGGATTGCCACCCCTGCTTTTTTTTGCTCTCCATTTGCTTGGTAACTCTTCTTCTATCCCTTTATTTTGAGTCTGTGTGTGTCTTTGCACATGGGATGGATTTCATGAATACAGCACACTGATGGTTCTTGGCTTTTTATCCAATTTGCCAGTCTGTGTCTTTTGATTGGGGCATTTAGTCCATTTACATTTAATGTTAATATTGTTATGTATGAATTTGATCCTGCCGTTTTGTTACTGGTTGGTTGTTTTGCCCTTTTGTTGGTGTAATTTCTTCATTGCATCATTGGTCTTTACCATTTGGTTCTTTTTGGCAGTGGCTGGTCCTGGTTTTTCCTTTCTGTGTTTAGTGCTTCCTTCAGGAGCTCTTGCAGGACAGGTCTGGTAGTGGCAAAATCCCTCAGCAATTGCTTGTCCATAAAGGATTTCATTTCTCCTTCACTTATGAAGCTTAGTTTGGCTGGATATGAAATTCTAGGTTGAAATTTCTTTTCTTTAAGGATGTTGAATATTGGCCCCCACTCTCTTCTGGCTTGTAGGGTTTCTGCCTAGAGATCCGCTGTGAGTCTGATGTGCTTCCCTTTGTGGGTGACCCAAACTTTCTCTCTGGCTGTCCTTAGTATTTTTTCCTTCATTTATACCCTGGTGAACCTGACGATTATGTGCCTTGGGGTTGCTTTTCTAGAGGAGTATCATTGTGGTGTTCTCTGTATTTCCTGTATTTGAATGTTGGCCTGCCTTGCTGGGTTGGGGAAGTTCTCCTGGATAATATCCTGAAGAGTGTTTTCCAGCTTGGATTCATTCTCCTCTTCATTTTCCGGTACACCAATCAGGCGTAGATTTGGTCTTTTCACATAATCCCATATTTCTTGAAGGCTGTGTTCATTTCTTTTCACTCTTTATTCTCTTTTCTTGCCTTTTCATTTTATTTCATTGATTTGATCTTCAATCTCTGATATCCTTTCTTCTGCTTGATCTATTCAGCTATTGAAACTTGTGTATGCTTCATGAAGTTCTTGTGCTGTGTTTTTCAGCTCTATCAAGTCATTTATGTTCTTCTCTAAGTTTGTTATCCTAGTGAGCATTTCATGTAACTTTTTTCAAGGTTTTTAGTTTCTTTGCATTGGGATAGAACATGTTCCTTTAACTCAGAAGAGAAGTTTGTTATTACCCCCCTTCTGAAGCCTGCTTCTGTCAATTCATCAAATTCTTTCTCCTTCCTGATTTGTTCCCTTGATGGTGAGAAGTCTTGAGCTCATGGTGGGGGAGAGACGTTTTGGTTTTTGATGGTTTCATTCTTGCACTGGTTTCTCCCCATCTCTTGGATTTATATAGTCTTGATCGCAGGTAGCTGCTTGGGGAGGCAGCCTTTCCTTTGCCTGCCTGTGGAGGTGCTGCTGGGCTGCCACAGATTCAGTGGAGCTGCGGCGTGTTTTATTTACTCAGGAAAATTAGGCCGGCCTCTGTAATGGCTGCTTCCCTTCTGCCTAGCTGGAACATTCCTGGTCGCTCTCTAACTGACGTTCTGGGTGTTTAACTCTGGAGTGAGAATTTTTTGGCCTGCTGGGCTTTGTGCGGTGGCAGGGGTGGGGTGGGGGGGGCATCATACCATTTGGGTATGATGTTTTCCTGTGTTCTGTTCCTCTTCTTACTGGGGGCGGGTAGCTCTGTCTAGCTAGCTTTTTGGCTTTCTTGGCATCCGCCAGTGCTTCCGCCTAGATCTATGCTGGCAGCCCCAGGGCCCGAGTTGCTCTTTTGGCCTGTTGAGGCAGCTTGCTGAGGCTTTTCAGCCCATTGAAGATCTCCTGTTCTGTGGGTTGTAGAGGGCTTGGGTAGAGTGCTGTATCCAACCGAAGTCCCAGAGTGGGAGATGTCCCAGTCCTCCGGTTGGTTGCACGCTCCTCCTGGGTGGGGCAGTGCCCCACCTTGCTGCAACTTGCCCTATTTGGTTTATACCCACTGTCCAACCAGACCCACAAAATGAACCTGGTACCTCGTTTGGAATTGTGGAGACCCTTCAGCTTCTGCATCTCTCTCGCTGTGAGCTGTTTTCTGGAACTGCCTCTTATTTGGCCATCTTGGGATCCTCCTCTGCCTTTTAACATATATTATTGTGAGCCAGTAGATCATTTTTCTCTGAATATGTTAACACATGCTTGCCTCACAGTTCTTCATTTGTGTACTTTCTATTTCTCTTGTCTTTCCTGTCTCTTCAGTCTAATTATTCACCAGGCCTTTATCTTCTCCAGTCATGTACATAAAGCTTAGCTTAACTACATAAACTTAAAATCTTTCTTTCTTTTTATTTTCTTTTGAGATGGAGCCTCGCTCTGTCAACCAGGCTGGAGAGCAGTGGTGCAATCTCAGCTCACTGCAACCTCCACCTCCCGGGTTCAAGTGATTGTACCACGTCAGCCTCCTGAGTAGCTGGGCTTAAAAGCATGTGCCACCATGCCTGGCTAGTTTTTGTATTTTTTTTTTTAAGTAGACACAGCGTTTCACCATGTTGACCAGGCTGGTCTCAAACTCCTGACCTCAAGTGATCCACCTGCTTCAGCCTCCCAAAGTGCTGGGATTACAGGAATGAGCCATCACACCAAGCTAAAGAAAATCTTTAGCACATTTCATCTATGATTTTGATATGTAGAGCTGACAGGTGAGAAACACATATCCAATTACTTGGTGATTCTGGTTAACTTTCACAGTGTAGAGTCAGCGTTAGCACCTCAGATTCAAACCAAAACTTTTTTGAGAGTAAAAAGAGAGGGAGGCATTTTTGCTAATTATATCAAGATTTCGTCAGGATAATTATAATCAGTCTACACAGGGACTGTCCTAGGCAAATTAGGACGTATTGCCACCCTAGCTTGATAATTGTCTTCAGATCATTCTCTTCCCGTTTAGCTCTGGACAGTGAATCCTCTATTTTGAATGTTTTAAAGAAATGGGAGTTGTTCCGGAGATTAAGGAAAGGAGAATTTCCTCCAAAAGTATGGTGTAGTAGAAAAAACATGTAAGTTTAGAGTTAAGTTTTAATTTCTGGAAACTCAGGTATAAATTTGGTTGTTAGTCAGCCTCTTTTATCCTTGGGTTCTTCATTGCCAAATGGTAAAAAACAAAGAATATAACAATATTTAGCTCAGTAATTTTCAGAAAAGATACTCAATAAATTTTAGCTTACTTAAAGGGTCAATGCTTACAAATAAGGCAACCAAAGGTGGGGGGGGCTTCATATTGAAGAAGGTCCAATTGGCTTAACTGGCTCATAATTCTCAATATTATATACATTGTTTACATTTTTCTGCAAGTACTTTTACACTGTCCCTACAAACTATTTTGTGAGCAGACTGGGTCATTGCTATTACACCCCTATTAGAGATAAAGAAACTGAGGCTCAGGGAAGTCCACAGATTTTACAAAGTTTCCATGGTTATTAAATGTTAAGTCCAGGATATAAACCCACATTTCTTTATACATCATCCTGGACTCATCCACTGAGATATTACACTTATTTGAAAGGAATTTTTCAACATTAAAATGTTTAAGGTGTGTGGTTGCGTAATGTGGTTGGCTTTATTTGTCTACACAAGTGAGGTGTTGATTATCATTCTGGAAGATCAAATATCAAATCATGAATCTTCTATTTTCTGCATATGAATTGCACATTTTATGGTGATTCTTAAACAAACATTCAATTCTGTAGTTGCTTTCCCCTGAATACTAGAAATGCCTCAGATAGTTTTCTTTCAACCCTCTTCAGTGAGAACTTTCTGCAATAGGAGTGCTCATACTGTATCCAAAATGGAATTAATAATTTAAATCTGTGATTAAAAGCACACAAATTATTTCAAAGGCAAATAAAAAGTAGTTGTGGACCAATAATTGTTTAGAATTTTTCCCAAATGACTTTTCTGATTGATAGCACCAGAAAGTTAGAATTAATTTGAGAAACTTGGATAGTCAGGACCTTGCTAGTTCTTCAACAACAAAGAGAAGTGGGGGACCAGGAAAAACAGGTGGATAATGTTCCCATTCCATGGGAGTGGCACATGCCTCTCCAAGGGGAGTGGGCTGACCTTGGAGCACCAGTCAATAAGCAGTTATTTAAAAAGAAAAACATAAATATGTCTAAATGTTTTTCTATATTGATTCCAACTTTCTTTTCTTTTCTTTTCTTTTCTTTTCTTTTCTTTTCTTTCCTTCCTTCCTTCCTTCCTTCCTTCCTTCCTTCCTTCCTTCCTTCCTTCCTTCCTTCCTT
>NW_022436947.1:24591766-24761506 GCF_009761245.1 Sapajus apella
CTTTCTTTCTTTCTCTCTCTCTCTCTCTCTCTCTCTCTTTCTTTCTTTCTTTCTTTCTTTCCTTTCTTTTTTTATTTTTATTTTTTGAGATGGAGTCTTGCTCTGTTGCCAGGCTGGAGAAACAGCCACCCACATGGCGGCAGGGTCTGCCCAAACAGCTCTGAAATGCCTCAAAAAACACCAGGCTAAATTCAGAAGGCAATGTATGTATGTTTTGGGAGAATAGACTAAGTGAAAGTTAGAATCAGAATAGGCAAATCCATACAGACAGAAAATAGCTCAGTGGTTGCCTGGGACTGGAAGAGATAGAGAGCTCATGTGATATTAGCTAATGGGTCTGGATTTCTTTTGGATAATAAAAATATTCTAAAATTTATTGTGGTCATTGATGGTTGTACAATTCTGTCAATATACTAAAAACTATATTGTACACTTCAAATTTGTAAATTATATGATAGATGAAGTATAGCTCAATAAGCTGTTAAAAAAGAAACATAAATATGTCTAAATGTTTTTCTGTATTGATTCCAGCTTCCTTTTCTTTTTCTTTTTTTGTTTTTATTTATTTATTTTTTTTGAGTCGGAGCGTCACTCTGTTGTCAGGCTGGAGTGCAGTGGAGTGATCTTAGCTGACTGCAACCTCCACCTTCTAGGTTCAAGTGATTCTCCTGACTCAGCCTCTGGAGTAGCTGGGATTATAGGCACGCATCACCATACCTGGCTAATTTTTTGTATTTTTAGTAGAGATGGGTTTTCACCATGTTGGCCAGGATGGTCTCAATTTCCTGACATCATGATCCACTACCTTGGCCTCCCAAAGTGCCAGGATTACAGGTGTGAGTCACTGAGCCGGGCCCTAGGCATTTTCTATAAATGGATTCATACAATATGTGGGTCTGTGAATGATGTCTTTCACTTGGCCTGATGTTTCTAAGGTTTATTCCTGAATAATACTCCTTTAAGCAATGCTATCTATTCATCAGTTAATTGACATTTGGTTATTTCCACTTTTGGGTTATAACAAATAATAATGCTTTGAACATTTGTATATAAGTTTTTACATACCCACTTGTTTTCATTTCTCTTGGATATATACCTAGGAGTGAATCATGTTAACTCTATGTTTACTCTTTTGAGGAACTGCCAGGCTGTTTTCCAAAGCGACTGCACCATTTTACATTCCCACTAGTGTGTTCTCCATGTACCCATCAATAGTTGTTATTATGTGTTTTTTATTATAGCCATCCTAGTGGGTGTGAAATGGTATTTTATTGATTTACATTTTCCTAATCACTAATTATAAATTGCAATTTTTGTACAAGATGTTAGCCGACATATACGCCATTTGAAGAGTAATATCACACTTCTAAATTAAAAGTTGAATATTTTTTTCCTAAAACATTTTCTCCACTATGAAAATACTTAGTTCACTTTACAGACTTAATATTCCACAGTTATTTCTTTCCCTGGGATTTATCATGTGGAAATGAAGTTACAGTGTATTGCAGTATTAGTTATATCTTTTCTGGGGGCAAGATATTCTGTTCTCCGGAAAAACTGTAGGAGATAAGATCTATGTCTCTTATTTATTTTGAAAGCTTATCATGATCTAATACAAAATTGAACATGTAGTTTGGGCTCAATAAAGATTGGCTTATTGACTGGTTCAGTTAATTGCTCATTTTTGCTGAGCTGATTTAAATTGTCTTAAAGTTAAAAAGAAAATAACTGAAGCAATATTGACAAAGAATAAACTTTATCAATATTTGAGTAATTTAGATTTTACCAAATTAATTTTTAATTCCTAGATTAACAGAGTCTGTTGATTAAATGAAACAGCACCTCTAAAATAAGGAATTGGCAATTCCCTATGGTGGGGAGTATGTTGCATGAGGCCATGTGTTGCTGTTTCAGGGAGTTATATAGGGAGTTTTTCCTATGTCTGTCAACAGGAAAAATAAAATAATATCTATAGATTCTATTGGGAGATATTTGAAGGCTAACCAAGGAGCATATCAGCAAAAGTAATGGTGGGTTTTTTTTGGTTGTTGTTGTTTTTTGAGACAGAGTCTGGCTCTGTTGCCCAAGCTGGAGTGCAATGGCACAATCTCGGCCCACTGCAAAGTAGTTTTAAGGGAGTCAGTGTTCATATTTTCATTTATTTGACTTCCCTATATACTCTTTACCAAAATTAATTTGCTAGATAAGTGATCTGTATCTGTGCTTTTCTTTTATTAAAAGTTGCTCCTTTTAGCCAGGCATAGTAGCTCATGACTATAATTCGAGCACTTTGAGAGGCCAAGGTGGGAGGATTGCTTGAAGCCAGGAGTTTGAGACTAGCTTGGACAACATAGTGAGATTCCATTTCTCCAAAAATAAAAATAAAAATAAAAGCTGGGCATGGTTGTGTGTACCTGTACTTCCAGCTACCCAGGAGGCTGAGGTGGGAGGGTGGTTTGAGCTTAGGAGGTCAGGGCTGCAGACTCCAGACTGGGAGAAGAACAAGAACCTGTCTCAAAAAAACAAAAACAAAAACAAAACCCAAAAACAACATCAACAACAAAAAAACTTGCTTCTTTCCAATTTTATACAGAAATATAAAGAATTATAAAGAAATGCAGACCCATCCTGAACTTACCATGCTGCTATACTCAGTAGTATAAAAGTCTCCAGGAAGAAGTGGGGAAAGGAGAAATTACAATAGGACTGTCAGCAAAATCTTTAATCAAAGTACAAAAGCACTACCTCTAATCCAGCTCATTAAAATAAACATTTCCAATACATTATTCTTTTCATGTTTAGCGGTTAGTCACCAAAATTTGTGAACTATTTATAATTTTTTGATCAATTATGTACTATTATTACAGTTTAAAATTTATTTTTAATTGATAAAATATACTACTACTGTTTGTAATAGTAATTACTATTATTTATTATTATATACTACTAATAATTAAAACAATACTCCAGAAGGAAACCTACAGTTCTTAGGTATTATTATCATAGACAACAAATATTAATTTCACTTTATAGACATATTTTTCTGGCAGAGAAATATGCTAAGTTGATCAAAAATACTTTCAGCATTAAAAATAGATTGGATAAAGAAAATGTGGCACATATACACCACGGAATACTGAATACTATGCAGCCATAAAAAGGGATGAGTTCATGTCCTTTGCAGGGACACGGATGAAGCTGGAAACCATCATTCTCAGCAAACTAACACAGGAACAGAAAACCAAACCACATGTTCTCACTCATAAGTAGGAGTTGAACAATGAGAACACGTCGACATAGGGAGAGAAACATCACACACCGGACCTGTTAGGGTGTGAGGAGCTAGGGGAGGGATAGCATTAGGACAAATACCTAATGTAGATGACGGGGTGATGGAAATGGCAAACCATGGCACATATATGCCTATGTAACAAACCTGCCTGTTCTGCACATGTATCCCAGAACTTAAAATACAATAAAAAATTACTTTAAAATAATATTGTATTATAGATTATATAGGAGAAATCACATAGAATAATTGTTTTGAGGAAAAAGGACCAAACCAAATTTTTGACATTTGAAGAGTTGATCAGGTATTTGCTCATATGTTTATAAAATAGATGATGATGGCATCATATTGATGTAATATTTATATTCTATTGGCTATACTTAAAAGGGTAATGTTAGTATTTATAGTATTCTGGAAATTCATTTCTGTGCAGCTATTTAAACTGTGGTGAAGAAGATATTTTATACGGCAGCCTAGAAATTTACAAACGTGCATGTTTTTCCAAACTCAGTGGATATTGAAAATAAAACAAGAACATTGCTATGGACAAAGATAGGGTACTTTCCAACCCCTCTGGTTTCTTTTTTGTTACTTACTTTTCCATTTTGTGCTGTCTATTATATTAATTTCTGACCTGATTTTATCTAAAAATCTTGGAGTTGGAGGAGAATGGGGGAGCAAGTAGAACCTGCAACTGTTCAGTCTCTGAGTACATTCTGCTTCTGGAAGTGATCCCAGAAGACGCTTCTCAATGATTCCAATGAAACTTGAACCAAGCCTGCTTTTCGGGACCTTCTTCAAGAACCCTTGATTTCTCCCTCAGAGTGATTCTTATCATTTATTAATTGTCTTGTAAATATATTAAAAGCAATTTAAAAACACATTTTTCAAGTTAAAAGAAAAATCTAGTTATGCCTAAACTATAGCAGGTAAAACTTCAGAGAATTGATTACATTCTAACATTGTAAGAGTTGCAAGTTGGTAAGTATACTGCAATGTTTGTTTTGGCAGCTGAGAGGCAAAGCTTTAACTGTGGGTAAGATTTTCATATTTCAAGCCAAATATGGTCAGTTTTTAACTCTTAATAATGTCCATCCATATATAGATCTCTGTTTATTGTGTGACTTGAATTTATTACTCATACAAGCCACTACTTCTTCATGAGGCAGTGTGGGTGTTCCTGCCCTTGACCCTTATTTGTGGCTTGGCACTTGCCCTTCTCCCTTTGGGGCCCAGGTTCATGACAAACTAGGCTAACAGAAGGAGATTTGGGGTGATATGGAGAAAGGAGACAGGGAATCTGTACACAGACAAAGTCCTGAATAAAAATGGGTGTGATTTAAGGGCTATTTTCAAGGGTGGGGGACGGTTAAGAGGAAGCAGCAGCACCAGCTGGGGGCCGTTATCAACCATAGACCTGATGGGCAGAGTAAAGGCTGGTGACCTGAACCCAAAAGCCACCTAATAGTGTGGCCTTCATAAGGGGAATACAGATACTGGTCGGCCCTCGAAGTAAAAACTAAGATTCATTCTCCTTCTTTACTCTGATCTTTTGCAGGGCCTCTACTTGGCCAGACCCAGATAGAAGACTATAGTCAGGGGCGCTCTGAATGCAGCCCACAAGGCTAGCTCACTGTGGCACAGAGCAAAGTAGGGAGGGATGGAGAGTGTATTTGCAGAGCACCTGGAGAATGTCCAGCATGGAGGATAACAAAACGCTAGAGTTTTAAGAGGTGGCAGTGTAAGAGAAAGTTGTGTCTTGTAGCTGAATTGTTTCTAGGTTTCTAACGGAATTGGAGAGTATCATAAAAGAAATGTTTGTGTCTTCCCCAAATTCATATGTTGAAGCCCTAACCCCCAATGTAATGGATTTAGGAGTTGGGGACTTTGGGTGATAATTAGATTTAGATTAGACCATGAAGGCAGAGCCTCCATGATGGGATTAATGCCCTTATATAAGAAGAGGAAGAGACACAAAATTTTCCTCTCTGCTTTTGATGATACAGTAAGAAGGCAGCTAGCCATATAGGGGGCCAAGAGGAGAACCTTCACCATGAACCCAAGCATGTTTGCACTCTGATCTTGAACTTCACAGCCTCTGGAACTGTGAGAAAATAAGTGTCTGTTGTTTAAGCCACCTAGTCTATGATAGTTTGTTGTGGCAGCCCAAGCTAAAAGAAGGAATATGGGGGTCCCAGAGCTATCCTCTCTTTTTGTCTGAGAGCCTGGACCCTGGGGGAAGTAACAGGGGCAAAAAAGCACTTTGAAGACAAACATAGTGGGAACTCATAAACGAATTGATAGAAAAGGAAATGAACTGTTTTGTTTCATTCTCTGAGGACTCTGCTCATCACCCAATAGTATCATTTTCTTTCTCAGAATGGATTATTTCCCCCACCTTTCTAATCATTAGAGATGTAGCTAGGAAATTGCATATATGCATACATACATATGTGTATGCGTGTGTATGAATGCATTATCTGAATATTATTAACTTTATTGAATTTTAACTTAAAATTGTAGGTTTTGTTTTAAAGTAGTATAAATATTTCTATATTTATATTATTTCAAAATCTCATACTGTGTTATCCAGACTATATCATTCAAAACTATATTTAACTTGTTTGATACTATTTATTTAATAGTGTCAGATTAAACATTACCACTATTTATTCTCACATATGTACACTTATAAATAGATAATTTAAAAGAAAAAACAAGCAAGGAAATATAATTCCCATAGATATCATTGAAATAGAGTCAATAATAGTATTATAAACATATTTATTCTTGAATAAATAAATGTTGTTATAATTTTTTTCTTTACAAAACAGATTTAATAGAAGAAGAAACAGTGTTAAGAAGGCTCTTCAGCTATGATTATCTGAATATTCTCTCTTCATTGGAGAGAGAAACCAAAGGTGTATTTGTGAGGATGTATGTTATAGACCTCTTATCTTATAGGAAGCTGTGAATAATAGTAGCACTAAAGCAAGACATAGTTGAGAAGCAGGAGCTTCAACTGTTTGGGCAACTGCTGAAGAGTTAGTCTACTAAAGGCAGAGTATTTGCTGAAATTTTAATTTACAAGAAGAAAGTATATATATTGAGGGAAGCACTGTTCCGGTCTTCTTTCAAATTAATAAGAAAAAGCTGGTTCAAAACTTGGAAGGGAGTGAGAACCCTAAGTGAACATCTCAGAATCATAAAAGTGAAGCAGTTGTTTACTTGGACAGCAGGTTACAGAAAGGAGAAGCCAAGTGTGGTCAACTGACTAGAAATGATAGATCACAATGGAAGTGAAAAACAGGAGAAAACTAAATAAACCAAGGTTTATTGCACATCAAATTACCATTCTAAGCGCACATGTGTATATTAAATGGAACAATACGAACATAACCAAAGACAAATGAAGCAAGAGTTAGGAAGATAGAGACTAAAAAATATGAAGCTTGAGAAAAGGATTGGGAACAAAATTTTAAAACTAGCAAAGGGTAAGTATCTAAAGCTGAATTTGGTGCAAGGTGATAAACAAAAGTGAAATCATCTGCCTGCTGGACTGTGGCATGTTAATGAATGCTGGAGAACAGGCTGAACTGCCAGGATCCTGTTTTACATCTGTAAAATGCAAAAAATAGTTTAGAGGTTGTTGAAGCTTTTGATAAATGAAGAGAAAGTATGGTTGTGAGAACAGGAGTTCTAAAACTTGTTTACTGTATTTTCAAGCCATAATCACAGGTAGTAAAATGCACAGATCTCAAGTGTAGAGGTTGACGGATCCTGACAAACGTCTACAACTGGGTAGTCATCACTCTAATCAAGATACAGAACACTGCCATCATTCTAGAATGTTCACTCCTACCCCCTTCTAGTCAATTACCATTCACTCTTCCCTGCTGAGGAAGTGACAGTTCTGAGTTCTATCATCGATTAGCATGGCTGATTGATTCTTGAATTATATGTGAACAAAATATTATAGTATAGTTGTCTGGCTTCACTGCTTAGCATAATGTTCCAGAGGTTTACCCACGTTTCTGTAGGAAGAGCTGTTTTGATTCCTAGCTCAAATACTCTAGTCATGTGACCTCCACACAGCATTCAAGCTCCAGAAGCACGGAAAATTTGATCTATTTTGTTCAATGCCTCAACCCCAGTGCCTAGAATAGAACCTGACACATAGTAAGTGCTCACTTTCTCAACTATAAAATGAAAATAAAAGTAATAATCTATATACTATTCAAAGATGTTTGTAAGGCATAAATGAGGGAGAGTATCTTACTTTGCTTTCCAAAGGTAATCTTTTTTTTTAATTGCATTTTAGGTTTTGGGGTACATGTGAAGAACATGCAAGATTGTTGCATAGGTACATACATGGCAGTGTGATTTGCTGCCTTCCTCCCCTTCACCTATATCTGGCATTTCTCCCCATGCTATCTCTCCCCACCTCCCCACCCCCCATCCCTCCCCCATTTCCCCCCAACAGACCCCAGTGTATAGTGCTTCCCTCCCTGTGTCCATGTGTTTTCATTGTTCAACACCCGCCTATGAGTCAGAACATGTGGTGTTTGATTTTCTGCTCTTTATTAGAAACTGGGCATAGTCTTTGGGACAGCAACCATTACTTACGGATCTTTGACTCCTTCACATCTAGCACATTGATAGATATGCAGTGTGGGAGGGCAACACACATATTTTGAACAAGCTTCAGTTTGTTCTGAGAGTCTGAAGGTAGTCTGTATAGTTTTGGGGACAAATGAATAGGACTAATGTTCATTAAATGTCTACTAGACGCTTTTTAATGTTAAGGTGTCACATGTGGGAAAATTGCTTATGTCATAACTACCTGGCATTAAGGAATTCTGAATGCTTATACTAGGCTAATGATGGACCCATTGAACTGGGTGGGGATGAGAGATAGGCTGGCTATAGAGATGGAGGTGCAGCAGATTGAGTCTTCTGAGAAACGGACACCACGGAGGGATTAGACATTCGATGTGCAAGAGATTTATTGGGAAAACATCTGTAAGGGAAAAGGGAAGGAAGCCTGGAGGTGATGGGGAGAATCAGCAGACCACAATGCAGTGAAAAGAGATGGAGAATGAAGGAGGGTGGGAGCTTCAGATGATAGCACAGTTGTAAGAAAGTTTGGGCAGGCCTTAGCATCCCTGCCAAGGCACTGGCTGGCATAGACCATGGGAAGAGTGGCCTCAGCAGGAATGGAGTGGTGGATTTAGAGAGCAATGGTGAAGACCATCTGTCAGTGATGCTTCCCACAGTAAGAGATGAGAGTGGTGCCTTTTCATGGCTGCCACAGTGGGCTTTTGGTGTGGATGGGATTAGAAGCAGTATTCCAATTTGCATTGTCAATAGAATGAGTCAAACCTGGTTTAATCTAGCCAGTGGATCCAGAGGAGGAAGATAAAGGAAAAGTGAATTATAGGGAAAAAGGATAATCTGGAAGTGTGGGTTAAGAAGAAGACAATTTTCTGCGAGTTGAAATAAATGAAATAGGAAGTGGCTGGAATAGACTCACATATGCTTTATGCTGAGTGATATTAACTAAACCATGAGATGAAGAATATACTTAATTCTTTAGTATTTGAAACTTCAGGATTTTTTTCAGTGTAACAAAATGAATGTGTGCTTAAAATGCTTGGCAGAATGTGCTGTCCTAGAATCTGGAGGTTATCAAAGAGAATTGTAAGAGGAAAAATTACAAATCTATTCTAGTTGTATGAGAAAAGCCTTAAGTGGAAGCTTGGTGAAGGAAAGTCTTGAAAAGTTTAAGGGAACTATTTGCCATTTCCTTCTCTCTCTCTCTTTTTTTTTTTTTTGGTATGTTTTTAAAAAGTTTTACTAGCATTCACCTGGACTTACTCAGCTATATTTTCTGAAGATAATTCTATATCTCATATATTTTGTTGGCATGTAAGTTTATTCTCCACTCCACAAAAGAAGTGTATTTTGAAATTATTTGCAAATGCAAATTTGGTCATGAACTGTTTATCATTACATTTATGCATTTCAGAATTGTGATAAATGATTTTATGAGGCAAGTTCATCTCATCGTGCCCAGGAACAAAGGATTTCCTAATTAAGCGCTTGTTTTCCCAGGTCTTTAGTGATCGTAGAGTAATTGTATTGATGGCTTTTTTTAATTTCCAAAACATGATTCCTATCAATTAAATTATTTTGTTTTCTTAGTATGATTGTACTAAGCTTACTCGAATATGAGGAAATATATTGTTATAAATTTTCATTTTCTTGATGTACTTAAGTTTTAATCAATGACTTTGATGAAGTCATTTATTTGGAAAAATGACTTTAGCTTTTTGGAGCTTCTATTTATCAAATCATTGCTAACATTAATAGGAGAGTATTATTGAAAATATTTTTTATGGCTGGGTATGGTGGTGCATGCCTGTAGTCCCATCTACTTGGGAAGCTGATGTGGGAAGATCGCTTGAGACCAGAAGTTTGCCTGTACAACATAGTGAGACCTCATCTCTAAATAAAACAAAAGATGATTATGAATTGTAAATATTCTGTAAGTTGTGTAAATGCTTTACAAACTAGATATTAGATGCTTTTCTGCAAATTTTACATAGCATGGTAGAGTTTGATATTTATCTACTTTAATTATTGGCATTGTAGAATTTACAATATAGTTCCCCAGGTTATTTTCTGTGGTATATTTTCTTGAGCATATTTTTCACAATTTTTTTTGTCTTCTAACTTGTGCATGCTATGACTCATTATACTCACTTATATTAAAATGACATCTTAGTGAGCACCTAAATTGCTTATTTGTTTGTTGATTTTTTTTGAGACAGAGTCTTACTGTGTCACCCAGGCTGCAGTGCAGTGGTGTGACCTCGACTCACTGCAATCTCTGCCTCCTGGGTTCCAGTAATTCTCCTACCTCAGCCTCCTGAAGTGCTAGGATTACAGGGGTGAGCCACACCACACCTGGCCTAAATTGTTTACCTTAAGCGTCTTAAAATGGTAATTATTTTTAAGATACTTAAGAATCCTTGGGATTTTGAAAATACTAAAGGAATTTAAAGGAGTAAAATATATACATTATAAACTACAAATTGTGTAGGCACCATTTTGATGGCTTCTGAAATTTCAGTGAGTTTAAGATGGCCTATTAAAAGGTATCCTTCGCTGTCTGGATTGTGATGCAGATATTTCTGGAATATAAAACATTCCATAGCCTCCCTTCCACTCCCATCGAAAACACAGACATGTACACTTGTACATGAACACACACACACACAAACACACACACGCACACACACACACACACACACAAGCACGCACACACACAAGTGAGTCTATGTCCTGTTGGTAAGCATGCAGCACCTGTTTTGCCACCAAGCTCTGAGTTTGGCTGAAGGCAGGGATCATTGAAAATGGGCCAACCAGGAAGATGGAAGGGATGACATGGAATATATTCCCAGCTTAGCTCTTTTGACTGGAGTTGGACTTTTGGGGTTAGAACAGAAAAGCTAGAAGTTGGAAAACCTGTTTGCATAAAAGATTTTGTAATATTATGGACATATTAGAGATAATTTGAGACCCATTCCTCCTTGACTCTTCATGGAGTCCAGTTTTTCTTTGGAATCCCAAAGTTTAATGGTTTTCAGATCTTCACGATTCAACATGCGTGGCATAGATTTTGGGTTGGTGTCACCATCATTGGAGCAGGTGTTAGGTTCTTCAGTAAGGTTCAATGAAATGTGGAGAGAAAACGTTGGATGCCACTAGGTGACACAGTTGAATGTCAGATTGGCCAAATGGAAACATTGGTGGAATCCATTTGGGAGTATAAGACACAGAGAATACTTTAAACAGCTTAGCATTCTTAATGAAAACATCACAGTTTGTCTATGTGTATACATATATACACACACTGGTGAAACAAAGTGACAATTTGACTGTATTATGATAATAAATTTCAGTGTGCATATGTAATCTAAAATTACAAATTTTTTTGCTAAATAAAATTATTATAAAATGGCTTTCAATTAAATTAAATTAAATTTAAATGGCTATATTTGTCTCTGATATACAGTACTTTTGAGCTTGGTGTGGTCAGAGGTGATTCTCTACAACAAGTTATAACAGTAAATGTCTTTGTTAAAATATTGAAGTTGTAATTCCAAGACACTGCTTCAGGTAGCAATTTGTTTTTCTTTGAATTTCCGTAGATTTTTAAAAAACAGGTGGTATTTGGTTACATAAATAAGTTCTTTAGTGGCGAATTCTGATATTTTGATGCACCCCTCACCTGAGCAGTGTACGCTCTACCCAACGTGTAGTCTTTTATCCCTCACCCCCTCCCACATTTTCCCCCAAGTCCCCAAAGTCCATGGTATCATTCTTATGCCTTTACATCCTCATAGCTTCACTTGCACTTATGAGTGAGGACATGCATTTGGTTTTCCATTCCTGAGTTATATCACTTCGAATAATGGTCTCCAATTCCATCCAGGTTGCTGCAAATGCCTTATTTCATTCCTTTTTATGGCTGAGTAGTATTCCATATTATATATCTCTCTCACATTTTCTTTATTCACTTGTTGATTGATGGGCACTTTGGCTGGTTCCATATTTTTGCAATTGCAAACTATGCTGCTACAAACATGCATATACAGGTATCTTTTTCGCATAATGACTTCTTTTCCTCTGGGTAGATACCCAATAGTGGAATTGCTGGATCAAATGGTAGATGTACTTTTAGTTATTTAAGAAATCTTCACACTGTTTTCCATAGTGGTTGTACTAGTTTACATTCCCACTAGCAGTATAAAAGTGTTCCCTTTTCACCACATCCACACCAGCACCTATTATTTTTTGATTTTTTGATTATTGACATTCTTGCAGGAGTGAGGTGGTATCACATTATAGTTTTGATTTGCATTTCTCTGATAATTAGTGATGTTGAGCATTTTTTCATATGTTTATTGGCCATTTATATAACTTCTTTTGAGAATTGCCTATTTGTGTCCTTAGCCCACTTTTGGATGGGAACAGATCTCACTGATTTGTTTGAGTTACTTGTAGATTCTGCATATTGGTCCTTTGTTGGATGTGTACATTGCTTAAATTTTTCTCCCACTCTGTGGGTTGTCTGTTTACTCTGCTGATTATTTCTACTGCTGTGTAGAAGCTTTTTAGTTTAATTAAGTCCCATTTGCTTTTGGGTTCTTGGTGATGAAATCTTTGCCTAAGCCAATGTCTAGAAGGTTTTTCTAATGTTATATTTTAGAATATTTATGGTTTCAGGTCTTAGATTTAAGTCTTTGATATATTTTGAGTTGATTTTTTTATAGGGTGAGAAATGAGCATCCAACTTCATTCTTCTACATGTGAAGATTTTAATTACATTAACTTTAAATGACAATATTTGTTGTCTATGATATATGGTACTTTTGAGCTTAGTGTGGTCAGAGGTGATTGTCTACAATTAGTTATAACAGTAGACGTCTTTATTAAAATACTGAAGTTGTAATTACAAGACATTGCTTCAGGTAGCATTTAAAAATATTTTCCAATAGATTTTTTCACGTGGTGAAACCCCCATCTCTACTAAAAATACAAAACTTAGCCAGACGTGACAGTGGGCACCTGTAATCCCAGCTACTCGAGAGGCTGAGGCAGGAAAATTTCAGTAAGCCAAGATTGTGCTATTATACTCCAGCCTGGGCAACAGGAGCAAAACTCCATCTCAATAAATAAATAAATAAATAAATAGAAAAAAAGGTATTTGGTTGCTTAAAGTAAAAATAGTGGTGTGCTTTGGTGGTTTATAAGACATGTAGAAGTAAGACATAAATTACAGCAATGGCACATAGGAGAGGAAGGAGAGGCAAAATACAAACGGCCGATAAGCACAAGAAAGATGCCCCATATCATTAGTCACCAGAGAAATACAAATTAAAACCATTGTGAAATACCAGTGCACACATATTAGATTATCTAAATTTATACAATCATACTAAGTGCTTGCCAGGATGTAGAACAACTGGAACCATCATAAATTGATTTTTGTCAGGATACAGGTACAATAACTTTGGAAAACAGTTTGACAGTTTCTTATAAGGTTGACATATTCTTTACATGTGATTTGGCAATTCTCCTCCTAGATTTTTATCCATGAGAAATGAAAAGTTAAGTTCACAGACTCTGATGCATGAATGTTCAAAGCGACTTTATTCACAATTGCTAGAAATAGAAATAACTCAGGTGTTCATTAAAAGGTGGTGGATAAACAAATAATGGTATATTTATAACATGGTGTGTTACTCATCAATAAAATAGAACAATGCACTGGTACATGTAACAACATAGATGAATCTCTAAAATACGCTGAGTAAAAGGAACTAGATTCTGAAGAGTACATACTGTACAATTTCATTTATAAGAAACTATAGAAAAAGACAACTCTAAAGTGACAGAGCGAAGGTCAATGTTTGCCTGCGAACAGGGCTGGGAAGGGGGACAGCTCACTGATTTAGAAAGGACACAAGGGTCTTCAGAGGTGATAGGCATATAGTATATCTTGACTGCAGTGGTGGCTATATAGTATATACATTTGCAAAAACTCATTGAAATGTACACTTAACATGGATGTGGTTTATATGTGAAAATTATACTTTAATAAAATTGATTAAAATATATCATCAATAAAACAGAAGGGAAAATAACACACTTCTATTTCACTGATGAATGGAAACATTTTGAAGAGTTCTATGGTAGACTTAGCCAGAAGTGCTTTAGGAATGAAAGTCTAAATTTCATTTCATGACCAAGAAAAAAAAAAGAAAGAGATGCTAAAAGTGAGGAACAAAATTAGCAAGGGCCTGTGAGGTTGGAGAGAAATAGAAGCAAAGATTTAAACCGCTGCAGACCTAGAAAAAAGGGAGACATATGGGCTCTGCATGATGGCTCATGCCGGTAATCCCAGCACTTTGGGAGGCTGAGGCTGGAGGATTGCTTGAGGTTAGGAGTTCAAGGCCAGCTGGGCAACATACAAGATCTCTTCTCTACAAAAAAAATTTTAAGGGACGTACATTATATAAAAAAGACCCATGCACATGCATGCCTTTAGCAGCACAATTCACAATCGCAAAGGTATAGAACCAATCTAAGTGCTCATCAACCAAGAGTGGATAAAAAAAATGTGGGTATATACACCATGAAATACTACTCAGCCATAAAAAGGAATGAAATAATGTCTTTTGCAGCAACTTACACGGAACTGGAGGGTATTATTCTAAGTGAGGTAACTCAGGAATGGAACACCAGACATCATATGTTCTCTCTTATAAGTGGGAGCGAAGCTGTGAGGACATAAAGGCATAAGAATGATAAAATGGACTTTGGGGATTTTGGAGGGACCGTGGGAGGAGGTGAGGGATTAAAGACTACATATTGAGTACAGTGTACACTGCTTGGGTGACGGGTGCACCAGAATTTCAGAAATCACCACAAAAGAACTTAATCATGTAACCAAAAGCTACCTGTACCCCTAAAACTATTCAAATACAAACATAAAAAAGGGATATGTACTCAAAGACAGTTTTAGGACATTTTCTCATGTAATATGTTATGCAAACACTACTTCAGCAAGCCACAGAAATCTTCAGTAAAACCCAACTTACGTTTTTTTATATAACTTCTATTTAAAAAAAGTATTTTCTTATCAATGTTTTCTCCTTTTCTGAATTTTAGTTAACAGGCTTATTTTTGTATCAGTTTTAGGTTTGTAGAAAAATGAGTTGAAAATACAGAGAGTTCCTGTATTACCCTCTCACCTCAGTTTTCCCTGTTACTGAGACCTTGCATTAGTTATACAATTGTTTCAGTTGATAAGCCAATATTAATATATTATCATTAGCTAAAATTCATAGCTTACATTATATTTTACTCATTGTGGGTTTTGCCAGATGTATAAGGGCACATATCTACCATTACAGTATCATACAGAACAATTTAATTGTCCTAAAAGTCCTCTATACTCTGACTATTCATCCTTCCCCCTCTTCAAACTCCCGGCAACCCCTGATCTTTTTGCTATCTCCACAGTTTCACCTTTTCCAAAATACCATGTTAAAGATATGAGAAACATGAACTGGAAAACAAATTAAGTAAAAACAATTATCTGCCTCCAAGCCAAAGATGACAGATGGATCCAGGAGGAAGTGAAGTGCAAAGATTCTTATCTGTCCACTCTAGGTTTGCCCTACAACCAAAGGAATTTTTTTTTTTTTTCAGGTTATACCAAATAGTAAGCAATCTCCTCTCTCTCTCTGTGTCTCTCTCTTTCTCTCTCTCTCTCACACACAAACACACATTAAATATTTCCTAGTATTTATATAGCATTATACTTACAGATATTATTGTCTTAAGCTTATTTTGGTTTTGTATATGATGTTATTATCAAATAATAAGTGAACATTACTTTCTTCTCTCATTTTCGCTAAGCAGTTGAAATCATGGCTCACCAAACAATTACATTCTGATAAAATATTTATGGTTTTCTCCATTTTTTCTATATAGAGGAAACTATATTCCTGTGTGAGTATAATAATTTTGTTCAAATGTATGTTTTTAATATTTTTTCAAATTTTAGGAAGATTGACAATTTTGGGTACTGGCAGGGGTCTTTCTTCAAATATACATTGGGAAGAAAATTCTACTTTTTAAAGGCATTTGGGTCAGTTCCTCCCCTCTAGAGTTAGGGAATTAGTGACTAAAGATGCTTATTGTGGAAAAAGAAGATAAAAAAAGGATGGATCACTTGTTAGGCTTTTGACTCAGCATTTTTGGTTCATAGGTGATGTCCCAAGACCTGAAAGCTTACTGTAAATGAATAACTCAACTGACACATTTTTGACTAATTTGAAATCTTTGAGCTTTTTAAAGTTACAGTATCACTTTAGAAAACATTATATTAGCTATGGTTGTAGCTAGTAGTTATTCCATGAAAATGTATTTTTCTCTTTCACACCTAAAGATGTTTCACATGTAAGAAAAAGTTAGCATTGTTATATCGTTGCTTAGCATATCTTTCTTTTTGTTAAACCTTAAAAATATAATAAAATTCATGAGTTTTTTCATTAAGACAATCTTATATTTTAATCATGCATTTCATAGAAAACTTTTGTAACTATTTTTAGAGCATTGGTTATGCACTAGGAAACTCTCCTAAAATAAAAGTCAAACAATAGAGATGTTACTTTCAATGCCTTTTATCCACAAAAAGAATTAGTTCTGGTAATTTGAGAACTTTGAAATGAAATCTTCATTTTCTGATAATGCTTAAGGCAGTATTAAGCAGAGGGCCAGTTGTTCGAGCTCAAAATTGAAGGGAATGAGAGTTAAATTGTTCTGCATGAGAGATGCTGAAAGATAGAGAAAGGAATGAATAAAAAGAGACCAGCAGAGAGACGGAGTGGCTGGTGGGAGAAATGAGTGGAGAGAGAGGGAGGAGAGGTGATAGGGGGAGGAGGAGGGGGCTTGATTCTGAGAGTGGAACTAGCCACTGAAAGTCCAAAGAACATGGGAAAAGAGATATGTTTAATGAGTAACATTTGAGTGAAGTGCTGTGCAATTCTGTATCACCTTATGAAATATTCCTTAAATGTACATTGGAATCTAAAGGTTTTAAACATGTTACGTTGGTTTGTGAAGCAGTGAAGGGGAGGACATGAAGACAAGCTGTGTTACATAAGTAAAAAGAATGTGTAAATCTAGAAGTCTCCATAGTGTTCCCAGTTGCAATGAGGATCAAGGGCTATTTGAAATACTTAAAATATCTATAATGATACCAGATGTTGTCATACATGCCATACTATCTGATTTCTTGATTTGTTTAGCAAATAATTTAGAAAGACTAGCACATGAGAATGTAACTTTGGGGTTCAACATGAGTGAGTATGGAACATGTCAAGTAGTTATGAATCATCAACATGGAAATTTCTTCAACATCATTTAGAGGGCAGCATATTTTATAGCTCCCACTCTAGCAGGAATTATGTTTATTAAATGAGATTGAATTTACAGAAGTGTCCATGGAACATGAACAAGTCTCAGAAGTATTCTATGCCATCATTTGTTTATCCATTCACTTATATCACTTATCATTAATATAGCTTATTGAAATAATGTGGGTTATTTTCAGTTTGGGGTTGTTATGAATCTAATTCCTATGAACCACCATGTATAAGCCATTTTGCAGATATACGTTTTCATTTTTCTTGTGTAAAACGGGGAAGGAATTGTTAGGTTATATGATAAATAGAAGTTTAACTTCATATGAAAATGAAGAAAACTGGGTGGGTGCAGTGGCTCACACGTGTAATCCCAGCAATTTGGGAGGCCAAGGCAGGAGGATCACTTCAGCTCAGGAGTTTTAGACCAGCCTGAGCAACATATGGATACCTTGTCTCTACTGAAAAAAAGAGGAAAAAAAATTAGCTGGGCATGCACCTGTAGTCCCTGCTACTCAGGGGGGCTGAGGTGGGAGGATTGTTTGAGCCAGGGAGGTCAAGTGTACAGTGAGTTATGATCATACCCATTGCACTCCAGCCTGGGCAACCGAGCAAGATCCTGTCTCAAACAAAAAACAAACAACAACAACAACAACAACAACAACAACAAAACACCAAAGAAAATAAAAAACTGTTTTCCAGGTATTTGTACCATTTTATACTTTCAGCAACGGTGCACGAAAGTTTCAGTTGCTCCATTCACTTGCCAGCATTTGGCATTCTAAGTCTTTGCATTTTGGCCATTCCAGTGGATGTGTAGTGGTATCTTACTGTGGTTTTAATTTGCATTTTTGATATGGCTTGGCTCGGTGTTCCCACACAAATCTCATCTCTAATTGTAATCACCACTTATTGAGGGAGGGACTTGGTAGGAGGTGACTGGATCAGGGCATGGTTTCCCCCAGGCTGTTCTCATGATAGTGAGTTCTCATGAGATCCTATGGTTGAAAAAGTGGCAATTTCTCCTTCATGCTTGCTCTCTCTCTTGCCACCTTGTGAAGAAGGTGCTTGCTTCTCTTTCACCTTTAGCCATGATTGCAAGTTTCCTGAGACCTCCCCAGCCATGCAGAACTGTGAGTCAATTAAAACTCTTTCCTTTATAAATTGCCCAATCTCAGGTAATATCTTCATAGGAGTGTGAGAATGGACTAATGTAATTTTCCTTATGACTAATGATGAATATCTTTTTGTATCCTTATTGTTGATTCATAAACTTTTTTTTTTGTGTGAAATATCTGCTTAGGACTAGTTCTTTTTTAAATAGTGGGTTGTTTATCTTCTAATTAAAACTTTAAAGTTCTAAATAAAATCTTGACACATGTATCTTGTCTGGTAAAAGTATGATGACTATTTTCTTCTATTCTGTGGCTTGCCATTTCGTTTTCTTAATAATGTCTTTCACAGAGCCAAAGTTTTAAATTTTGTTCAACTTACCAATTTTCATTTATGGTGTATGCCTTTTGTATTCTTGATAAAAAGTCTTTGTCTACCCCGAAGTCCTGGATATTTTCTTATATATTTTCTTCTAGAAGTTTTTTTAGTTTTGGCTTTTATGTTTTAGTCTATGGTCTATGTCAAGGTAGTTATTATTTGTGGGGTAAGATAAGCATTGAGGTTCATATTTTTCCATGGGAATATGAAGTTAATTTAGTGGCATTTGTTAAAAGGAATTTTCTTTCCCATTGAGCTACCTTGGTGACTTTATTTAAAAAATAATTGCACATCTATGCGTGAGTCTCTTTCTGGGCACTCTTTACTGTTCCATTAAATTATACATATCTTCTTGCTTCACTATCTCAAGTAATCTAGTTTAAGTCCTGAAATCTGGTTACATAAGTACTTCAACTTATTCTTTTTCAAAATGATTTCAACCATTTATATTCTTTGTACATGTATATACAAATATATGCATGTCTTGCACAAATATATATGTAATCTAAGATGTGTGTGTGTGTGAGAGAGAGAGAGAGAGGGAATCAGCTTGTCAGTTTATAAAATAAGGTCTATGGAATTCTTAATTGCAATTTGTTGAATCTGTAGATCAGTTTATAGAGAATGGACATCTTAATAACATGGAGTCTTCAAACCAAGACACATTATACATCTCCCCATTTATTTTGATCTTTAATTTTTTTGCAGCAGAGTTTTATAGTTTGAAAGGTCCAGCACATCTTTTGTTAAATTTGTTTCTAAATGTCTTATCGTTTTGATGATATTATACACAATAATTTAAAAATTTTAATTTTCCAATTATTTGCTTTGAATATATAGAAATACAATTTATTTTTGTTAATTGACCTTGAATTAAGAGAACCTGATAAATTTTCTCTTTACCTCTAGAGTTGTTGTGTTGATTACTTGTACATACACAAGTACAACATCAGCAAATAGCAACAGTTCTATTCCTCTCTTTACAATCTGTGTGTATTTTATTTATTTTTCGTGCCTTATGGTACCTTCAATACTATGCTAATAGGAGTAATGTGAGTGAATGTGTTTCTCTTATTCTTGATCCCAAGGAGAAGTTTTCAGTATTTCACTATTAACTACAAAGTCAGCTGTGGGTTTTCCTTAGAAGTCTCTTATTAAATTGAGAACATTCCCTTCTATTTCTAGTTTTCTGAGAGTTTGGGAATAGTTTTAATTTTTGTTAAGTGTTTTTTCTTCATCTTTTGAAATAATAATATGATTTTCTTCTTTATTCTGTTACTGTGGTTAATTACATCAGTTGATTTTAAAGTTTTGAGATAGTATTGCATCCCTGAGATAAATCCTACTTGGTCATAATGTAATATCTTTATTACATTTTGCTGGATTCAACTGACTAATGTTTGTTGAAAACTCTTGCTTCTTTATTCATGAGAGGTGTCATTCTATTAATTTTGAGATTTCACAGTGTATTTCCTGTAGAATCCTCTATTTTATTCTGCATAATCTATATTTTTTAAGACCAGGATTTTTACTTTCTGTTTTAACTTATAATTTCTGTGCATTCTATGCTTCCCCCCCTAGTGTTTAATGATGGATATTTTTTAAAATTGATTTTATCTTCCTTTATTACCAGTTGCAGAAAATTCACAATCTCTATTAATGTATTTGCTCAAAGTTTACATTGCGAATTAAGATTTTCATTCTAAGAACTTCAACCTCTTCCCTATACATTTGAGCTAGGATTTCTTTATATGTATTATGCCTAATAATTTTCATATCTGATACAAGATATTTTCACTTGGTTTGATACATAATGACTTAACTTAAATGTTTCCCTCCTTTTCCTCAGACCCAATTATCTTTTTTTCCCCAGTATTTTCTGTTACTGGAAACTCCATAAATTTTATTACCCAAATCAGAAAAATGTGGTTTTCCTTCTCTGTCACTCTTTATTTTGGGTCCATAACTAGATCTTGCCAATTCTATACCTTAAAAATCTCTAAATCCATTTCCCCTTCTTTCTCTTCTCTGTCTTTACGTTCACATGAATAACATTTTTCTCCTGGATTTTTGGAATTCTATTCTGACTGGTTGCATTTCTACTTTTCAACCTGCCCTTCACTTTGTCAGTTGGTTGACTTTTCTGAAAACCAAATTTACATTTCTGCTTAAGACTTAATGTCCATTTTTGCCTTTAGAAAAAACATAAACTCTTTAGTACAATTCACAAATTCTTAAAGATCTGTTTCCTATTAAAAATAACTATCCAAAATGGGTTTGAGTTGAAAACAAATTTTACATAACTTCGCAAAGTGAAAAACTTGTTAACAGCTTTTATGCAATAACCTGAGTCAACATTTCCCTGACTGTGGCATGACTGAGAGTTTTACACTTCCACACAACTAAGAAAACCATCTTATTCCCACTTTTGTGTGAGCAAGTAATTACATACTTGATTAAAAAAAAAAAGCTTTGTCAAGATATTCACATTTCTTTGGCTCTAAATCTGTTTTCATTTGTGTGAGGCAAAAGTCCCATGACTAATGGAAAACTTGTATTAATTATATTGATATAGAAAATTAGGCTTCATTTGATGAAATGGCAATGATTAGAATTAAACAATTGTTTTACCTCAAATGTCTCTTCATTACTAGAGACTTACCCTGGTTCTCAAGTCAGAAATGATCCACTCTTCTTTTGTGCTCTGAATGTCCCTTGAACCTCACACTGCTTTACTTTGCAGCTAATTTTTTCTATAACTGTTTTCACAAAAGTTTGAGTTTTTGAGGCAAGGATGTTTTGGTATTTGTCCATAATGTGTCATGCAGAGTCTTGCTCAAAGACAGAACTTCACAAATGTGACTCAATTTCATGCTAAGACAAAAAGTGTAAGAGTACAGGCACAGAGCTGTTATAAACATGAACGTTACAGAATGCCAGCTTTGGAACCTCTGGAAGACAATATATGTGCCTCCTTGTTCCCCAAATTCAGAGTCTCACGGATCAAATTCATGTCATTATAGAAATGCAAATGCAAGAATATAGAAATCAGCTTCCTAGATTATTGTTTCTTAGATTTTGGTACTTGTTTATATTTAAGTCATTTTTACTGCAGTTTCAGAGGGCAATGCTCATGTCTTGCCAGCAAAGCCAACACTCTTTTGGTATTTCTATCATCTTAGACGCCAAGTATTTGATTTTTTTATGTTATCATTTTTTACTGTTTGCTATCATTGGCTTAATTGTGACAAAAGAAAATATTTTGTTTTTTCTTATTTTTCATTTCGTCTTGCAATAACTGTGTAAAATAAATCAAATTTTTTTCATATGGGTGGAGAAAAATTTTAATGAGCAATTTGAAATACATTTTTGCATATGGCCAACATGTTTAAAATCTTCATTTGCTTTTTACTTTAATCTTGGATATTAAAAAAAGGCATCGTAAAAGCATAATCTTAACAGATGCATGATCCTCGCATATGGTTTATGAGCACAGATCGAAATGAGTAGTACCAAGTTGTTTATTATTTCCATCCTTGTGGAAAATTTGATGAATAGAAAGTTAAATTATGAGACAATTGTAGCTTTCTCAAAAAATAAGCAATTTATATTATGCTACAAACAATAAATATGCAAATGTATGTGAGGCATAGCACTATTCAGATTTGTCTGAAACTCTTTTCTACCTACATCAAGATCCTCTTTGATACATTTAATTGTTAAAGACAGTGAAATGGAACTTCTAGAACATGTTATTCAGGCATATTAATCTAGAGTAAAAGCATACAGATCAGGTAGGTTCTTATCTAGCATTAGGTAGGCTCTTATCTAGTATCAAGATGAAACAATACGATTTAAACAAAACTATAATATTCGGGAAATTCTGCCCTTATTTTTTTGAACACTTATTAACTGAACAATCTTGGGCAAGTCTCCCCATTGTCTCTCTGAGTCTGCATTTTTACCTGTGAAATAAAAACATGTCTGCCTCACCCACCTTAATAAATCCAGTAAATATTTATTTATCTATTTAATGGGACATATGCTGTCCTAGGCAGTTACATTTTATAACAGAAGGGATACAAATGTGTAAGGAGACATTAATAAACATAAATAAATGAACATTACAGTAAATAAGTGATGTGGGGGAAAACAGCAGGGTTAAGGAATAAAGTTTCTGGTGGGAAGAGAAGGCTTACTGCAGCTTAAAATAAAATTGTCAGGGAGGGCTCCGCTGAGTAGGTGGTGTCTGAGAAAAAATTAAAGAAATGTAAAGGACCAGCCACCAGCGAAGAGCACTCCAGTCTGAGGGAATCACCAGGGCAAAAGCCCTGGGGATTAATTGTGTCAGCAGAGTCATGCAGAGGCCAGCATGTCTAGGATGGAGTCAAGGGGAAAGCCATGGAAATCAGAGAGGTAAGGAGAACTCAGGTACAGACTAATCATGTAAAGTCTTATAAGCTGTGATAAGAAATTTGCATTTATTTTAGGGGGAGATGTGAAGACTTGGAAGGGTTTGAGGAGGAGAGTTTTAAAAGGATGACTCTGACTACTATCTTGAGAGTTTATCATAGAGCAGGATGGAAGAAAGGAGACCAGTTATGAGGCTACTGGAGTGATCTGAGAGAGATGATGTTGGAGAACAGACCAGGATACTAGGGTTGGGAGTTAGGTGAGGTTCTTGAATTGTAGATATATTTGCAAGGGAGAGCCAACAGCATCCCTTGATAGACTGGAGGGATGCGAGAAGAATTGAAGAGTCAGAGGGGCTCAAATATTTTGACCTGAGCAACTAGAATGGGGGAGCTGACATCAAGTCCTATAGGGAACCTGCAAATGGAGTAAGTTTTGAGGAGGAACATCAGAAACTCAGTGTTGCTCATGTTAAGGTTGAGACATCTGTTAGGGAAACTAAAATGATGTTATAGTTAAAAGTCCCAAATTGTGAGTGGCTTAACATAGCACAGGATTTCTTCTCACTGAGGATACATATCAAACATGAACACTAGAAGCTCTGCTTTACACATATATTCAGGCATCAGAGCTGATGGAAACATCACCATATTGTAACTGTGTCTGAAACATATGGCTTGCAGGTTACACAGCAGGAGATAAAAGAACTGGAGAGTCACACATTGGTTTCTAATGTGTCAGTCCAGAAGTGACACCAATCACTTTCTCTCATAGCCCATTGATCAAAGCCAAAGCTATTCATGTGGTGCTACCTAAATGCAAGGAGGAAGGAAATATGGACTGTGATATAGGAGAAGGCAAGTTGAGAGGCCTGTTTGTATCATATCAATTTGAGGGTGGTTGACCATGTGGATAGTATTTAAATCAAAGAGATTGTGAAATCACCAGGGATTGAACAGAATTAAAGAAATGGAAGGACATTGGAGCCATGGGGCACTCCAGTGTTGGGAGGTCTGGGAGAGGAAGAAAAAAACAGTAAAAAGGAGACTGGCAAAGGCCATCTGGTGAGGTAGGAAGAAAGTCAGGAGACCAGGGCACCTGGAATTCAAGTGAAGAAAAGGCATCAAGGAGGAGAGATTGAAGGACTGTGACAAATTTCGCTGATATTTCCAGTAAGATGAGAACTGAGAATTGACCATTGCATCAGCCAGGGGGAGCTCATTGGTGTTCTCCACATTTTTGGAAGGATGATGATTGTAACCTGATTGACGTGGATTTAGGGGAGAATGAAAAGAGAGGAATTTGAAACAATTGGAGTAGCTTTAGGCAGCTCTTTCTGAGAACACTTGGTATAAATGATAAGAGAAATAAGAATGGTTGCTAAAGAAAGACGGGGGACCAAGAACAAGGTTTTAAGGTTTTTCTTTTTTAATGGGAAAAATAGTAGCACATGTGTATCTTAATGGATAGAGAGAGAAAAATAGATGCTACAGGAGAGAGAGAGGTGAAACTTGCTGAAATAGTGTTCTTTAAATTAAAAAAAAAAGCTTTTTAAAAGTTTTGAATTTGTGGGTACATTGTAAGTGTATATATTTATGGGGTACATTAGATATTTTGATAGAGGCATACAATAATAATCGCATCATGAAGAATGGGATATGCATCCCTGAAATGATATTCTTGAGCAAGCAGGAGTAGATGTGTGTACAGCACATATGGAAGAATTGATTGGCTTTAGCTGGGAGCATGGAGAGCTCATCTCTAGTGGCAAGCAGGAAGGCAGAATTAAAGACTAGATGTGGAGATGGGAGTCTGTAAATATGGTGAAGGTTGCGTGCCGTGTCTATGAGAGCTATGCCTCAGATTTGGCATGAACACCAAGTGAAATGAATTCTAAATTAATAGACAGATATGTGTTATTATTAATTTGCTAATAGCTTTTAATAGCTTAGTATTAACAAAAACTGAGGCTAGCAATAAAAAGTCCATAGAAAGCTGGCAGGCCAGGCTTATCTGGAAGAAGATACAACCTATCTACCGGCTCTTGGCCACAGAGAGTGTGCAGGCTTTCTGGACCAATCACATCTGCAGAGGTGATGCTTACTGGAGGAACATGAGCAGAGTGAGGGAGGGTTATCCTGAATTATTTTATAGAAAGATGGATTTGGAATTGAAGTGGTGTAGTCCTACACACCTCCAATGCTGGGCTGCCTTTATGTGGCTATGTTTGCCCATAAATTAACCTAGAGTCAATAGTTACAAGAATTTGTTAACTCAGTCACTTGGGAATCACTTAGATGTGTCACTTGTAGGCAAGCCGCAGCCTTCTTATGGGCTGGTGCCTTGGGAATGTGAGAGCCACACTTAGGAGAACTGTATCTTCCAAATTATGTCATTTACATTTTTACCTAATAAACAGAATGTTATGCAATAATAATTATATAACATTCTCTATAGGTTCAGTATATCAATTTTTAATATTATTCAGTATATTAATAATGTAATATTACATTCTGTTCTGTAATAATAATTAATGTCTTCCTAAGATGGGGTGAATTGAACTCTTGTGAGGCCCAGAGTGCTACGCAGGATTTGACAGGCTAGTGACATTTCCGTCACTTTAGGGATTATTGTTTCCTTTTGGAACAAAACTGAACTATGCAGAGATTTGTTTTGTTGTGTGTGAATGTGTGTGTGTGCATGCATATTCCTGATTAATTCAAACTGGCAATAATTGACCAATTAACTCTATGAATCACTGGAGCTTTTCTGCCTTTTTGGATCTATGAAACCGTTTTATCTTAAATTAGTAGATGCTATATCATGAAGCTGCCATGTTCTGGAAAATCAAGCTATTTATGTTGCTATAGTTCTTAAATATATCCAAGGAATACTACCAGTCACAGAAGCACAGAACTATCCAGAGAATTTCTGTACTGTAGAGATTTGTACTTAGAGGTGTGAAGGAAAAGATTGCAGAGGCCATGTGGTTGCCCACTGCCATCATCTGTGTTGCCCAAAGAAGGGAAAGGACTGTGAAATAGAATTGCCAGTGGAGACTCTCTCTGGTCTTGTCAGCAAGCTTTTTATGAAAAACACAATCCATTCTTCCACTCCAGACCTTTTAACAGGATAACAGTTGACCTACTGCCAGGATTTATTGGCCGGAATACAAACAGACATCACCATGTCATAATGCAGTCCTAAACAGGAACTTCTACATTCTTTTTATGCAGGTTCCGAGTTTTTCAAGCATTTGTCTTACCTCCCCACCTTGCATATCAAACGTAAATTGATTTGCTGAACCTATAGAGATGTTTGAAGGCTTTTATTTTTTCTTATATGCATTTAGAATTCTTGCAAACATAATACCTGCCCATTAAAAAAATATAGAGAAATTTATAATAACATTAGCTCCTTGCCCCATCTTCTCCTACATGTAATTCTGTTTCCCAGAGACAACAGTTTTTTTCCCCTCTAAATGTTCCTGTTTTAAACTCCTTTCATACCTAAACTTCATAAATCTACATGCTATGCATACTATGCTACTATTTCTTAATTTTGCGCTTAGGTATAATTTATTGACTTTCTGATATAATAGATGGAGACTTAGCAGTGTTATATCCTCCACACCATTGCTACCCCCACTTTCACCCTCTAGCTTTGTAATAGCACTGTTCTCGCAGTACTTTATGACTTCTTGGTTATTTGTGTTGTCTACCGATTATAGACTTCTAGGCTTCTCAGTCCATAAAAGGACACTAGTGATTTAAACTAATCTAAATTTTTGTTTTCAGCTATCTTCCTAGTTTTCATCTCCCAATTTACATCACTTATATTTTCACATATACATGTCAAGTTTAAAAGCATTTGCATTCTGTTCTACACCCATAATTAACAGCTTTCTGATGTGCATGTAGCTGACTTTCAAGATGAACACATTCTGGGCTGTGACTTTCTTCTGAATAACTTCACTAGTTATCCCACCTCATTCTACTTTTGCCTCCTGTAACTTCATTTAAAACTCTTACTTGCTGGTAGTCCATTTCCAGTTCTTTCGTTTTTGTGATTCTGTGTTTTCTTTATTGCTTTACTTTTGATAAGATCTAGAGAGGAAAAGAGGATAAACAAATGTGTGAAGTCCATCATCTTTCACCACAAACTCCATTTGAATTTGATTTTCTTCTCAGCACATGTGCAAACGAAATATGTTGAACCAGTAACTATCTAGCCTGGCTTTCATGTTTTCAATAATGTACAACATTATATATGTATAACATTACATATGTATATATATAATGTAGTTCAGTAGTACATTATTGAAAATATGAAAACTTAACTATATATATTTCTGCAGTTTAATGTTTTATTACTGCTTTAAATTTGGAAAGGAAAGTAGTTCTAATTCAAAACTCTCTGAGGTAGCAAATAGAAAAGGCAAACACGCAGTTTGGAAAATTTGAAGAAGCATATAAAAACTGACCATTGATCTTACTTCAGTCTTTTCATTCTGATGATCTTAAAAATATTGAAAAAAGAAACACTTTATTTTAAAGCATTGGCATGATATCATCATTCCCTATTTAGTCTCCTTTTCCAATCACAGTTTACAATACACCTGGCAGGCAATGCCCCATTTTGATATCTTCATCTGCACTGCAGGATAAGATAGTAGCATGCTTTCCTCTTGCCTCTGCCTTCTGTAAAATCTTGTTTACAGTTTTAATAACTCCTTGGAACAAGTTACTGTACAACATAAACATATATTCCTGTTTATTCAGAGTGACAGTATTGTTATTGTTGTATTATAAAAACAATTGTGATTCTAAATAAAATATACCCATAAATTAAACTCAGAGATCAACTTAACTATGATATGTACACAATTTTCATCTAGCCTGAAACAGTTGCTTACAACACAGGCAATGTCTGCATGATTCATTTTTTAAGTACATAAAAATTTACATCTCCCTGTCTTCTTACTCATCATTAGTAGGATGATTTTTTAAAATATTCTCATTACCCCTTTGTGAGCTCAGGGAATGCCCTGAAGCACCAGCAGGTCTCACTGCTTTGTCTTGGACTGAAGGTGGCCTTTGGAAAAGGTGACTTCAAAAAAAGAGAGAGAATGCAGCTTAATGGTGAAATGGTTTGGCTTGGAGACCAGGTGGTGAGTGCCAGTCCTGGCTTTGCACCCTTCTTGCTGGGTGACCCAGGACATTTGACTTACTCTCTCAAAGCTTGTGAAATGGGAATAATAATAATAATAATACCTACTTCATATAGACATCAAGAGGCTAAAATAAATAATGCATGGAAAAACAGGAAAATATCTGCACACTAAGTACACATTAAATACTGTTTATTTTTATTCTTACTAATTTGAATTGTTAATGATTCAAAAATATTAATCATGTGTAAGCACACAGAAATACCTACACATGAATTTCTCCTTAAGTTTTTGAGGATCTAAAGTGCATTCTGAGGATAGCTTTTCAATATGAGGAATTTTTCCTTATTTCATTTTACAGGCATGATTTGTATTTTAGGAATTGTTTGCACAGTGTGTGGACAGAAATCCTAAGCCCAACTTTTACTTTTTCTTCAAGCAGGACGTCAAGTTTGTATATAGTTTATTAATATCCAAATCCCTGTTTTTATTAGATTGCCTTTAGTGTCTCGACATAAAGATTAGTTTCAGAAAACTTGAGCTGTCAAGTTAAACCTGTTTAATGTTTGCTTTGCACAGCAAGAAAATCCCTAAATTTCTAAGACGAAAGTTTGTGTGCCCCTAACTAGGCAAACAAGAAAAGATGAGTTAGGGGAGGGGAAATACTAAGACTTGAATTTATTATTGCTATATTATTTATTTAAAAGTAGTTTTAAAATTTTGATAGCTTTTGGGGAACAAGTGATTTTTGGTTACATGGATGAATTGTATAGCGGTGAAGTCTGAGATTTTAGTGTACCTGTCACCTGAGCAGTGTACATGGTAATCAATATGTAATGTTTTTATCCCTCGCCCGCCTCCTGCCCTCCCCCTTCCGAGTCTTCAATGAGCATCATACCACTCTGTCTGCCTTTGCATATCCATAGCTTAAAGACTCGATTTTAGTCCTGATTTTTCCACTCATTTTCCTTTTTTTTTGAGACAGAGTCTCACTCTGTCACCAGGCTGGAGTGCAGTGGTGCCATCTCGGCCCACTGCAACCTCCGCCTCCCAGGTTCAAGTGATTCTTTTGCCTCAACCTCCAAAGTAGCTGAGACTACAGGCGTGTGCCAACACGCCTGGCTACTTTTTGTATTTTTTGTAGAGACGGGGTTTCACCATGTTGACCAGTATAGTCTCAATCTCTTGACCTTGTGATCCGCTCGCCTTGGCCTCCCAAAGTTCTGGGATTACAGGGGTGAGCCACTGCACCCAGCTCTCTGCTGACTTTCTTAACTCAATTCGTGAATTGACTTAAATCAATTCATGAACACTTATCCTGTACTATGTTTCAGGAACTGAAGTAGAGAGACAAATAAAATCCCTTTCCTTAGAAAACACACAGCTTGGTTTGGAAGGGTGATAAGTACAATCCAATGTCTGTGACAATGAGTAAACAATATGACAATACGCACATCACTGAAAGGGGGTCACAGACAGGATGCTCATGTCCTGGAGGAAGGGATATCTTCACTGTATATAGGATACCTTGGCAGAGGTGGATTCAAGTTTAGTGGAGCCTGAAGCTTATACAGTTTTTGTTTGTTTGTAGGGAGAGAGGGAGTGGTTTAAAATAAAATGAAAAAATTAAGTACATGACCTTGGAAGAGAATGGTGAAGCAGCTGTTTTAGCTTCCTTAGCTTCAGGGTATAACCCCCATCATCTCCAGGGAAAAAAGTTAGAAAATGTTCTACCTTTTTCCCCTGGAGTCAGAGTTTGAGAAAAAAACTGCCATCTAGGAACTTTCTGGTACAGCTCGGGGTACAGAGTGTGGGTGCTAAAGGGAGATGTCAGCAGACGGAAAGGTAAGGAGCCAGGATCTTGAAGGGTCCAATGTAACTAGGAGCTAGGTGATCTTTCCTCCAGAATTCTATCTGAATAGTACAGGAAATAACTAAGGTATTTTTTTTCTCTCTTTTAAAAGAAATTTAATTGTGATAAAATACACATAATAAAACAGTTGCCATCTTAACCATTTTTAAATGTCCCATTCAGCAGTGTTAAGCATATTCACATTGCTGTGCAGCCAATCTCCAGAACTCCTTTCATCTCGCAAAACTGAAACTCCATATCTGTTAAACAACTCCCCTTTCCCGTTTCCTCCCTGCCTCTGGAAACCACCATTTCTGCTTTCTGTTTCTATAAATTGACTCCTCTAGGTACCTCATATAAGTGGAATCATATAGTATTTGTCTATAAAGCCAACCTCCCCAAGCTGCCTGATCTCAATGCATTCCATATGAACATTATGAAATCTTTCATGATTTGTCCTATACTAAATATAACTGATGTAAAGAAATGACTGAGTACCATTGATATCTATTCTATTCCAAATGTTAATTGGAAAGTGTTTGTGAGAGTTTAAACAGGATAGTTTGTTCCCAGAATTTTATCTCATTAGTTTGTTCCCAGAATTTTATCTCATTTCTGCCCTAGTGACAAACATGTAAGACTTGTTTCATTTATGACCTTGTATGGCAGCCCCTTTGGTATGGATTAATTTGTTTAATGGGCTGTTTAAGAAAGACAGCTGGTTAACAAATTATTTCCTCTAATGTATTTCCAAATTTGTGTTAAACGATGGCCTTGAGAAAAGGTCCTCGTGAGTGTAAGATTTTTGTAGTGAATGCCAGAAGAAGTCTTATTTATGGCCTGATTCTTCAAAGACACAGTATCTTTTCATTTGGTATACGTCATTTTCAATATGATTTTCATGGCTATGAAGGGGAAGCACATTATTTTCATGTACTAATACAGGCACTGAGATAGAAACTGTCTGAGAGAGGTGTAAGAATATCTGTTATGTTTCCTAGTTTCATAGCATGAAATCTTAAGACTCACATTATTAGTTAAGCCTTTGTATAAGAACAGAAACTCATTTTTCGCCCAATTTATTTAATTATATATTGTTCATACCTTAATTATTTAATGAATAGATAATGCTGACTACAGGCAGTACTGTGAAATGGAATTCTGGGAGACTCTTGCTTACTCTTCGTGTGTCTTACCCCTCAGCTAGCATTCTTGTGACTTAATGCTTTTGCTTCCACCCAGCTCTACCCCATGGCGTACATTGTACCTACGATGGTACAATGCCATCAGCCCTTCCACTTTTAGGAATAGTTCCATTCCAGGCATTGTCTGATGCCAGGAACCTGCCAGGACAGAAACAGATATGTTGAATGTAAAAGATTGATAGTCGTTTAATGTTATTTCTCTAAATGTATTCACATTTTTGTATGATAATGCTTGGAAAGGAAATGTATACCTCATTCTAACAAGGAACTTGCTACCTGAAATGAGGATATATTTTTGGCAGGAAGCAATTTTACTTTTACTATATAGTCAACAAATTATTGCATGTATAGGACTAACTGTGTGTGGTGCTTTAAGAAACCTATTTAGATGACATTAGAAAGGGACTGGGAAATTAGTGTGTAATACATGTGCTTAACAGTGAAAAATAATTAGAAAGAAAAAATCAAGCCTATGGTCATACCACCCTGAATGCACCTGATCTCGTCTGATCTCAGAAGCTAAGCAGGTTCAGGCCTAGTTAGTACTTGAATGGGAGAAAAAATTAAGTTACAAGTACTTCCATACATTCTCCCTCTGGCCACACCTGTAAAAGAATTCTAAATTTGTTAGCTTGGTCTTTGTAATTTCTAAGAGATATGTTGAATCTGCCATCTTGGTTCCTTGCTTTCTGCACCACAAAATCAGAGAACGGGGAAAGGAGAAGCTAGGAAGGAGTATTTGCTCTGGAAGGATTTATTCAAAGAGGAAAAAAGACTTGAGGAGAAAACAAGAATGGGAGAAAGGTGAGGAACAATACAAATTTTATTTGGAGGCTGGATTTAATGGGAATTGAAAGGAAAAGCGGGGAGAGCCTGAGATTTAAGACAGATGCAGGGTGCAGGAGATATGGAAAGGAATGGGATAAATATAATTTTAGGAAGTGTTGCTGTAGGCAACGATTGGACAACCTTTAATATCTTTCAAAAATGCAAACAATTATTTAAATTTCTGTGTGCAACTGTATCATGTTTTGTTTCATTTTTTGATTTTGTATTCTTCATCTCCAACTCAGAATCATCCACATCTCCAAAAATTCTATTAGTGAACAACAGTACTTTTTAAACTGAGATCTGGGTTTCAGATGTGCTCACGCTACTGGAGTGTCCTTGCTTCTTGCCCCTCCAGCATATACCTATGCTGGGCATTGTAGATGCCATAATAAAAGGATGATGCAAGGTACTTAAACTTATCTTTTTGTTTTGGAATAATGTAGCATGATGAAAGAAGTTGTTTTAAATATATGACTTCTGTATTCTGTTTATTTGTATCTTTCTATAGCTGTGCTGTCCAAAATGTCAGCCACAGCCATATATGGCTGTCTTAATTTAAAGCACAAGTTCAGTCCCTCAGTTATTCTAGCCATATTCCAAGTATTCAGTTATGACATATGGCAAAAGGATACTGTACTGGGTAGAAAGTGATAGAATATTTTCATCATCAGAGAAAGCTCTGTTAGATAGCACACTTCAACAGAATGCAGCTCCGCACAGCAGGCAAGCATATTTATTGGGAATTGTGTTTGTTCAGCTGGTCATCCGAAATCCACAGATACAGAATTATCACCAACCAGATCCTTACCTTAACAGACACTGATGTGTATTCTCTGTTTTCACATTGGCTATCTTTCCCATTCATATGACATACTATGTAGACCACTGCTTTGTTCCTGTGAAATATCCCTGTGGGTTTTAAGACACTAATAGTTTAAATAACTTCCATTTATTGCAGACTTCACTATGTTCTAGGCACTGTGCTAAGCACCTTAACTGCATTATCTCACTTAATCTTTATAACGACTTTATGTTTTAGATTTATTTAGTATTTCATTTAATCTTTACCTCATTTTAACAACTTATAACACCTTTATGTCATAGGCGCTATTAACATCTCAATTTTATACATGGGAAAACCAACACAGAGAAGTTAGGTCACTGATTCGTAGTCCCACAATAGGTTAGGAGTGAAGCCAGAATTAATTGTGGAAGAGTAAGGGTAGTGGAAGAATATGTATTTTTTATATTCCCTATGTGAAACTTTTCAAATGCTGCAACTTGGAAAAGGCATTGTTTTACTTTCATGAACAAAAATGCACCACAAAAAAATTACACAGAAATTAGTCACACCTTGTTAGATTTCAGTTATGTATCATGCCTTAGTCACACAAATTCCTGATCTAGGAGTGTTTGTGGAAAAATATGCTCCCCTCCCACTGTCGCCTCTCTCAGATGCCAAACTTCCTTTCAAATTACCAGCTTCTCAATAACAGAGTACCTTCCTAATTCTAGCCCTGCATCACTTTCTGGACCTAGGACTGCATCACACATTCTTTATTCTTTTAACAGTATAGTAAAAAAAACAAACAAAAAAACCCTCTTTTTATTTAAAGATAATTTACATGTTAATATCTCATACTAAATATGCATATCCATGTTTAAAAATTCTTTATTCTAAATAGAAGAATTTCTTGGACAAATGTATATTCTTTCCTTCAGAAAGTTTCACATTTTTTTTATTGGCATGTATTGATTTTACTTTTTGCATTGACTGTTCCTCTATCATTACACTTTCTTGTACTCCTTAACATTATATGAAAAGTATTTCAATGGTTTCTGAGCTATTAAATTTAACAGTGGAGTAGAGATTTTCTTTCCTAAAGAAGTGACTCATCCGTGAGGAAGCATGGTGATCAGCGTCCTGAAGCACAGCACACAGAACCACTTTCTTGCTGCCTTTTACCCTTCAAATATTGCACTCTCTCCCTATCATAAAATCTGCCTTGGTAGCATCACCAGTTCAGGTTTCATCAGCCCCTTTGGAAACAGATTAGATTGAACTGACTGCCTAAAGCGCCTTCAGGTCTATATTTTCAATAAAGATTAACATCTGAAAAACACATTTTGCCCAGCAAAAGCAAGCATTACAATATTATTGTGACATACTTTTTTCTTAGATGTTGAAGAAAAATAGTTTGAAAAGATCCAGAAAGATATTTATAAAAAGAATTTAATAAAATTTCATAGAATACTAAAAAAATTAGGTATGGTTAGAAATAAAAGTAGGAGAACAAAGATTTTACTGTGGCCTTTGGCCTCAACTAAAGAAAGTGAACTTGTGCTCTTCAAAATGCTCTTCACTTATGACAGAGTCGTCATATAAAAGAAAAGAAAGTCTGCAGGGAGATTCTGTAGGTTCAAATCACAGAACTCTATTTATATGTAGAGACCTAAACAGGAGAACTATCATAATTCCAACATGAACCAGAAGTACAATAGTTTTAGAAACACCCAAATTTCCTTTGATATTCAGCTACAAGGAGATCTGAAAGAGTTTTCCAATCTTACTTATTTTGGAGCTGCAGCTGGATAATTATTCACATGTGGCAGAAACAGGAAGTCTTCATTTCCTCAACATTTTCCCACTCTGCTTTTTAAAGGGAGTGTGAAAATATTTTTGTAAGAGAATGGGATTCCCTGGGTTACCTAATAGTTGAAATGAGTTACTCTACACTAAAGTGTTATACTTTTCCCCTCTGGGTAGAGTACCTGTTTCTGTTAACTCAGTTTTTTTTTTTTTTAAATTCAAAGAAATTCTTGATAATTACTTATTGAGTAAGCATCTTAATATGTAAAATGTAGTAGATTATTGTTAGGCTCACAGTAGATCCATTATTAGCTATTAAAAGACTCAGAGGAAAAAATGACCTTAAACAGAAAAATTAATCGATCATTACCCTGTATTTAGAAGTGGATTTCTACTTCAAAGTAGCATCACCTAATTTAGGATAACTTATGACTTAGTTGTTTTTTATTTTACTTCTTTCCATTTTCAACTTTGCCAATGACAGATTTTTGATATTTGTGTGATAAAGAAGGAGGAAGAACAAGAAAATAAAGCATTTGCCTAATCCATTTTACTCATGAGTCAAGGAGGTCAGGAGCTAACACAAGGGGCTCCAGTCTGTTCTTCAACACATCATTCTCTCTCATAAATATATTCTTGCCATATTCTTCACCATCTAGATCAGTGTTGTCCAACAGAACTTTCTATGATGATGGTGACGTTCAGTATTTGTGCTGCCCAATACTCTACCCAGTAGCCAGCCACACATAGCTATTGGCTATTGCACATTCCACAATGTAGCTGACTTGACAAAGGAACTGAATTTTAAATTTACTGATTTTTAATTAAGATTTTTATAGTCATGTGTGGCTAGTGGCTTCCATATTGGGCAATGCAGACCTGAATTTATCCAAAACAAAAATCATCTAGAAAATGTTGTACCACAATTTGTGATCACACAAAACTGCATTTGTTATTTATGTATTTATATAGACACTATAATAAGTAGATATTAAGACTCTTATAGGATTTCCCTGCATTACTCTTAATCCCTCCTTAACTAACAGTGTTGCAACACAATTCTAGTTTACCTTTGACAAGTATGGATTTTATTTTATATGCCTCAGTGTATTCATTTGTAAAATGAAGACTAAAATGAGTGCCTACTTCATGATGTTTTTATGAAAATTAAATGACTGAACACATATCAAGCACTTCAGAAAGTGTCTGGTTCATGGTAAGTACTGTGTAAGTGTAAGCTAGTATTATTAAGACAACTAGGCATTTGAATTTATGAGTAGAGGTCCTTTAATCATTATTATTCTTTCTGGTAGGTACAGTGGGTTTTAAAAAATCATAAGACAGAGTCAGGGAGAGATAAGGGCTGAACACTGAGAAGTGGCTGAGGTCATGGGGAATGGACTAGGCTATGAATAGAATTCATGCTACTCCCAGAGGGACAGTGGACATTGTTCCAGGACATATTTTGATATATTTGGCTAGTAGGATGGTTTGCATGTTTTTATGTTAAGGAAAGGGGATTGGTGGTGATAGGAGAGAAATAGCAGTCTAAATTGCTAGTTGCCAATCAATTTTTTAAAGTAAGTTTTATGAAGAAAGAGAATGTATCATGTATTATGTATCTCCAGCACCAAGTACAGCACCTTGTACATTGTTGGTACTCCATAAACATTCACTAGATGAATAAATAGGAAGGCTTTTTAAAAGAAGCAGGACATTGTAGAGAGGGTGGCCTCATGCATTGGTCTGAACATTGTACTAGATGACATTTAAGGTCTTCTAACTCTAAGAGTAAAAGATTTCACGTATAAACAACACTTGCTATTTTAGTTCCAGCCAAAATGTCTAGATATGAAGGTAATGTAATTTCCTAGGACTCTAAGCATTATTTTCTATAGCCACCTAAGAAGTAGTGTTTGATTTAAACAAAATTAACATCAACACGCTAGCTGACTTTAATATGGAATCACATTTCAGGATCAAAATGCATCAACAGATTCTGGTGTTAGGCAGTTCAGTGTTTTGCTTTTTCTTATCTTTTGGAACTGTCTAAAAAATAAATTAGATGTCTCTAGTGATCTGAATCATTTAGCATAAAATTGGTAAAGGAAAATTGCTTTGGGATACATTTCATGCTCTTTAATATACGCTTCCTTTATCCATTGCTTCCTGTCAGGAGACACCCAGGCCTCTCGAGTTTCCTCCACTACCCTCTGGGACCAACACTTATTTAACAAAAATCTCTTTCACAGTATCTATAATGGCAGGTCTGAATTTAACATGGCTTATGTGGCTTTCCAGGGACTGAGCTCTGCTAGTCCCTGTGACTATGTGCACAGGCAGGGCTGTGCTGGGGCACCTTGTGTTTTCCGAATCCCTGTTCCATGCTGGTCACCCGTCTGTGGCTACCCTGTCACAATTCCTGTTCTCTACATTAAGAGCCATTTATTCCCCTCTGCCTAATACCAATATGCCTGACAAATTCCATATCTTCCTGGGACACATCTTTAACCTCCCCTTGTTTTATTGCTCTCATTTACCAGGTGTTTCACGGTATGATAACACTTATCGCAGTGTCCGGTAGTTGTATATTTTTTCCTGTATGGGATTCCAACTGTACTGCCAGCCTGTGAATAACTTAATGGGAGGGGATGTTACTTAGTTATGGAACTCAGATGGCCACTCCAATGAGGATGTCAAAAGGGTAGAGGTTGGGTCTCTTCTGTTTACTACTGTAACCCGAGCTTTATAATAATATCTGGTTCACCATAGTTATTATTAAATGAACCTATAAATCCAATATCTTTCATATAAGAGGGATTTAATATTTGGTGAATTGACCAAGTGGTTCAGAAGTTCTAGGTTCAGTCTTAGGTCTACTGGCAGTCAATTCTTGATTGTAAGAGTTAATCTGGCTATGAAGTTTGTACTGAAATTTGCAAGTGGAAATATTACATCATATACTTTAAATAACATAATTATAAATAATTGATTGACAGACTCTTCAGAACTAGAAGGACCTTAATAAAGGCTGTCTCTAATTGGGAGATTGACAACATGCTAAACACTGTTCTAAGTACTTTATGTTATTAGTCAATTTAAAAAAATTCATTGTTACTAACTCATAGTATTGTGACGTAAACATTATTATCCCTATTTTACAGAAAATGAAACCAAGGCACAAGTCTAAATGACTCCCAAATGTCCCACAGGTAGGGGATGTTGAGCTGTGAGTTGTTCCAGGCTGTGTAGTTCCAAAGTCCTTTCTCTTAATCTCCATCTTGGCTGTTCTTTGTGATATCTTTAGCCATTTTCTATGTCAACCCCTTCTACTTAGTGGAGATGGTTTCAGTTGTAAGTTACAGAAAACCCACTTCAAAATGGCTTCAACTTTGTAGAGAATTTTTTGGCTCATGTAACTAAAATATCCAAAAGTGCATCAGACTCTAGGCAGGAGCTGAGCTGGGTTTTGGCTTGATTCCCTGTAATTCTCACAGCCCCCTTTTTCTCCAGATGCCACCCTCATCTTCAGTTGGATGGAGGATCTGGTAGGAAGTTGGCTGTATTGTTCTAGGTCTCACCATCCAGTGGAAGACATGGTGTCTTCAGTTGTTCTGCAGAGGAGAAAGCTTATTTCAAAGGAGAGCCTACTAATACCTCCTCCAGTTTCACAGAAGTCATATACACTAAAAATTTGGTGATATTCCCTCGGTACCAATGGCCAATGGATATGCTTATAGAGATCTGTTTATACCTGAGCTGCCTACGTCCCCTCTAGATCCAGTATTGGAGTCAGCCTTCCTTGGGTCACATGAGCTCTTCATGGAACATACGAACGAGAAAACAGAGGGTGATTGTTACCAAGAAATGGCAGAAAGGGTGGTAGGCCAGGAATTCCAATGCTCACTCTACTCATCACAAAGTTGGTTAGAAATAAGTTTATCTTTGAGTTATAAACTTCAAAATCAGATTCTAACAGTCTTTTCAAAGCATCTTTTAAAGCCATGTCTTATTGGAACTCTTAAGGGAAAACAGTAAGGATATAAGAAATTGCAATATTTTCATTAATTGTGTGAGAGAAAATTATTTGAAAATAGAACTGATAATTATCTATTTAGTCATGTATTAATACTTCGAAATTATAAAAACAGTATAATAACTGCATGTAAAATGGTCTGCAGAATGGCTTACTACTTTAGATTTAATTTTAATTCCATTCTGAGTCCATATGCAACTTAATGTGATTGAAAATTTTTCTGAAAAGTAAGTGGCTAGGATATATCGCAGAATGTTGGAAAATTAGCCCATTGCAATCTCAGCGATCTGTTTCATTAAAATTGCATATGCCATGTTTAAAACTGATCTCAAAGTTAACTCCAATAGACATTCATTCATCTTTTCAATTATTTAATAAGTCCTGAATTATTAAGGGACAAGCACTTGGGGATAGAGAAGTGGGTGTTTGTCAGTTTTTGTTGTTTTTGAATTCTCTATAGGTTCTTAGGATTTCTTTCTTTTTTTCTTTCAACATTAATTTTAAGGTTCAAGGGGTACATGTGAAAGTTTGTTACATGGGTAAATTACATGTTCAAAGAGGTTTGGTGTACAGATAATTATGTCACCCAGGAAATCAGCATAACACCTGATTAGTAGTTTTTAAATCCTTATCCCCCACCCTCCAACAGACCCCAGTGTCTATTGTTCCCTTCTTTGTGTCCATGTGTATTTAATGTGTAGCTCCCTCTTATGAGTGAGATCATGAGATATTTGGTTTTTTGTTTTCATGTTAATTCACATAGAATAATGGCCCTCAGCTCTATCCATATTGCTGCAAAGGCCACGATCTCATGTATTTTTTAGCTACGTAGTATTCTTTGGTACACACACACACACACACACACACACACACACACACGCACACACACACCGCATCACATTTTCTTTATCCAGTCCACTGTTGATGGGCATCTTGGTTGATTTCATGTCTTTGCTCTTGTGAATAGTGTTATGTGTTATGATGAATATACAAGTGCATGTGTCTTTTTGGTAGAAACATTTATTTTCCTTTGGGTATATACCCAGTAGTGGGATTGCTGGGTCTAATGGTAATTCTGTTTTAAGTTCTCTGAGAAATCTCCAAACTGCTTTCCACGGTGGCTGAACTTACTTACATTCCCACCAGCAGTGTGTAAGCATTCTCTTTTTTCCACAACCTTACCAGTATCTGTTATTTTTTGACTTTTTAATAATAGCTATTCTGACTGGTGTGAGATAGTATCTCATTGTGGTTTTGATTTGCATTTCCCTAATAATTGGTTATATTGAGCATTTTTTCATATGCTTGTTGGCCATGTGTATGTCTTTTGAGAAGTATCTGTTCTTGTTCTTTGCATACTTTTCGATGGGGTTGTAAGCTTTTGTTTGTTTACTTGAGTTCCTTATAGATTCTGGATATTAGACCTTTGTCAGAGGCATAGTTTGCAAATATTTTCTCCCATTTGCTAAGATATCCATTTACTCTGTTGATAGTTTCTTTTGCTGTGCAGAAGCTTTTTGGCTTAAATAGGTCCCAGTAGTCAATTTTTGGTTGTGTTGCAATTGCTTTTGGAGTCTTTATCATGAAATCTTTGCGTGGGCCAATGCCCAGAATGGTATTTCTAGGGTTTTATAGTTTTAGGTTTTACATTTAAGGAATCCTTTCCCTGTTGCTTGCTTTTGTCAGCTTTGTTGAAGATCAGATGGTTGTATGTGTGAGGCGTTGTTTCTGGGCTATCTAATCTGTTCCATTGGTCTATGTTTTTGAATCAGTACCATGCTCTTTTAGTTACTATATCCCTGTAGTGTAATTTGAGGTTTGATAGCATGATGCCTCCAGTTTTTTTCTTTTTGCTTAGGATTGCTTTGGCTATTTAGGGTCATTTTTTTGGTTCCAAATAAATCTTAGAATCCTGATTCTGTAAAGAATGTCATTGGTAGTTTAATAGGAAAAGCATTGAATCTATAAATTGCTGTGGGCATTTTAACAATTTGATTCTTCCTATTCATAGTAGCCACAAAAAGAATAAAATATCTAAAAATATAGCTAACAGGGAGGTTAAAGATCTCTACAACAGGAATTAGAAAACATTACTGGCTAGGCACAGTGGCTTGTGCCTGTAATCCCAGAACTTTGAGAGGCTGAGGCAGGCATATCGCCTGAGGTCAGGAGTTCAAAACCAGCCTGGCCAACATGGTGAAAATCCCTCTCTACTAAAAGAATACAAAGATTAGCTGGATGTGGTGGCATACGCCTGTAATCCCAGCTCCTCAGAAGGCTGAGGCAGGCTAATTGTTTGAACCTGGGAGGTGGAGGTTGCAGTGAGCAGCCGAGATCATGCCACTGCACTCCTGCCTGGGCGACATAGTGAGACTGTCTCAAAAAAACACACACAAAAAAAAACAGTGCTGCAATAAACATTCGTGTGCAATAGCAAAGACTTGGAACCAACCCAAATGCCCATCGATGATAGACTGGACAGGGAAAATGTGGTACATATACACCATGGAATATTATGCAGCCATCAAAAACGATGAGTTTGTGTCCTTTGTAGGGACATGGATGAACCTGGAAACCATCATTCTCAACAAAGTGACAGAAGAGCAGAAGATCAAACACCGCATGTTCTCACTCATAGGTGGGTGTTGAACAATGAGAACACATGGACACAGGGAGGGGAGCACTACACACTGGGGTCAATTGGGGGGAAATAGGGGAGGGATGGTGGGGGGTGGGGAGCTGGGGAGAGATAGCAAGGGGAGAGACGCCAGATGTAGGTGATGATGTGGAAGGCAGCAAATCACACTGCCACGTGTGTACCTATGCAACAATCTTGCATGTTCTTCACATGTACCCCAAAACCTAAAATGCAATAAAATAAATATATGGGGGAAAATTAGATGACACAAATAAATGGAAAACATTGTATACTCACGAATTGAATTTATTTCCTGGGAGTTTTTCTCCTAATTCTGCCCCTCCCTCCCTAACTGAGACTTCTTACTTCCTGCCAGCAGAGCAAACTTTTATAAAACTCAAATTCAATTATATGCTATGTCTGCTTACATGACTTTAATAACTTCCTGATACCTATAGGAAAATATTCAAAATTCTTAGAATGTTTTAAAAATGCTTCCACAAGATGATCTTGTCTTAATGTCCCACCACATCTTGGGATTCTTCTTCACACACACACTCCTGAACTTGCTGTACTGAACTTCTTTCTCACTGTATGTTAAACAGGAATTTTTGTTAATGCCATGCCTTTGTACATTCTGCCCTTATTTCTGGGATATCCTCTTCTACACTTCTCCTCCTACCTAAATTCTATTCATGCTTTAAGAAACATCTCACACATTACTCATTCTGGCTACTTCTGTAAAAGTGCTAAGCAGAGTTATTAATACTTACCTTTATTATATACCCATAAAATTTTATGTGACTCTATTTCTCTACTTAACACATTGCATTGTAATTTTTTACATGCCTCTCTCATGAAGGAAGAGATGGGATTTCTCTTTGTAATAGATCAGTCTGGGCACATGGTACTGAATAAATACTTTCTGTGTTATCATTTATTAATGCACCAATCTGGAACAATAAACTGACCATTGAGAATTTTCTTTTATTGTTTCAAAAAAAAGTTACTGAGTGCTTTCTCTGAGTTAGTATTTATCCCCAAAATATGGCATAGAGGCTTTACTGTATTTGAAATAATTCAGGTTTTTTTTGGAAAGTTTGATGTTTATTTTGGCTTTGGTGACCTTCTATGGCATATCAAAATTGTCATTGCCAGAAGTTGATTGTTTGCTATTATTTTTCTTCCTGTACATAGAAATTTCTTGATAAGGCAAATGTGATTTATGTCCTTCCAATATCACCATTAAGATGGTGGCAGTCCAGTACCAAAATATTTGACATTACCCTCTTCTCTCCCAGATAATTTCATGCCTTTTGTATAGCTAAATATAACAAACAAATAAAACAAAGTGATGTTTTAAAAAGTTCATTGAAGCACAAGCCTTGGGATCCATAACCTCTAATCTTAAATCCATCAAGGCATGCTGCCTTTGTTCACGAATATTCTTATTTTAAATATGCACAAAACACGAAAACTTGTGTCATTTCCCCATCATAAAAAGAATTCATTATTAACATGACAGTGAAAAATTGTTAGGTGATATTTCAGAATTGATTCAATTATTTCCGGTTGCTATGGAATGTGTTCATCTTCCTTCTAATTAATAGTTTTAGAAGCAGAATTGGACCTTGTTTTTAAATTTCCAAGCAGTACTTTGTTGTGAGTGGCTTTCTCACAAAGAGGGTTTTGATTTTTCCTTCTTTATAGTTACTTGTTCTTTGTCTCAATGATGAATATATTTCATCCAAGCATAGAGAAATGCTGTTCTTACCAAATGATTATTCCATCAAATAAAATTAGGACATCACATACTATGCATTTAGAGAAACTGGACTTTTGAAACAACCCAAAGCTAGGTTAATGCTAGATAGTCATTTCACAATAATATGATATTGCTCTGAGCATTAGCAGGTCTAAGCAGGGTGGTCTGAATCTTGCTGTTAAGGAGAGAGAGTTTATCTTTCACTTCCTCAGTGAATAAATGTGAAGCACAGTGCATGTTGAGTTTTACATTTCTTAGTTTTGAACATTAGAGAACTGGGGTGTGACATTTTGTGGTCTCTTTTTTTCAAGTCCTGAGGAATGTAGTTTTACAGTACAAAGTGGAGAATTAGACAATGAAAAACAGAATGCGACAGACATAATTGTTTTAATATGTCACTGCCAACTGTCATTGGCCCTGGCAGAGGTCTCACATGGCATGTCTGTCTCTAAGGATTGGCTAGGGATCTTCACACTTCATCCATCATTTCATCACAGATCATCTCAGCCACTCCTGAACTGTGACCAACTGGCTTACTCAAGGGACTAGCTCTGCTGTCCTGACATGATGGCAAGCAGTGGCACACCATGCAGACTGCAGTTCAGCCTGCCTCAGACTCAACATAAACACACATTTGGGACAGTCTCACCTAGCCTCATTGCAGAGACAAGAAGTGTATGGCAAGATGGCATATGGAGTACTAACTGGTTCAAAATACTAACCAATGTGAACTTCCCATCTTCTGTTGAACTGCCAAGGGTAACAAGGGAAGGGAGCCCCTGCTGCTGAGGAAAGGTCAACCGGTGACAACAAGGATCTGTATTCTTAGCTTGCTCAGTCAAAAGACATCTTGGTACGAGACCAAAAAGATTTTATGTAGGCCCACTACCAGAGAGAATAGGTGTGTGTTTCTACACTTGCTCTTTGGCAAAAGGCCAAGACACAGTAGGTTTCTCTTTCTGACTTTCACACTAGATAAAAGAATTTCATAGGAATGGAGAGCTTAGAAAATAAGTAAGTTAGACGTCTTGTAGGAACCATGTGTTCTACCAGTCTCTCACATTGGGAGTCTGGAGTGTGTGTGTGCATGTGTTTGTGTGTGTATAGAACATGATACAACTAACTTTAAGTGGGAATATGCAAATCAGTCATCTCATGTCCTGCTACTCATCTAGAATCTTGGAGATCAGGAGCCTCATACGGCATAGGGAGGGTGGAATGGAAGAATCCACATCTGAGAGAAGCGGCAGTTTGGCCAAGAGGTCTTGGGACTGGGAAAGTAGTAGGCAGAGAAGTGAGGAGACTGTGTCAGCAATGCATTAGGTGTGGCACTATTGCAATCCAGGTGGGTGGCAAAGGAGAACCCACACACTTCCAGTTGCCCTCTGAGGGTACCATATGCTTCACACATGCTATCTAGTTCCACATGAGTCAAGCCACTTCATTACAAAGGATGTCTGCATAGGATGGAAAGAGAAGGAGACTAAAAGACTCCCTGCTCTACAACCACTGCAGAGTGGCGGTTCTTTACCACCCACCCTCTGGATCCCAGGAGTATGGGCTAGGGCTGAAACAGGAGTACATGTACCTTAGATGTGAATAAACACAAAAGTAGGCTTGATTAAAAGGAATCAGTAAATTGAATGGAGAAAAATGGAAATGGATAAATTCAGATTTTAAAAATAATATGCAAAATGGGAGCTCATAATAGATAATGCATTTGTTGGAAGAAATAAAGTTTTATTTCAGCACCTGTAAGAATTTTATAAAATTCTCAGATTGTGAATAAAAAATACACAATTCACATGTGGAACGCCAATCAGAAGAGAGCAAGATGATAATTGTGAACGTGGATACAGTCATGCATTGTTTCACGGGGGGGATACGTTCTGAGAAATGCATCATTAGGCGGCTTTGTCATGCAAACATCATAGCACATACTTACACAAACCGAGACGTTATAGCCTACTACACATCCAGACTGTGTGGTATAGCCTAGTGCTCCTAGGCTACAAACCTGCACAGCATGTTACTGTGCTAATACTGTAGGCAACTGTAACACAGTAGCAAGTATTTGTGTACTTAAACATATCAAAACATAGAAAAGGTACAGTGCAAACATGGTATAATAGATAAAAAATGATATATTTATGTAGGGTTATACTATTGTAGACTATAAATTCTGTACAGTTAGGCTACAATAAAATTAAAAAATTTTTATCTTCAATAATAAATGAAAGTTAGCTTACTATAACTTTTTTACTTTATAAATTTTTAAATTTTTAAAATTTGATTTTACTCTTTTGTAATAACACTTAGCTTAAAAACACATTGTAAAGCTGTACAAAAATCTTTCTGTAAATCCTTATTCTATAAACTTTCTTCTATTTCTAAAACTTTTAATTTTATTTTTACTTTTTAAACATTTTTGTTAAAGACACAAGCATACACATTAAGCTAGACCTAGACACAGTAAGGATCGTCTATATCATGGTCTTCCTCCTTTACATCTTGGCCCACTGGAAGGTCTTCAGGGCAATAACATGCATGGTTATAATGCCTTCTGGAATATCTCCTGAATGACCTGATGGACCTGTGATAATAATGCCTTCTGGAATATCTCCTAAAGGACCTGAAGGACCTGCCTGAGGCTATTTTACAGTTAACTTAAAAAAAAAATAAGTAGAAGGAATATATTCTAAAATAATGATTGAAAAGCATAGTAAATATGTAAGCCATAGTAGCTTATTATCATGATCAAGTATTACTATCTACCTAATTGTGTGTGCTAGACTTTTATGACTGACAGCACAGTAGGTTTGTTTACACCAGCGTCACCACATACATGTGAGTAATGTTTTGCATGATGACGTTACCGCATCATGTTATGATGTTATGATGTTACTATGATGCTAGTTACTAGTAACTATGCTATGTTACTAGTAACATGCTATGATGTTACTAGGCAATAGTAATTTTCTAGCTCTATTATAATCTTATGGGACCATCATCTTATATGCCATCTGTCATTGCCTGGAATGTTATTATGTGGAACGTGACTGTAAATTTATGCATACATATACATATATATGCATATAAACATATACATACATACACACAGATGTATATATATTCAGAATAATCTGCTTTAGAATGCAAGAGTTTTGTGAAATTCATGAATTCATGTCAGAAATGTAGTCATGATCTGATTATATTGAGGACATTTTTAGGGTGTATATTTGTAAAACTCTATTTAATATAGTTGAGACAGTTATAAGCCCCTTCAGCCCCTTTCCTTTCCCATGCTTTTACTGAAATATGAAGTGTTTTTCTTTTTTTTTTTAAGCCGTGTTTTTTTCTCCATGATGCAGGTTGGTAAGCATATGTGTTGGGACTTGGTGAGACAGAGAGAGAGAGAGAGAGACAGAGACAGAGAGAAAAACAGAGAGAGAGAGAGAGAGAGACAGAGAGAAAAACACAGAAAGAGAGAACCAGAGAGTAAGAGAGACATAGAGGTAGAGAGGTCCCAGGAGCAGCAGAACCCCCAAAAAGAAGCCACTAACAGTCTCTGCTCTGCAGTCGGCCTGGTAGCATAGGCCACCTTTTCTCCATTATAACTGATCAAAAACTCCTATAATAAAAGCCTATAACCACAGCGTTGCAAAATAGAGATTCTCAAACATACCAGGAATCACCAAATAACTGAGAAAAACCAAATTGAGGAAATAGAACTGATAGAGAAAACAGAAAACTTAAAAAATATGTATTATTAATATCCTTGAAAATACTCAATAGATTGCATGTTAATAAAATAAGACTAAGAGATTCTAAGAAAGAAAATATGTCATAAAGTAAACATATATGAGAGTTAAAATACTTATCAATCAAGAGTAACAAAATAAAGTATAGCAATATTATCAGTTAAAATATAATCTAAGGAATATTTTAACTTAACCTAAGATAGTTATTGATAAAAAAGCATAATTCACCAAGATAATGATGGTCTTTAAACTTAAATTTTAAATATGTAATACAAAGATTGATAGAATACAAGGAACAACTACAATTAAATGTAAAATATTACTACATTTTTCAAAATTGAATTGAGTAAATAAAAATAAGAATTGCTATAAAATTTTTTAAATGAACAAGTTTGATTATATGTCTCTATGAAAAAGAGAATGTATATATTTTTCAAACTTTCCAAACTAAATTAACCAGGTAGGAAGTTTGAATTTGCAGCAAATTCTAAAGAATATGTCATATATGTTACACCTATTTTTTCTTAAAAAATTTTTTTATATCTGTCCTTGCCATCTCTTCCCATTTTTTTCTTTTAAAAAATATTTTTAACATAATACAATAAATCTAAAAGTTAACAATTAAAATACAACTGAAATATCTTTTTAGGGAAACTTAAAAACACTTCTTCAGAAAACTGTTGGTTAAAGACAAAATCAAAATGAAAATGATAAACATTATAAATGAACAATGAGAAAACAATACATCACAATGTGTGAAATGTGGCCAAAGCTGTAGGCAGAGGGAAAATTTTACCCTTAAGTGCATTTGTTAGAAAAGAGAATATACTGGGGGAAAAAGACCCTAAGCATTTATACCAAATGTGTAGGAGGAAGAGACAAAAAAAGAATTGTTAAGAATAAAAAGTAGGAGAAAGTGGACATTTAGTAAATGTATAAAATGGTTTTGGTAAAATACAAAATCTGTGTGGATTGGGCAAGATAATAAAGATAGTACATGTACTTACTGTAATATTAGAAATAAGAAAATGAATACAACTAACATTAGAGGGAAGGTTTTAGAAAGAGAAAATAATAGCAAATACAAGTTTGTACTATTTTGTTTGTAACTTATATAAACTGTATAGGCAAAAATAAATAATCAAATTGAGTACATCTTGTTGTTCAAACCATGTTTGCCTAGGGCTACCGGTGACCATTTTTCTGGACACCTGGAGGAATCTTATTTGAAGAGAATAATCCTGCAACCGAAGAGAAGCAAAGTTAAGAGATATCGGTAAAAATAGAGAGAGAGATGGCAGGAGAGAAAAATAGAGGAAGAGTGAGCCCTGGCCAGAGCCATTTTGTTTGGTACTTTTGTGTGGCTCACTTCTTGGAGTTGTATTAGAGAACAAAAATTAATTTAATCAGAACATAGCAAACAACAACAACAAAAAAGGCTTCTGGAAACTCTCATGCTTGATGTCTAAAAGAATACCTTTATAGAATAATATAATACAATAAAATGTATTAAATCCCCACATGACCAGTGGCCAATACATGTTTTCAAGGAAATAGGTGCATCATGCCCATATCCTGTCTCCTACATTTAATTTGTTTCTGAAACATCTTGGAGAGACAAATACTCTGCAAATTTTCATGAGAGTACTTATTTCTGGAATTGTACTTTTTTTCCTCCAACTATTAAACACCTTAAAGTAGGGAATTAATGCCTATACACTGAAATAGAAAAGTTATTAACTTTAATGGAACCACATGTTGCTAAGGATGGAAATAGATTTAATTGGCTTTGGACCCTAACAAAGGAATTTTAGTCATAGTCTTTAGCATTCTCTTTTTTAAGCCATGACCCAGGAAAAATGTTCCCAAGAAGTATATTTCATCATACAGAACAGAAAATTATTAATGCTAGGGCCTGATAGTAATTTTCAAATCTATTTATAAATGAAACATGAACGTGTGTGGTGCTTTGTGAAGGGAGAAGAAAAAGAACTTTTAGAGGAACCGATATAGTATCCGCCTGAAATTGGCAAATTTTAGGCAGTAGTTTCTCATCATTGTTTGACTTACAGGTTTTATGAGAAATGTTTCCAGCTTCAACATAACATTGAAAAAAGACTTACTTGAGAGGGAGGATCTAAGATGGCCATTTAGGAATAGCTCAGGATTGCAGCTCCCAGTGAAAGTGCACAGGGTGAGTGGATGCCGCATTTTTATTGCCCACAGACTAGGAAATTCCCATGAGTAGGAGCTCCACAGGTCACCAGTGTGGCTGTTTTGGCCAGCGTGGCTGTGCCGGCCGGTGCCGCTGCTTTGCCCCCTGCGGCTGCTTTGTCGGCGCCCCGGAGCAGCGGTTCTCCTTACAAAATACACCGGTCCGGGTACCCTTTTGGCTGGTGATTGAAGCCATGGGAAGTCGCCCATTCGTCTGTTTAAAAAGGGGACTGAGCAGGGAACTAGGACAGTAGATTCCAGGGCAGCCGCAGGGGAAAACAAACACACCCCGGTGCCTCTTCAACAGGTGACTGGAACACAAACTTAAAAAAGGCTCTGAGGCATGGAGCCAGGTGATCAGGCTCGGCTGGTCCCACCCCCACAAAAGAACAGCAACCAGAAACTCTGGATTGAGAGTTTCACAGCAAGCGCAGCTGAACCTGGGATGGTCCAGCTCTGTGGGGGAGGGGCGTCCACCATTACCGAGGCAACCCGCCATTGCTGAGGCAGCCCTCCATTGCCAAGGCAACCCGCCACTGCAGAGAGACTCTGCCTCAATAGAGGCGGGCCACCATCGCCAAAGCCATTCTAACTACACCCATATAAACAGGACTGCAGGGAAGTTCGCTCGGCAGCTGGGCAGAGCCCACAGCAGCTCAGCAAAGCCTCTACAGGCAGACAGTGACTAGGCTGCCTCCTTGCTGGGCAGGGCAGGTCTGAAGGAAAAAAAAAGAAGGTAGCAGCATAACGGAAACTCATAAATAAAGCCCTAAATCCCTGGGACAGAGCACCTGGGAACAAAAAGCAGTTTATGAGTTCTGCTGCAGCAGACCTAAACGTACCCGCCCAGCAGCTCTGAATGAAGAACAGAGCTCACAGCTCGCCATTTGAACTCCTATAAAGAAGAGACCGTCTCCTCAAGCAGTTCCCTGACCCCTATATATCCAAAGAGACGCCTCATAAAGGAGGGATCAGATTGACACTGGGTGGGTATCCTTCTGGGACAAAGATAGCAGAAGAAGAAAACTGGTAACCACCCTTACTGTTCAGCAGCTGCTGCAGGTGAACCCCAGGCAAGCAGGGCCTGGAGTGAACCTCAGCAGACCTACAGCAGAGGGGCCAGACTGTCAGAAGGAAAACCAAGAAACAGAAATAACCTCATCATCAACAAACATAACGTCAATCTGAAAGATTTGAGACCCAATCTGAAATCCAGCAACTACAAAGTCGACAGGTGGATAAATCCTCAAAGATGGGAAGAAACCAGCGCAAAAAGGATGAAAACACCCGAAACCAGAACACCTCTCCTCCTACAAGGGATCACAACTCCTCACCAACAAGGGAACAAGGTTAGAGGGAGAACGAGTGTGATGAAATGACAGAATCAGACTTCAGAAGGTGGGTAGTAAGAAACTTCTGTGAACTTAAAGAACATGTTCTAACCAAATGCAAAGAAACTAAGAACCTTGAAAAAAGATTTGACGAAATGCTAATGGACAAAATAGAAAGGAATATAAGTGAATTGATGGAGCTGAAAAACGCAACACGAGCACTTCGCGAAGCATGCACAAGTATCAACAGCTGAATTGACCAAGCAGAAGAAAGGATATCAGAGGTTGAAGATCAACTCAATGAAATAAAACGGGAAGGCAAGACTGGAGAAAAAAGGGTAAAAAGGAATGAACAAAGTCTCCAAGAAATGTGGGACTATGTGAAAAGACCTAATCTACGTTTGATAGGCGTACCCGAATGCGATGAAGAGAATGAATCCAAGCTGGAAAATACTCTTCAGGATATTATCCAGGAAAACTTCCCCAACCTAGCAAGGCAGGCAAACATTCAAGTCCAGGAAATACAAAGAACACCACAAAGATATTCGTCAAGAAGAGCAACCCCAAGGCACATAATCATCAGATTCACCAGGGTTGAAATGAAGGAGAAAATACTAAGGGCAGCCAGAGAGAAAGGTTGGGTTACCCACAAAGGGAAGCCCATCAGACTCACAGCAGATCTCTCAGCAGAAACCCTACAAGCCAGAAGAGAGTGGGGGCCAATATTCAACATCCTTAAAGAAAAGAACTTTCAACCCAGAATCTCCTATCCAGCCAAACTAAGCTTCATAAGTGAAGGAAAAATAAAATCCTTTGTTAACATGCAAGTACTCAGAGATTTCGTCACCACCAGGCCAGCTCTACAAGAGCTCCTGAAAGAGGCTCTACACATATAAAGGAACAACAAGTACCAGCTCAACTAAAGGGCAAAACACCCAGCTAGCACCAAAATGGCAGTATCAAATTCGCACATAACAATATTAACCCTAAATGTAAATGGACTAAATACCCCAATCAAAAGACACAGACTGGCAAATTGGATAAAATGCCAAAACCCATCGGTGTGCTGTATCCAGGAAACCCATCTCACATGCAAGGATACACAAAGGCTCAAAATAAAGGGATGGAGGAAGATTTACCAAGCAAATGGAGAGCAAAAAAAAGCAGGAGTTGCAATTCTCATCTCTGATAAATTAGACTTTAAAGCAACAAAGATCATAAGAGACAAAGAGGGACATTACATAATGGTAAAAGGATCAATGCAACAAGAAGAGCTAAGAATCCTAAATACATACGCACCCAATACAGGAGCACCCAGATTCATAAGGCAAGTTCTTAATGACTTACAAAGAGACTTAGACTCCCACACAATAATAGTGGGAGACTTTAACACCCCATTGTCAATATTAGACAGATCAACCAGACAGAAAATTAACAAGGATATCCAGGACTTGAACTCAGACCTGGACCAAGCAAACCTAATAGACATTTACAGAACTCTCCACCCGAAATCCACAGAATATACATTCTTCTCAGCACCACATCACACCTACTCTAAAATTGACCACATAATTGGGAGTAAATCACTCCTCAGCAAATGCAAAAGAATGGAAATCCTAACAAACAGTCTTTCAGACCACAGTGTAATCAAGTTAGAACTCAGAATTCAAAAACTAACCCAGAACCGCACAGCTTCATGGAAACTGAACAACTTGCTCTTGAATGTTGACTGGATAAACAATGAAATGAAGACAGAAATAAAGATGTTCTTTAAAGCCAACGAGAATGAAGACACAACATAACAGAACCTCTGGGACACATTTAAAGCAGTCTCTAGAGGAAAATATATAGCAATAAGTGCCCACATGAGAAGCAAGGAGAGATCAAAAATTGACACCCTATTGTCAAAACTGAAAGAGCTAGAGGAGCAAGATCAAAAAAACTCAAAGTCTAGCAGAAGACAAGAAATAGCTAAGATCAGAGCAGAACTGAAGGAGATAGAGACACAAAAAACCCTTCAAAAAGTCAATAAATCCAGAAGCTGGTTTTTTGAAAAGATCAACAAAATAGACCACTAGCCAGATTAATAAAAAAGAAAAGAGAGAATAACCAAATTGATGCAATAAAAAACGATAAAGGGGATATCACCACCGATTCCACAGAAATTCAAACCATCATCAGAGATTATTACAAACAACTCTATGCACAGAAACTAATAAACCTGGAAGAAATGGATAAATTCCTGGACACTTGCCTCCTCCCAAACCTAAACCAGGAAGAAGCCAAAACCCTGAACAGACCCATAACAAGGTCTGAAGTTGAGGCAGCAATTAAGAGCTTACCACCCAAAAAAAGCCCATGTCCAGACGGTTTCACAGCTGAATTCTCCCAGACATACAAAGAGGAGCTGGTACCATTCCTTCTGAAACTATTCCAAACAATACAAAAAGAGGGAATTCTCCCTAAATCATTTTATGAGACCAACATCATCCTGATTCCAAAACCCGGCAGAGACTCAACAAGAAAAGAAAACTTCAGGCCAATATCCATAATGAACATAGATGCAAAAATCTTCAATAAAATACTGACAAGCCGATTGCAACAGCACATCAAAAAGCTTATCCACCATGATCAAGTAGGCTTCATCCCGGGAATGCAAGGCTGGTTCAACATACACAAGTCTATAAAGGTAATTCACCACATAAACAGAACCAAAGACAAAAACCACATGATTATCTCAATTGATGCAGAGAAGGCCTTTGACAAAATTCAACAGCCCTTTATGCTAAAAACACTCAATAAGCTGGGTATTGATGGAACGTATCTCAAAATAATAAAAGCTATTTATGACAAACCAACAGCCAATATCATACTGAATGGGCAAAAACTGGAAGCATTCCCCTTGACATGTGGCGCCAGACAAGGATGCCCTCTCTCACCACTGCTATTCAGTATAGTATTAGAAGTTCTAGCCAGAGCAATCAGGCAAGAAAAAGAAATAAAGGGCATTCAAATAGGAAAGGAGGAAGTCAAATTGTCTCTATTTGCAGACGACATGATTGTATATCTAGAAGACCCCATCGTCTCAGCCCCAAACCTCCTGAAACTGATAAGCAAGTTCAGCAAAGTCTCAGGATATAAAATCAATGTGCAAAAATCACATGCATTCCTATACACCAATAACAGACTTAAAGAGAGCCAAATCAAGAACAAACTTCCATTCACAATTGCCACAAAGAGAATAAAATACCTAGGAATACAACTAACAAGGAACGTAAAGGACCTCTTCAAGGAGAACTACAAGCCACCGCTCAACGAAATAATAGAGGACACAAACAGATGGAGAAACATTCCATGTTCATGGTTAGGAAGAATCAATATCGTGAAAATGGCCATACTGCCCAAAGTAATCTACAGATTCAATGCTATCCCCATCAGGCTACCAATGACCTTCTTTGCAGAACTGGAAAAAACCACCTTAAACTTCATATGAAACCAAAAGAGAGCCCGCATAGCCAAGTCAATTCTAAGCAAAAAGAACAAAGCGGGAGGCATCACACTACCGGACTTCAAACTATACTACAAGGCTACAGTAATCAAAACAGCATGGTACTGGTACCGAAACAGAGATATAGACCAATGAAACAAAACAGAGGTCCCAGAGGCAACACAACATATCTACAACCATCTGATCTTTGACAAACCACACAAAAACAAGCAATGGGGAAAGGATTCCCTGTTCAATAAATGGTGTTGGGAAAGCTGGCTAGCCATGTGCAGAAAGCAGAAACTGGACCCCTTCCTGACACCTTACAGTAAAATTAACTCCAGATGGATTAAAGACTTAAACATAAGACCTAACACCATAAAAACCCTAGAAGAAAATCTAGGCAAAACCATTCAGGACATAGGTGTAGGCAAGGACTTCATGACCAAAACACCAAAAGCATTGACAACAAAAGCCAAAATAGACAAATGGGACCTAATCAAACTCCACAGCTTCAGCACAGCAAAAGAAACAGTTATTAGAGTGAATTGGCAACCAACAGAATGGGAAAAAATTTTTGCAGTTTATCCATCTGACAAAGGGCTGATATCCAGAATTTACAAAGAACTAAAACAGATTTACAAGAAAAAAACTAACAAGCCCATTCAAAAGTGGGCAAAGGATATGAACAGACACTTTACAAAAGAAGACATACATGAGGCCAACAAACATATGAAAAAATGCTCATCATCACTGGTCATTGGAGAAATGCAAATCAAAACTACATTGAGATACAATCTCACGCCAGTTAGAATGGCGATCATTAAAAAATCTGGAGACAACAGATGCTGGAGAGGATGTGGAGAAATAGGAACACTTTTACACTGTTGGTGGGAGTGTAAATTAGTTCAACCATTGTGGAAGACAGTGTGGCGATTCCTCAAGGACCTAGAAATAGAAATTCCATTTGACCCAGCAATCCCATTACTGGGTATATATCCAAAGGATTACAAATCGTTCTACTATAAGGACACGTGCACACGAATGTTCATTGCAGCACTGTTTACAATAGCAAAGACCTGGAACCAACCCAAATGTCCATCGAAGATAGACTGGATAGGGAAAATGTGGCACATATACACCATGGAATATTATGCAGCCATCAAAAACGATGAGTTTGTGTCCTTTGTAGGGACATGGATGAACCTGGAAACCATCATTCTCAACAAACTGACAGAAGAGCAGAAGATCAAACACCGCATGTTCTCACTCATAGGCGGGTGTTGAACAATGAGAATACATGGACACAGGGAGGGGAGCACTACACACTGGGGTCAGTTGGGGGGAAATAGGGGAGGGACGGTGGGGGGTGGGGAGCTGGGGAGAGATAGCAAGGGGAGAAATGCCAGATGTAGGTGATTGGGAGGAAGGCAGCAAATCACACTGCCACGTGTGTACCTATGCAACAATTTAGCACGGTCTTCATATGTACCCCAAAACCTAAAATGCAATAAAATAAATAAATGGGGGGGGGGGAAATACTTACTTGAAGTCTGGTCCTTTAGTTCAGGTGCTGCCAGGAAAACTATTTAATATGAAAAGACCCTCCTTCATATGTCTGAAAAACAAGTACAAGAAAGAAGGTCTAGAAAACTCAGATTACAATAAAAATCATTAGGAAGTAACTCTAATGGGGGGATGGTTTCAAACTAGGTTTCTTCTATATAGAATTTATTATATGGGGAAAAATTACCATCATATCAACGACTTCTATGCAAAACTAAGGCTTCTATTCACCCCCAGCATTTCACTAGTGATGCAAGTTTGAATAATGGATTAAATATGAAGATCTCAAAAGGGAAAAAGTACCTAAAATTGGGTTTAAATCAAAATTAAACATCAAAATTGCCACCTTAAGTACAGGAGGTCCAGCTGGCCCTAGGGAGATGAGGCAGCAAGTGCTGGGAATTCAGCCATGAGGAGGGAACAGCACTGGAGATGGTCATGAGGACAGTTCATCCTAAATGCTACTGACTCTACGCCAGGAGACTCCTTACCTTTCTTTTTCTTTTATTTCTTTTGGATGGTTCTTTCTTTTTCTGTGGACTCCACTCTTAAATATGCTCTTTGGGTCCTGGATATTTTTTTCTTATCTACACCTTGGCTTCGTTTATCAGGTCCAACAGTTGACACATGGCATGTATGGCAACTTCATGCCATGTTTTCAGTGTAGGGCTTCATCCATATTTATAATTGAGTGTTGGCAATCTCCTGGAATGCTACTTTAAATTTATCTTTATGATTGTACTCCTGAGATAATACAACTCACAGCTACACTGAGTTCATTAAAGTTATGGTGACATTGGCTTTAAGCCTAGCCACAAAAAAAGAAAAAGAAAAAAAAAGAAAGAAAATGCCTTGACTTCCAGTGAGTGGAATTTCTGAGTCACACATCCTCGTCCTAGTGTCATATACAGATGCATCCTCCTAGGATCTGAGCCATTTCCATGTCTTAGTCAAGGCTCTCCAAAACAATTAGCTAATTATTTAATTTATTCAAAACATATTTTTGTCTTCATGTGGTATCATAAAACTTTCATTCCAGGAGACCTTACTTGACATATTTATGACATAATTTTCTAATGAAGACAAAAGGTCCTTAAGGGACTATGATCCAGGATTTTAATTTCTATTCCCTGAGGAGCCAGGTACTAATTCTTGATCATAATTTGAGACAAACAAGGTTATTCTATTACCCAACTCTCATACATTGTTGGTGGAAATGTACAATGATATAACCACTTTGGAAAATAACTTAGCAGCTTATAAATAGTTGATCATAAACTTGCTATATGATCCGGTCATTCTATTCCTAGATGTACCTCATATTCAGACAGAAACTTCTAGCTGCTTTACTTGTAAAAGTCAAAAACTGGAGACAACCCAAATATTCACCAACTGGTGGATGGATTAAACAAGCTGTGATATGTCCTCACAATGAAATACTACACAACAATAAAAGTGAACTGTTGATACATACTGCAACATGGACAAAATTTAAATGTTTATGTTGAGTGAAAGAAGCCAGAGGGAAAAGAATATACACTACATGATGTCATTCATATAAACATCTATGACATGAAAACTAATATGCAATATCAGAAAGCATGTCAGTCGTTCCTTGGGAAGGGGTGGGGAGTGGAAGAAAAAGATAGCAAAGATAAAGGAAACTTTTGGAAGTATAGAAATGTTTATTATTTTAAGTAGGTAATGCTTTCATAGAGTAAGCATGTCAAAAATTTCCAAACTATATACTTTAGTATGTATAATTTATTGTATATCAATAATATATTAATAAAACTGTAAAAAAAAATCTTACTTGGTTCCCAATCAACGGTTACCTCAAAAATGCTGTATTCCATAAATGAGAGTACAGACTTATTTTCTCTATATGCAAACTTGCAATCCCTTAATTGATGTAGAAACATAATAGTTTTTGAAAGTATGGTCTTTGCTTACAAGTCTTTTTTTTTTAAAAGCGAAATATTCTCTTAAAGTGCACTGAGATTGGTACATTAGTCACTTTTAAATAAAATTGTAAGTAAAGGTCTTTTCCACTTGGGTTGTGTGGGGAGGGAGGCAGGGTAAAACTATGTGTCCTCTGCTCTTTTTTTTTCCATCTCATTTTTCAAAAGGCAATTTAGAAAGATTTGAGATTTTCTTAAAGGACAGTAGATATATTGAAGTGGCTAAGAATGTGGGTTTTTAGACTGGGTGTGGTGGCTGACTCCTGTAATCTCAGCACTTTGGGAGGCTGAGGTGGGCGGATCACATGAGGTCAGGAGTTTGAGACCAGCCTGGCCAACATGGTGAAACCCTGTCTCCACTAAAAATACAAAAATTAGCCTGCCATGATGGCACACAGCTGTAACCCCAGCTACTCAGGGGGCTGAGGCAGGAGAATTGCTTGAACAGGGGAGGCAGAGGTTGCATTCAGCCAAGATCTCACCACTGCACTCCAGCCTGGGCATCACAGTGAGACTTCATCTCAAAAAAGGAAAAGTGTAGGTTTTATAATTAGACTTTTCTAGCTCAGATCCAGCTCTGCTCACCTTTGGTCAGTGAATTAATCTATCTCAGCTTTATTTTCCTCATCTTAGAGATGGGGATAATAGAACAACATATCTCATAGGGTTGTTTTACTGACCAAATAAGATAATGCATAAGAAACAGTTAGCATAGTGCCAGTCATAACACACAAAATGTCAGCTATTATGCAAAATCCTTGACAAGTTCCCACTGACTGTGGGGAAACCTAGAACTGAGCAGCCTGAAATGGTAGAGGGCAAAGAAGGAGGCTAGTGGAGACCACTATAAAATTATACTTTGGCACATTTCCTTTGTTTGGAGAAATAATACTACTCTGCTGGTGTAAACCAGAGAAATAAACATGGAGGGAAGCTGCGATGGAAGAAATAATAAAGGGACTTTGCTAACACTCTGTGCAAATAAATAAACAACCTGAGAAAAATACATTGGAAATATTATTCTCTGTGCCACCAGAGTACTACTTTCAACTGAAGTGAACTTTTTAGGGGGTGGTGGGGAGTGTTGTATTTTGATAATAGATGCAGCCGGTGGAGAGAAAAAGGGATGCATAAGGTGGTTAACTCCTCTCTAGTCCCTGGTTCTGCTCTCAACTGCCCACTCAACAGCAGTCGGACTAGGGTCTGATACAAAACGGAGCAGCCACTTTCACCGGCCAGCGGGTAGCCAATGCCTGAACTCTGCTTTTATGTTGTTCCTCTCCATATCCTGTGCTCAGCTACCTTTGATTGCTTGAAATGCTACCCACCCACTCTTGAGTTAAACTTCTTGTATTAATACATAAGTGTTTTCTTCATGAAGCTGTTTCTCATGAAAACTTTAAAAGGTGAGGCTGAATTCCTTGCATTTCTTTTGTCTACACCCTGATTTCTTTGGCACAGCAGCAGTTCTTAGGTTTTGGACATTAAAACATATGCTAATAATCACTGATTGAACTAATCTAGCACATATACCAAAAGGTGGATGATTTCTCTGTGATGGAATGCTAATGAATAAATATGGGAAATGTCCACCACCTGTGATCCTATTATGAAATGAAATAAGTTTTGATGGTTATTCTTACTGTCATTGTCATTGTCATCAATTGATAGTTATTCTCACAGTCATTGGGAAAACTCAATTGATGGCATTTTTTGTTTGATTTTTCAATTCTTCTGCTTCACTATACCCCCATTTCAAATTTGCAATGTTTAATGATTAAGTGGATTTAGTTTGAGATTTTATTTTGGAAAATTTCATGATATCTTTCTAGATCCCTTCCTCTTTGGGTGTCATTTCGGATAACATTATTTATTCCCTGCTGATGGTATATTTCTTGTCTGCCTATGTCACAGTCGAATGTGGACAGTTCAGTTTAGCTTTCTTGTTTGAACATGGAGATTATGTTCTTTTCATGAGTACCTACAATGTGCCAGGCACCGGGGGAGTTACGTTAGCTTTTGAATTCTTTTTTCTTTGTGAATGTCTTTTTTATTTTCCATTATTCTTTCTGCGAGCTTGTCAGCTGCATCTGCTGTGGAGGAAATATTTTTAACATGGTTATTTCTTGCCAGGGATAATAGGCATCCTAGTTGCAATCTACCCAAATCTCTGGGAATGATCAATCAGGCAATCCTATTGATAGGCTGTAGAAATGGTTTGTGGAAAGAAGCAGAAATGGATTGTGCAGTTAGAATTGGCTGGGGAATGTATTTTAAAAAATTGTTTTATTTGGCCTCACATGGCTTGTGGCTTGAGGCATATTAGCAGTTTTTGCTGAAAGCACACTGGAAGACAAAACAAGATCCGGAATTTTTATTAGATATATTTGTAATTGCATACATAATTTAATTTGTTCAGTTAATTTGTATGTAAACTAATTATGAATGTTAACTATAGTAAAACATACTGTCCCTATTCCCCATCATTTGGTAGACTAGAATGTAAACTTATTAGCAACATATACAGCAATTCTATATTACGTGACAGGGCAGCAATGTTTACAAGAGAAAGACCTGTTTTACATGGCACCCTAAGGTCCCCTGCAGGTATATGCGGGACCTGCCAAATATAATTCTACTTCTCTAAGAGAGCTCCAAAGACCTAGGAGGAAGGCAGAGGGAGCAATCCAGGCACTGGTGCTACTCAGAGAATGACTATTACATGAGTAGATACTTATTTAATGTGATTAACACCTTTATTTGTATGTATATTGTACTAATGGTGTCTCTTTATCTATTTTGCTGAAGATCAGGAGTGGGATTAGGATTGGGCACATAAAAAGGACAGCAAAGTCCTGCCACATAATTAAGATACACAAAATATCTTTATCCAAGATGGTGGGGAATTGTTCTGAAGTTTACAGAGAGTATTAGTTAAGTCACCATTTTAACTCTGCCATTTATTTAAGTACTTTACTTATTTGTGAATAGATTTTACATAAAATGATGCATCCTACCCCATTTTTTCATGGTCAATTCTTTTTTTTTTTTGAGACCAAGTCTTACTCTGTTGCCCAGGCTGGAGTGCAGTGGCATAATCTCAGCTCACTGCAACCTTCAACTCCCAGGTTCAAGGAATTCTCCTGCTTCAGCCTCCTGAGTAGCTGAGATTACAGGTGGGAACTACCATGCCTAGATAATTTTTTATAGTTTAGTAGACAGGATTTAACCATATTGGCCAGGCTGGTCTTGAACTCCTGAGCTCAGGTAATCCTCCTGCCTCAGCCTCCCAAAATGCTGAGATTATAGGAATGAACTACTGCACCCAGCCCAGCCAATTCTTTTAAGAGTTTTTTTCTTGTTGTTGATTTAAAATTCAGTAAGATTAATTTGTTTTCTAACATGAGACATTGGAATTGTTTGCTCTGAATACAAACACAGTAACTTATTTCAAGTTCACAGAACAAGGATTTAAAAACATTTTAAAGAAGGATTTCATGTTTTCCAAGCCTCTACCACATGAAAAATAAAAGCCATCTCGTTGTAAATATTGACAGTGATTAAGTTCTTGGGTATATAGTAGGTAGTTCCTAAATCTAATGACTATATGGATGAATGAATTAAAAAGTAGGAAAACTAAGGACAGGACTAAGTTAAAAAAGGATTTTCTTTCAGAGAAAACATACTTTCAAGGTGGATCCTAACTATGTTGTTTGTACAAATGCTCTGAAAATGTTCTTCAGCTCAGGTGCTGTAGGAATGTTTTTCTTTCCATGTCTGTACTCCATCATATTTTTTAACTAAAATTATCTGAAGCTCAATTGATCAGCATGTTTTTAACCAATTGAGGAGTAAAGCAATGTGCTAACTACAACTAACCTTCCTCCCCCAGGCAACACTTGTCTGCTTTTTTGTTTGTTTGTTTGTCTTTTTGAGACCGAGTCTTTTTTTTATTAATTAATTAATTAATTTTATTGCATTTTAGGTTTTGGGGTACATGTGAAGAACATGAAAGATTGTTGCAAAGATACACACGTTGCAGTGTGATTTGATGCCTTCCTCCCCATCACCTATATCTGGCATTTCTCCCCATGCTAGCTCTCCCAAACTCCCCACCCCTCACTGTCCCTCCCCTTTTTCCCCCCAACAGATCCCAGTGTGTAGTGCTCCCCTCCTGTGTCCATGTGTTTTGAGACCGAGTCTTGCTTTGCCACCCAGGCTGGAGCACAGTGGTGTGATCTCGGCTCACTGCAACCTCTGCCTCCTGGGTTCAAGGAATTCTCCTGCCATAGCCTCCTGAGTAGCTGGGATTACAGGCATGCACCTGTAATTTTTGCACTTTTAGTAGAAACAGAGTTTCTACTAAATTCTAATAAATTGCACACACAGCTAATTTTTGTACTTTAGTAGAAATGGAGTTTTACCATGTTGACCAGGCTGGTCTTGAATTCCTGCCCTCATGATCCACCTGCCTTGGCCTCCCAAAGTGCTGGGATTACAGGTGTGAGCCACTGTGCCTGGCCTGTGTACTTTTTTGATACCGTGGGAGACCTGTCTTTGGAAGTGGCCATTTCTACCTTCTTTTAAACCTGCAACTTTTGCCCTGCCACCCTCACCCCGATCTGGCTCAGAGAAATGTGGAGAATAGGTGTGCCAGTGTCCCACTGTCCCAAGTTTAGTATATTCTCACTTCGTTTCATTCTTACTTCTTCTTTTCTGTGTTCTTAGCCCGTCACCCAATAGTTAGTTCCTGATATAGCCCTGCAAAGCACCGACTTCTACCTGTTATCACATGAGCTACCAGATCTGGGTATGGCATCTGTAGTTGCTTATCCTAGGTGTGAGCCCTTGAGATGGAGGTGATGGTGAAAATTGCCCTGAATTAGAAATCAGGAAACTGGTTTGCCATTCATAAATTGTGAACCCTTGGATGGGTTATTTAGTTTCTGTGGCTTCTGGAAAAAAATGAGATTTAATTCCAGCTAGGTCTTAAATTCTATTCTGGATCTAATATTCTCTGTTACATAAAATAAGCCATTTCAAGATAAAGAGATATAATTGGAAACTTTTGATTTACTTGTGTTCCTTTTGCATAAATATTATGAAAACTGTTCTTTGAAAAAACAAGCTATTAAATGGTATTGCATCCTTGCTTTTAGAAACATTTTTAAAAGACAGATTTGGGATTTCTAACTTTCCCTGGTATATTCCATGGTTTTCGATAAAGGGGTTTTATAAACTTTGCATAATTAGCAAATCATTTTAAACAAATGAAAACTCACCTCAATATAAATTAGAAGCAATGAACATTCTAACTTATTTTGTTTCAGACTAAATACTGAAGTCTGAGGAATGCATAAATAAGCGAGCAAAATAGAATCCATTGGAAAAATCACATCTTTCCGCTATCATCACACAAAAAGGCACATTGTGTGGTCCTGAGAAAGATTACACAGTATCTAGAGGAGGAAGTGCTTTCTCTAAAAGAGAGGGAGAGATGAATAACTAAGGAAGCAAAGAGTTCTGTGAGAAAAATCAAAGACTGGGTGGGTAGGGTCGGAACTAGAGGATGAATTTAAGCAAGAGGAAAACTCAAGGACAAATAGAGGGTTTAACTGTTCAAGCTTACGGGCACCATCTGAAATTGCAGAAGAAAGGAAAAATTGAGCCTGGGATATGATGAGGACAGTCATATTGTGCATGTTGAACAAAATATAATGGAAGAATGAACATGATGGCTTATTTTTTTAATTCAGTTTTCCTGTCTAGAATTCAGCATCTGAATTCTCAATACATGTATGTAACCTCTACAATAGCGGAATTGTAGACATCAGGGTGGCTGAGCCATCTAAAAACAACAAGCTATCTAAAGATAAAACTGCAGGCCCCCAAAACAGCGTGCTCAAATTCATTTTGTTATTATCCTTTTGTTTTAGCTTCTGGAGGTACACATACAGGTTTGTTACATGGGTAAATTGGGTGCTGCTGAGGCTTGGTATATGAATGATCCTGTCACTTAGGTAGTGAGTATAGTACTGATAGGTAGGCTTACCAACCCACAGCTCCCTCCCATCCTCCTTTCTCAAGCAGTGCCAAGTGCCTATTGTTCTCATCTTTGTGTCCATGTGTTTTCAATGTTTAGCTCTTATTTATCAGTAAGAACATGTGGCATTTGGTTTTCTGTTCTTGTGTTCATTCAGTTAGGATAATGGCCTCTAACTCCATGCATGTTGCTGCAAAGGACACAATTGCTTTCTTTTTCTGGCTGTCTAGTATTCCATCGTGTATATGTACCACATTTTCTTTATCCAGTCCATCATTAATGGGCATCTTGGTTAATTTCTTGCCTTTGCTGTTGTGAATAGTGCTGCAATGAACATATGAGCATGTGTCTTTTTGGTAAAATAATTTGTTTTCCTTTGGGTATATACCCAGTAGTGGGATTGCTGGCTCTCACAGCAGTTCTTTTTAAGTTCTTTAAGAACTCTTCACACTGCTTTTCACAGTGGTTGAACTAACATACATTCTCATCAGCAGTGTATAAGTATTCCCCTTTCTCTGCAACCTCACTGCATCTGTTGTTTTTTGACTTTTTAATAACAGCCATTGTGACTGCCATGAGATGGTATCTCATTGTGGTTTGGATTTGCATTTCTAATGATTGGTAATGATGAGCATTTTTTCATATATTTGTTGGCTGCAGGATGTCTTCTTTTGGGAAGTGGCTGTTCATGATATTTGCCCATTTTTTAAAATGTAGTTATTTGTTTTTTGTTTGTTGAATTGTTTGCATATCATATAAAGCGAGAAAGATTTCCCTAACTTGAAAGTAAACAGGAATACTAGCATTTGTAAGGCTAGTCAAATGTGGGCTATTCAACAGGTGTGATGTCTCATAGGTATTTCTAAGAAAAAGAAAAAGAAATGGATAAATTTGGGTATAGATTCCTGTTGTTGCAGACAGTGTAGATTGGCTTGCTCAGTACTTAACCTCAACCTTTTCTTCCTTTTCAACCTCAGTTATAGAGGTTGAAAATATAAAATAGTTGTGTTCCCCAGCCTCCTTTAAAACTGGAAAAGGCTGTGTGGCTAAGACACACATAAGAGGTAAACACACATCTGTTAGGATCTTTCCTTGTTCTCCTGTTCTATCTGCTCTAAAGAGGACATGGGCTCTACAGCTGTGTGTCAGCTGCCTTGTGATCTCGAGAAAAAGGACAAATGAATTAGACAATAGTCATCACATCACTGAGCTACTGATCCAATGCTACCAGCTGCTTCAGAGTTTTACTATGTAATAAGAATTTTCTATTTGCTTAAACCTTTGTTAATGAGTTTTACTCTTATAGATGAAAAATTGGCTGCTTCTTTCCAGAGAAGCCAATTCTATTATGTGCTTCCACAACATGCCTAGTAGCACTCTGATTCCACAGTGAGATAAGACTTACTTTGCTTCAGGCATCTTATCCTTCTTTCCATGAACAAATACAGCCTCTTCCCAGGGCGTCTTGGCAGATGGACACATATGTTTGCCAAGGTGAATCTACCGTCCTGTGTGATGGGAGGAGGAGGAGGAGTAAAAGTTGGCTTCACAAATGTAAGCTCTTTGCCCTTTTTTCTTTTCTTTTAAAGAAAAGGAAGTACAAAAAAAAAAAAGAGAGAGAGAAAGAGAGAGAGGAGAGAATGGATACACACAAATGCTGAACCACACTGGGTATGTAGCTGTTCATAATGATATTTCATGGAAGGCCTATCTAGCAGAGACAACAGGATCATAGAACTTGGCCTGTTCCTTCCTCTGTATCTCCCTTCCTCCCCTCCCTTTTCTGTAGGACAAGCAGAAAGACAAAGATCTCCAGGTTTATCTCTGCCTAAGGAAGTGTGCTATGTGGGTGTGTGTGTGGGTGTGTGTGTGTTTGGGGGTGGTGGATGTGGTAGTCCCTATGTTTTCTCCACCCCCAGTAGAGATAAGACAGGTAAGGAAGGTGGCAGGGAGTCCAGCAACACAATCAGTAGGAAGGAAATTCATTTTAAGGTCAGCAGTAAAAAGCAGACTCCAAGTTTGCTGCAAACAGCAGTAGTGAAAGAAAAGGTTTGGTGTAGAAATAAATACAGAATGGCTTAAATGCCATTGGGAGGGGGACGTAAAAAATTCAAGAAAATTTGTACAGAATAATAATTTTGGGTGGGAAAATACGTAACGGTCACAGAAAAGGGAGAAGAAAGTGTGGAAAGGTTATTCTGATGAGCTTACTTTCTCTTTTAGCTCTTAGATTATATTAGCCATGAAGGTAACAGATCATGAAAATGAAATGTGTGCATAATGGGTATGTTAATTTGCTTTACTATAGTAACCTTTTTACTATCCATATTTAATTTATAACATCATGTTATATACTTTAAATATACATAATAACATTTGTTTTTAAGAAAAGAAACTACAAAAAAGGAGAATAGAATACACATGAATGCTGAACCACACTGGATGTGTAGCTGTTCATGAAGATATTCCATGGGAGAATGCCTATCTTACAGAATCTCAAATCTATTTGAATGAAAATGGCATTGTCTTCTGTGATGTCTACACAAAGTCTTACCAGGGGCAAGAAAAACTTTGCCACAGCCTTTTGAGGTCTTAATAAAAATTATGAAATTTGTGACAGAGACCACTATTGCTACAGAACAAGCAGAGACATTTAGGTATCAAGCCATTAATGATTAACAATATTAATATTATTATTAATTATAGTGTGACCTGACATCTTATTTGTACTGAAACAAGATGACATAAAAGAATACTAATGTAAAACAGTTAGTTTACTTCATTTAGCTCTCAAACACGTTTAAGGTTAACTTTCTTAATCATGAAAGAAATCTCACTTCAACTGTAAATATCTAAGAGTCCCTAAGATCTGAATTGGAGATGATAATTCCTCTGTTAATCATGAAAATTTGAAACTAATTCACATCCTATAGAATGAAAACAATTACATACATGAATTTTGAGTTTATTTTATAAAAATTGTAGCCTGCTATTGGCATTTTCAAAATTATTTACAAATCATTTGTGGACCATCAATTTTCTTTTCTGAGAAAATTAAGTGCATTAATATAACTACTTATATTGGAAGTTAGAGTTGGGTACTCCTCATTTACATTTTGGTTATCTGTCTTCTTTACTTGGTCTTCTTGACTATTATTGACTGTTGCTGAAGGAGGAGTTTATAAAGAAAAGAAGCCAAAACCTGAGGAACTCTGCTACTGAGGGCAACACACACATATTTTCCCATAGTGCAAACGTTGAGAAGAAGTAAAAAGCTTTGTTAATATTCTGCACAGAGGCCGGGCGCGGTGGCTCAAGCCTGTAATCCCAGCACTTTGGGAGGCTGAGGCGGGTGGATCACAAGGTCAAGAGATCGAGACCATCCTGGTCAACATGGTGAAACCCCGTCTCTACCAAAAATACAAAACATTAGCTGGGCATGGTGGTGCGTGCCTGTAATCCCAGCTACTCAGGAGGCTGAGGCAGGAGAATTGCCTAAACCCAGGAGGCGGAGGTTGCGGTGAGCCGAGATCGCGCCATTGCACTCTAGCCTGGGTAACAAGAGTGAAACCCCGTCTCAAAAAAAAAAAGAAAAAAAAAAAAAAAGAAAAAAAAAATATTCTGCACAGTACTGCTTAGTATGATATAATTGATGGATTGTCCATGGACTCCCTAGAGACTGAAAAAGGTTTGACTGTCAGGAAACTTCTTGTGTTTATTCTTCAATTTTCCATTTCATACTTTCCAATCATCATTCCCTATACCACCCCTTGTTGGGTCACCTTAAGTGATTCTTTGTTTTAATGGCATTTATACACTTTTTATATTTCCCTATTGGTTTCTATCCTGACAAAGTACACATTTTCTTAATCTTCACTCATAACATTAATTAATTTTTTCAACATTTTAAAGCTCATCTAACATTTCTTTACATATGTCTCTGTCTTTAAAATACCAGATCTCAATGTACTAGTATCACTAAAATTATCTACAGAGTTCTAATATGATAGCAATTGTGCTACAAAAATTTGTTACATAATTTGCTTCAGCGGAATTCCTCCTGAACTAAATACTTAGTCTTTACATTCTTTAACTAGAATTTCCCAAAGGAACATCTGAATTGTTCATTTAACCTTGTGTGATGTGTGTTGTCTGTATCTGAAACAGCAGAATGGACACACCTTGCACCCTTAGCATTTTTGACGTATTTTTTTATTGCTGCATCATATTGTTTTGGGGATTTCCTCCTGGCTTATGCGAGAATAATTCTGGGGCGGTCTTTGGGGCACACTCATCATTCTTCTTTATAGCTGACTACAGGAATATTGCATACCAGAAAAGTCTCTATTGGAGGAAGATTTGGACTGGTCAAATGGTAATTTATCATAGAAAGTATGGGGCTTCCAAAAAGTATCCAAAAGGGAGTCCCTTTAGTCATCAGTTATATTGAGCAAAACTGTGACTCTTTCTTTCTTTTCTTTTCATTTCTTTCTTTCTCCCTTCCTTTCCCTTCCCTTCCCTTCTTCCCTTCCCTTCCCTTCCCTCCCTTCCCTTCCCTTCCCTTCCCTTCCCTTCCCTTCCCTTCGCTTCCCTTCCCTTCCCTCCCCTCCCCTCCCCTCCTCTCCCCTCCTCTCCCCTCCCCTCCTTTTCCCTTCCCTTCCCTTTCTCTCTCTCTCTCTTTTGAGATGAAGTGTCGTTTTTGTCACCCAGGCCAGAGTACAGTGGCACAATCTCTGCCTACTGCAACCTCTGCCTCCTGGGTTTAAGCAATTCTCCTACCTCAGCCTCCCAAGTAGCTGGAATTACAGGTGTGTACCACCATACCAGGTTAATATTTGTATTTTTAGTAGAGACAGGGTTTTGCCATGTTGGCCAGGCTGGTCGTGAACTCCTGAACTCAGATGATCCGCCCACCTAGGCCTCCCAAAGTGCTGAGATTACAGGTGTGAGCCACAGTGCCTGGCCAACTGTAACACATTTTTAAAGAGGTTTGGCAATAATAATATATCTATATCTATCTATCTATCTATCTATCTATATATGGTTTTGAATAAAATATATAACTATACATGGACTGTTATCTTCTTATTCATGTTTTAGATTGATAGCCATGAGATTTGGGGAGGAAAAATAGGATAAAATAGAACTCACTCATGTAAAGAAATGAAGAGTTAGTTTCCTTTGCAAGAATTTGCTCCCCTTATTAGCCCACCAATGCGGTAAATGAGACTTCTAGCCATGAGGCTATTTGTACCTTTGTCTGGGAAGAGCCTTCTGGGTCTTTGGTAGCTGCTATTGACTGGGAGGGGCTTTGAAGGCTCCCTTGAAGATGTCACACATGACCTCTGGAACCTAGCCATCTTTCAAGAATCCTTATGAGATACTAACTCATTTGGATTATAATTGATGAAAACAGATCATATATGGTTAAACCAGATAATGCCTAAGTTATATAACTCTAGAATTCATAGAAAAAATAAAGTAGCAGAGATCTTGAAAAAGACTGTAGTGTGGTATTTGTGGACTGTCTTGCTTTGTCTGGTAGTTCTACAGAATTAAGCTTTATTATCCCAAAAAAGAAATGATCACAGCTCCAGGAAAAGCTTCCTCTGAGTTCTAAGGATTTTACAAATCTAGAGAGTCTCTGTGTGAAGTATCACTTGCCTATTTATTGCGTGATTCTCTAAATGACTAGTGTCATTTTCCAATGTTCATTAATATTTTTCTCCAAAGGTTCCATCTGTCAAAAATGGTGAAATGTGACTCAGGATAAATAGGTTGAGGTATTTTCACTGGTTCTTGTGGTCTACCCTGGCTTGCTGCTGCTCCTAAGAGGAGACAGAAGTTCTGTTCAACACAGTTGGAAAGTTTCTCGACCCCAAGTGTCAAACCAGGAGTGGGGACACAACAGTTTTCAAAAGAAAACAAAACAAACAGCCGACGCATCTATCTCCTTTTCTCTTCTAGTACATATTCTGTCACCTCCTCATTTAAATTGCACTCTCTCACTTTTGTTTGAACTAAAGCTTGTGTTCATCTTGAGCCAATAAAAACTACAAAAAGGAAACATCTGCATTGTTAAGTAACTAATGCACTATGATAGCCCAGCAAAGTAAAAATCTAATTAAAGATCATATAGCGAAGGTTTTAGATAATCTTTTCAAGGCAGATTAAAATTTGTTACAATGTATAACTATTACATTTATACATATAAAATTAGATTTGTATCTAATTTATTTTTGTATTGCCTTATATTTTTAAATATTTTAAATATGTCCTGTTACTATTCTATGACATTTGGTCTTTTAAACAAATTGAATGATGGGTATGTTTCATAGACTTAAAGACATATAAATAATTAGTAAAATTGCTGACACAAGAGCCTAGAGAATTTCTTCCAAAAGTTATCTATGTTAGAAAATATTGTTAAATTCTAATAAAATGAGTTATTTTGGAAATTTTCATTGACTTGCTGGTAGGGGTTTTAAATAACACAAAAGCTTTCTGAAAGGCAGTTTCAAAAACTTTAAGTGTTCATACCTTTTGACCAGAAATTCTACTTCCAAGAACATATTCTAAGTAAATAATTAGGTATTTGCACAAACACTTAGCTACAAAGAGGTCCTCTGAAGCATTGTTCATGTACCATTTAGAGTAAATAACAATAGCACTAGCTTTTATTAAAAAAAAATCAATAGATTTTATGACTCAACATACAGAAAAGTATATTTTTTGCTCACAAAATTCCGAAATGGGTGTTCCTGATGAGTGTGCATTCACATAATTGTTCAGAGACTCAAACTTTTTCCATTTAATGACTCCTCCATTTCTAGAGTACCAGGAGTCCTCTTGAGGAGAGCCCCTGTCCGGCTGACCTGCATAAGAAAGAATATAGAGGTCATAAGGAAGACATTTCATGCCAAGCTTGTAAGTTACAAAGATCCCTCTCCTCACATTTCACTGGCCAGACAATGCATGGCCACCCCACAGTATGGGAAGCTGGGACCCATACCCCAGTTCTGTGCTTAGGCAATAGAGGAGAGAGATTTTGAACATGTAATAGTCTCTCTTCAACTTATAATTGTGAATACATTTCAAAATAAATTGTCATATATTCATATAGTAGAATAAAAACTCGATAGTTATCAACATTTTTTTTACCATTAATACAATGAAAAGATGTTCTTGATATATTGAGTAAAAAGTGTTTGTTACAATGTTTTTGTCACAAGTTTCATAGTTATCCACACGACCATGCTATCATCTCAGCGATGTCATACTTCCTGCTTTCCCAAGTTTTCTTTCTTTTTCTTTTTCTTCTAAGTGCTTAGTAAAGAAATCATGATATGTAGAAAGATTTCACACTAGGGAACCTGACAGATGTAGGTTTGAATATGGTTGTCACTTATTAACTGAGTTAACTGAGCCCAATTAATCTAACTAATATGAGGTTTATTTCCTTTTATTTTATTAAAAAAATCTACTTCATAAGTTCATTAAAAAAGTATAGTATATATGTAATTTCATTCATATACTACATAACTAATATACTTAACAAAGTGTCTGGCATATAGAATGTATTTTTAAAATACTGTAAATAATACAGTAATACCAATTATTATTTTTATGATATGGGCAGGTTATTCCAAGTACATATATAGCAATTAGTTGAAAACATACTCAAATGGACTACAATTTTCACTGTTCTTTTCCTTAGCCTCTAATAGTTTAATATATTTCTTCTCAATGTTTTTCTTTAAATCCAGCATCTTCTCACAAACCTTCCAAAGTATATATCATAAGCTAGGAGTATTTATTCCTGTTTTTGAATAAATATTTAATTTTAATTATATTTGACACTGGGCAGTACTTCTGTTCTTGTCTAAATACTGTGAGCTGCCTTCTCAAATTGAGGCAAAAGATTGGCAGACACTATTGGCAGACACACATCTTCATCTCCCTGTCCTCAACACTGGCAAAGTCTGCTTCTCACTGTGGAACTTGAAAATGTCAGACTCTGCCTATCTGAGTCCTTTTTGCTGCTAGAGCATAGGCATGTGATCCAATTCTGCCTGGTGGACCAGAGGAGAAATCTATTGAGGAAGTCTCAGAAAGTTCTTCTGCTAGTGAATTGACTGTGTTCTCAATTACCTAAGTTTCCCTGCATCTAAACCCTTGGCAGTGTGACTTTGTGATTCTTCCAATCTAGAGGTGGAGTCTCTTTTCCTACTTCTTGAATTTAGGCTGATCTTGTAAAAATATAGCAGAAGTGATGGTGCACCATTTTATAGCCCAGGCCCAAGAAACCTTGAGAGGTAGGACTTCCAGAATGACAAAGTAAGGCACATGGTAGACTCTTTCCCTAGCACAAAAGCAGTATAACTGGGAGAAATTTTAAAAACCAAACTGTTATTTAGAGTCTCTTGAAACTGTCCTAAGAGCCTACACCAAATGGAGAAACATTCATTCAAAAAACGTCCTAAATCAGACTGGGCATAGTGGCTCATGCCTGTAATCCCAGAACTTTGGGAGGCAGAGGCAAGTGGATCATCTGAGGTCAGGAGTTTGAGACCAGCCTGGCCAACATGACAAAACCCTGTCTCTACTAAAAATACAAAAAAAAAATAGCTGGGTGTGGTAGTGGGTGCCTGTAATCTTAGCTACTTGGGAGGCTGAAGCAGGAGAATTGCTCGAACCTGGGAGGCTGAGGTTGCAGTGAGCCAAGATCGTGTCATTGCACGCAGCCTGAGTAACAAGAGTGAAATTCTGTCTCACAAAACTAAACAAACAAAACAAAACAAAACAAAACCTCTCCTAAATCAGTAAAAACAGGAAGAGTTGGTGGAATTGCTGCAGCCATTTTAAAACTGTGAAGGGAAACATTGGGAACACCCTAAAGAGGGAAGAATGGAAATACAGAAAGGAGATCCTTCAGAACATCACTGAATCATGGAATTTGCTCACTCCTGAACTACTTACTGCCTTCTAGTTCTGGGAGAAAATACATTTCCTATTGCTTAAGTAATTTTAGTCTGGATTTTATTTTTTCAAACTAATTGACATTTATATTATTCTGTGAATAGTACTGATCCACGGCAAAGTCACATAGCATGTAAAGTTTGCACTTGGGTGTGTTCTTTCCAAAGAGCTGTCCTTTATTCATCAATGTAACTCCACCTACTTACAGAGTGCTTTCCCCACCCAAATCTTGCTTTCCTGGTCTAGTAGTCCTTTGTGCTCCCATCGATAGTATTAATGACATTCAGATTTGAGGCGTTGAATAACTAGCCTTTGCTAATTCAAACAGGAGTACTTGTCCTTAGCATGTTCATTTTAACTCTCACCTTTTGGGTTCTACTAAAATGTGTAGTCGGGTATTTAAGCCAAACATGGGGCTTACTAGGGTTGTTAGGTAAGTTTCAAGGATACTAGAGTTCGTAGATAAACACCAAATGCTGGCTTGCTTTTGGAGCTTGTTTTTAATTGACCTAAGGTATGTGCATGACATAACCCTCTCTGCGGAAGACTCTTGAAGACATGACATAGCATATACAAAACCGGACATCTAAAAGAATAATGCAGTTGTCTTACTCCAAGATGAGTATGGTCTTCATTAGATGCAGATGTAAGTAGTATATTAGCCACCTAGAGCCCACTTGGACTCCATCCTGGAGGGGAAGCCACTTCTAGGGAGCATTTTAAAATCATTGCCTTCAAATTTTATTACTTCAAAATTTATTATGTTTTACTATGTTCTCTTTTTGGCAGGAGAAGTTACCATCGAAAGAATATGAATGGCAATGGATGAATACATATTTGATAATTGTGTTTTTTATCTTTAGTATTGGGAATTTATCAGTCTATTTTAGATATTTGAATTATAGATGAAAAGAAATTCTATACGAAAGATAAAACAGCTTCTTCCTTGAAAAAGAAACAGTGACATACTGGCTTTCCTTTCTGGTAAATTTAGCTTTCCAAGGTGCTATTTTAGTTTGCTCCTCAATTAATAACAAAAATAACAAATAAAGCTCGTGATCATATGTGGAACCAAACCAGGCACTGGAAAGAAAAGAGAGCCCCCTACTAATGAAATCAGGTAAGTTTGAAAATCCATTTCCATTTGTATTCTTGCAAGTTGCTCATAGTTGGTCACTTTGCCTGTATTGAGTCTTTCGCAGTTTTAGTTTTGAATCTGCCTCTTGAAGACCTTGTTCTTGGCTGTTGGCATTTCATTGAATAGCAGTGCAGCAGCTCTTTGTGGCTGACCTCAGATTTAGGCAATCTTAAAGTATATTTGCTATTGTTTCCTGTGGGAATTTGCATTTCATCGGTTATATTTCACTAATAAGAATATGCTGACAGCAAAGGCTTTGTGAGATAAGAGAAAAGTAGGAGCTAGAAATTTCACAAGCATGTCATGAAATGGAGTTGGGGTGTGACACTTCACATACATGTATTTATAGGAAAAAAGATCATTCACAAATTGAAAATGCCTGTGTGCTATTATTCCTCTGGCTGTGTCTAGATGCCTGGCACACAGTCTATAAAATATCCTAAAAATCAATGATAAACTTGGGTCAGAAAACTCAGGCTCAAATTTTTTCTGCATTTGGGGTGCTGTAGGGATTGATTAGAAAATGCAGGCTAAGTGATTGAGAAATAGCTTTTGAGATGAATGGAAGAGTTTTATTCAATAAAGAATTGTCTTTTATAATTTTTCTCTATGTCTTTGGAGAAATTACCAATATTTAGTGAGAGTCAACTAATATGAAGGAGAACTAGTAAACTGATGCACAAAGCAGTTGCTTCATGTTAGCAACTATTTTTATCTTTTGGTTGATGAGGCCTCTAACTCTGGAACATAAACTTGTATTTTTTTCACCATAATGAAGAAAAAAAAGGCTGAGTTTATTCTTTCACTTAACCAAAGTGAATCTGTGTGACACACAGAGGCTGGCCCTGGCCTGAACAAGCTGCTGTTGTTTGTAAGTTAATCTTACTGTAAGAATGTCAGTTCACAAGGATGAAAGACATTTATGTATGGCTAAGAAAGCATTTAATGTCCCAGTATCTGGTTTTGCCATAGGAGCAAATTGCAAGAAAGGAGCAAGTTCCTGGCTATTCTTTGCATGGGGAGGAGCAGGCATCATTAAAGGCAAAGCATAAATTCTTGCTTCACATAATTTCATCTGTAGATGCATTCCTTATAACTTTATAAAGATTTAAAAATTTTGACCTCATTAATTAGTAATATATTTAGAGAACAATGTTGAACTAAAGGCATTTTTAGACTAAACACAGCAGGCAAATAGGTAATAAACCTTGGACAAAATGAAGGTTTTTAATCCAACAGTAACAAAAATCAGGTTGCCAGTGAGTGCTAGATGGCTAGATGTATAAAAATTCAAAGAAAATAAAAGGAAATAGAGAAATGGAAGTTGGGTTTCAAAACAACAGAGTGCACACAGGATTTTGAAATGTCTCCTTTGCTACTGTATTGAGTAGCCAAATGGTACAGGTTTGTATCATGAGAGGAGCTCTGTGCTCTTCAATGTAGACACTTTTGTTCACATCATCCCAAAGGTGAGGTAAACCTTGAAGATGACTGGTAAAAGTTTATAGAAAGAATGGTTTCATTGGAAAGGGATTGCTCCATTTGTGTGTGTGTGTTTTTGTGTGTGTGTGTGCTTTAGGTTCTGGGATACCTGTGCAGGTCATGCAGGATTGTTGCATAGGTACATACATGGCAGTGTGATTTGCTGCCTCCATCCCCCCATCACCTATATCTGGCATTTCTATCCATGTTATCCTTCCTCAACCTCCCCACCCACTGCTGTCCTCCTAGCTGCCCCAACACACCCCAGTGTGTGAAGCTTCCCTCCCTGTGACCATGTGTTCTCACTGTTCAACACCAGCCTATGAATGAGAACATGTGGTGTTTTATTTTCTGTTCTTATGTCAGTTTGCTGAGAATGATGGTTTCCAGATTCATCCATGTCCCTGCAAAGGACATGAACTCATCATTCTTTGTGGCTGCATAGTATTCCATGGTGTATATGTGCTACATTTTCTTTGTCCAGTCTATCATCAATGAGCATTTGGGTTGGTTTCAGGTCTTTGCTATTGTAAACAGTGCTGCAGTGAACATACGTGTGCATGTGTCTTTATAATAGAATTATTTATAATATTTTGCATATATACCCGGTAATGGGATTGTTGGGTCAAGTGGAATTCCTATTTCTGGGTCCTTGAGGAATTGCCACACTGTCTTCCACAGTGAATGAACTAATTACACTCCCACCAACAGCGTAAGAGTGTTCCTATTTCTCCACATCCTCTCCAGCATCTGTTGTCTCCAGACTTTTTAATGATCATCATTTTAACTGGTATGAGATGGTATCTCAATGTGGTTTTGATTTGTGTTTCTCTAATGACCAGTGATGATGATTGCTCCATTCTTTAATAAGGAAAAAGAACAGCTGGTTATGGCACTAATCCAATGGTCCTTTTTTCTTTTAATCTATAAGAAGCCATCAGAACTTTTTAGAGAAGCAGTCTACAGTATTATTATCTTTAATGAAGTGCTTTGATCTGCAATTGAGAAGACTATCCATGAGGTTTTTGTTAAAATTATATTTAGGAGAGACCAAAATTTGTGGCAACTTGGAGAACTTCGTATTCTTTAGGGCTGATCTCACAGCAAACTCTAGAACCATCAGACATTTTGAAGAAACTAAAGTCATTTGAAGGCAATACAATGTGAATTTGGAAAACACAGTGTATTTAGAAACATTGGGAATTTTATAGTCCAGGAAAACAAAATAGGAAAATATAACTAGAGAATTTCATCTTGTTTATCATAAAGAAAAAAATGTTTCTGCTTTTATTTATTTATTTATTTCCTTCGCAGCATGTGGCTTCAGGCAATCAAATAGATTATTTGTATCAATGTCTATGGCATACTAATTTATTTCATTAAAGTGTCATGTTAATGAGCCCAAGTTTCAGATTCATCTCCAAGTGAGCCAATAAATTTACTCTTGGACCCAAAAACTCTATACCGTTCAGCCAGCCATCTTGTAAAACTGTTCCTTCAGGCTAGTTGAGTATGGGTGGGTGGATCAGTGCAAATTCATTCTCACCACTCCCTGGAAAATTCACTGATATCCAAGGATGTGTCAAGAGTGGTTCCTTCATAAAGGAGGGACAGCCTTCTTGGAATAAATGTTGCAAAGCCCTTTAATTGAGCACATAAACTCTTTAGACAAGCTATCTGAGTTTATAGGCTGTCTCCAGTTCAGTCATGTGACTCTGGGCACATCGCTTAACCCTTCTGCCTTGACTTTGCCATTGAAACTAGCATTGCAAAATTGTAACTGAGACAGTGAAAGACATCTGACCTAACTAACTCCATCTTGCTTTTAACCTCCAAGCTGTCTTTGTTCATTCCTCAGCATAGGCTGAACTAATTTTGGGAGGAACTTAGTGTATAGTTTGTAATTTTAAAAAAAGATGATAACAAGCCTTTCCCAAGGCAAATCCCCTTCTTGCCTGGGGACTAGACTGCCTACGAAGGTCTAACAAATTAGCTACAAGATTAGAAATTATGGTTTAGGAGTCATGCAGCTGGAGGCTATAAGATTCTCACCCTCCCTAAACTTTTCTAAGATCAGTGCTTCAGATATTTCGAAGACCTTGCATTTGATGGATCAGCTGGCACCACCCAGATAGTTAAATTGGCTCATCTGATCTTGTGGCTCCTACCCAGGAACAGACTCAGCACAACAAGACAGCTTCAACTCCTTATGATTTCATTTCTGACCTGACCAATCAGCACTCCTGGCTCACTGGCTTCCCCAAACCACCAAGTTGTCCCTAAAAACTTTGATACTGAAATGCTTGGGAGACTGATTTGAGTAATAATAAAACTCCGGTCTCCCACACAGCTGACTCTCCATGAATACTCTTTCTCTATTGCAATTCCCCTGTCTTTATAAATTGGCTCTGTCTAGGTAGTGGGAAAGGTGAACCCACTGGGCAGTTACACCATCTGAAAAGTAGGTTGGGTAACAGAATATAATTCATGGAGTAGTTTCGAGGGTTAACTAAGAAAACATATTTGAAGTTCTTAGTGTAGTCTCTGGCACTTTAATTACTACTAAATGTTACTACAGAGGGTCTCTTGTTTTAGAAAGCAACTTCTCAAACATCATTAAGGTTGTGGAACCCAGAGAATTGTACACAATTTTCTTGTGACACTGTTTGTTTGGTTTCAACACCAAGGGTGATCACTATGGATTATACATGGACAGTGTTCTCTGGCAGACCTGGAAATCCATTCTTTATGGAATGTACTAAGTTGGATATGGTCTGCCACCAGCTAATTGCAATTTAAATGAATGCAAATGGAAGCCCAGACTTCTATCCCACAGCTGGATGAGTCAGGGATTCCAACACAGCAAAATGCCTGTTTATGGAATAAATAATTGAAAACTCTCTGTGTGTGGCATTTTTCAGTTTTACCTGAAATCTGTTACTGAAGCCAGTAGTGCTTTGAGAGAGAGGGTGTGTATGTGAGGAATTTAACCACAAAAAATCTTATCTTAATCTTTTTCACAAGTATCTCATGTCTTGACAATCTCAGAGATTGATTTGGCGAGTTGTCATGAGCCTTCTGTTGCAGGGACTGGAATGCACTACTGAATGAGGCAAACAGATGGTGTGGATCAGAGATTTTCCACTTTCCACTGAGAAATTTGAAAAGGCAGGGGGTGGAATTAGAATCACTGTTGAAGGAGGGTAAACTTTCAGATTCCTTGTCAGTTAAAACTATTACCTGAGCAAAAATTGCTTTCCCAATGCTCAATTATGTTTTATTTAAATATTCAAATAGTTCTGCTCAGAATAAAAGTGCAAAATTGTATAGGATAGAGAATAGCTGCAATTTTGTGATGTAGACTGTAGCAACCTCCTTAGAATACTCATTTTTCATTAGCTCTATTTCTAAATAGTTTTTCTTTGAGATATCTTCAAGTGTGAGAAATACAGAATTGAGATGCAGTATATTTAATCATACTTGCAAACTCCTCTGAACAACACTATTAAAAAGGCGTGAAGCCCCAGAACAGCTTTTGTCAAACCACTTGAGTGCCACAAATGAGAGGACCTTTTCTTTTTCCATTCCGTATCATAGAAATAGTCCATTAAGGGAAAAAGGAAAGTATATGATTACAGTTATTATTTTATTTAAAGTTTATTTGCTAGAAATCCAGCATCACTGTTCTTCAGAATAGTATCTTTCAGGGACCTTCTGTTTTGGTGAGTGGATGGCCATTGCTCAGAGCCAGGTGCAATGCTTTTCAAGATGAATACTTGATCAAGTGGGGACTGATAGGGGTTCTATGGTGTGGTAGGTAAAATAATGGCCCTTTAAAGATGCCCATGTCCTAAGTCCTGGAATCTGCTAGTATGTTACCTTCACAGCAAAAGAAACTTTGCTGTTGTGATTTACTTAAAGATTTTGAGATGGGGCAATTAGGGTTTCCAACAGGTGGAACCAACTCTTTGTGTGTGTGTGTGTGTGTGTGTGTGTGTGTGTGTGTGTGTACAGAGAGAGATATAGAGGGGAAGAGAGGCCGGGGAGGTGGGGGAGAAAGAAAAAGAGAGAGAGATTTATTTTAAGAAGCTGGTTCAGGTGGTTGCGGAGGCTTGATAAGTGTAAAATCTGATGGTGTAGGCCCATAAGCTAAAGACTTAGGGAAGAGTTGCCATTCAAATCCAAAAGCATTCCCCTGGCAAAATTCCTTCTTTCTTGGGAGAGGTTAGCTTTGTTCTATTAATGCTTTCAACTAATTGGATGGGGCTTACCCACATTATGGAGAGCAATCTGCCCTATTCAAAATCCACTAATTTAATTGTTAGTCTCATTCAAGACACAACTTCACAGAAACAGACAGAATAATGTTTGATTAAATATCTGGGCACTTGGCCTAGTCAAGTTGATGGATAAGAGTAACACTCCTCCATTATCCAGATGAATCCAGTGTAATCACAATGGCCCTTATAAATAATAGAGGGAGGTGGGGGTGACAGAGTCAGTCAGAGAAGGAGAGGTAACGACCTATAGAAGCAGAGCCTGTAGTGATGCATTTTTGAAGACAGAAGGGTGCTACTAGCCAAGGAATGTGGGCAACCTCTATAGGCTGCAAAAGTTAAGAAAAGGATTTTCCCTGAGAAACTCTAAAAGGAGCACAACCCTGCTGGCACTTTAAATTTAGCCCTGTAAGAGATATTCTGGACATTTGTATTAGTCTGTTCTCATATTGCTATAAATAAATACTTGAGACTGGGTAATTTATAAAGAAAGAGGTTTAATTGGCTTATGGTTCTGCAGGCTGAACAGGTAGTATGGTGCTGACATCTGCTCAGCTTCTGGGGAAGCCTTAGGAAACTTACAATCATGGTGGAAAGCAAAGTGGGGGGAAGCACATCACCTGGCTGGAACAGGAGCAAGTGAGAGACAGAGAGAGCAGGGAAGTGCTACACACCTTTAGACAACCATATCCATGAACTCACGATTGTGAGAACAGCACCTAGGGGTTGGTGCTAAATCATTCATGAGAAAACCACTGCCATGATTCAGTCACCTTCCAGCAGGCCCCATCTCCAACACTGGGGATTAGAATTCCACCTGAGATTTGGGTAGGGACACAGATCCAAACCATGTCAACATCTGACCTCTAGAACTGTAAGATAATAAATCTGTATTGTTTTAAGCTGCTAAATTTGTGGTAATTTGCCACAACAGCAATAGGGATATAATACATGTAGAAACCAGTTCACAAACTATACTTGAGGGTTCAGAGATTTAGAACTCACTTGTTCTGGTGACTATAGAAGCACTCAGCATCTGCTGCCGCTCCAATGGATATTAATGTTCCCAGACAACTGGGTCTATTCCCTCATCTCCCAAGTGCATCTCCCAAGTCTTCCTGCATCTGCATGATTGCTTTTACTGTTCCCTCCTTGTGAAATGACCTCTTGTTATTCTGTTAAGATTCCCTTCCAGCCAGCAGGTTCGCTTTTTTAAATAGGTGCACGATTATCTCTTTTTTCTGTATTACAGTCACTTGGCTGAGAGATGTCACCTATCTTGGTTTAGTTGTAGAAAACTGCGTACTCCTGTGAGCAAATATTTTAAGTGTAAATGAATCCCAAATCTAGGTATAGCCCAGAGTTGAGATGAGAAAGTTCAATTTCAACTCAACAAACAGTGAATAGCAGCTGTCTTCATGGCAGGAGGATTATTTAGAGAAGAATGTGGCTTCCTCCTAGGGAGCTCACAGCCGTGTGGATAAGACAGGTGAGGACATAATATAAGGCAGTATGACAAGGGCTATAAATGACATTAGATGGAATGAATAGAGCTTTGGTATCAGAAGGATCTAATTATTGATATCACATGTATACAAATCTATATGTTAATTTTATGATATTCTTTATTTCCTCATATTGATGAAAAACTATTTTTATCTGAAACAATGTGAAAATTCATAACCACTTCATAAATTGCTCTGAGGATTAAATGAAAAGACTGATGTGTGGATTTCCTGATTAATTCAACAAATAGATGCTGAGTGCCTACTACATGTTGGACACTGTTCAAAATTCTGGGAATAGGCCAGACGTGGTAGTTCATGCCTCTAATCCCAGCACTTTGGGAGGCTGAGGCGGGCAGATCACCTGAGGTTTGGAGTTTGAGACCAGCCTGACCAATATGGGGAAACCCTGTCTCTACTAAAAATACAAACAAACAAACAAAAAAGCCAGGTGTGGTGGAAAGCACCTGTAATCCCAGCTACTTGGGAAACTGAGGCAGTAGTATCACTTGAACCTGGGAGGCAGAGGTTGCAGTGATCTGAGATCGTGCCACTGCACCCCAGCCTGGGTGCCTCAGAGCAAGACTCTGTCTCAACAACAGCAACAAAGCACAAAGTTCTCAGGTTATATTTATGAATGAAACAAAGTCACAGTGTTTCTGCATCTTATAGCAAGAGGAGACATACAATATACAACCAAATGAATATAAATAATATCAGTCAATGAAAAATGCTATAAAGTAAAAAAAAAGCAACGTATAGGGTCACAGAGTGACTGAAGGAGAGAGGATAGAGGCAGAGGAGAGCTAGTTCCAACATCATTGCAAGATTCCTGACATCAAGGGCTTACTATAAAGATGTAAGTTATTATCATTTTAGAAAAGAATTCCACTTTGTGGATTTCAAAAAATGGAATGGAGGAGGTAGGGGCTGGGTTTTAAGGTTTAAGGTTTTAAGGCTGAGGAAGATTTCAGCAGGAAAGGAAAAAGGAATGGCAAGGAAAGGTCTTAAAACTAGAGAAGAAAAGGCACATAGACATGAAGATCCCCACATATGTGTATGTGTGATTTCTGAGAAAGTACCTTATTGTTCACATTTGTCAGACCGTATTTGGATTCCATTTTTGAGTAAAGGGTTGTTAATATCACTTAGAGCTTTGGCCTAAAACTTGGAAGCATTCTCTCCAGTAACCAAGCAGATTGCCTCTGTATCTTTTTATACTTCAACCAGCCTTGAATGTTTGGGCCAAACTGTTGACCCAGGAAACTGGACCACCAGGCAGGCTCTCAATAATCAAGTTTTATCTGTATTTCCTCTGTAACTTTTCTTTTCTCTCTTTAAAATAAAATTTGGCTGCTCTTCCGGTAGAATGAAGCCCTCCTTGATTGCCAGAGATATTTGCCTAGCTTGTTTTAATAAAATTAATTTGCTAGGTTAGAATTTCCAAGACAAACTCAGCTTGCAAAAAAAAAAAAAAAAAAAAAAAAAAAAAGGAGAAGGGGAGGAAGGGGAGCGAGGAGGGAAGAGAGGGCAGGAGAGGGCAGGGATGCCTTTGGCCTGCCACAGGATGTGCAGACTTTCTCACCAAAGGAAAAGCAAACAAACAGGCCCACTGCCTGAATCATGGGTATAAACCATGGCTGTTTCAGACGGCAGGGAATTCCTAAATGCTGACTGATGTGGCTAACCTACATGAGTGTGCTAACTAGTGCTGCAAATCTTAATTTTCAGTTCTTTTACATTTTATTATTTTTTCTTATGGATTTTTTGTTTGTTTGTTCCTTAAGGACGAAGAGCAGATTTGTTGTCTTATCCCTGTCCTTCCCCTTCACTGTGCAAATGTCAAATTTCCACTGTTTAAACTTTCCCTTTTTAGGGACAAGAAGTTGTCCTTCAGCTTTCTTCCCACTCAAACTTCTGAATCTTCCTGCCCCCATTACTTTTTTGAAAGAATCATCTATTCATATTTCCTCCATCGCCTTATCGCTTATCATTTGCAATCCAGTTCTTCTAGCAATCTGTTTTCTGCTTTCATTAGTCTACTGAAATTGTTTTCTCCAAATATCAAAGCTTTGCCAACTTGCTAATTTGTTTGGATTCCTTACTCAGAGTTCCTTTCCTTTTAGACCTTTGCATCATCTGAGACCTATCCATCTCTCTACCTCTAGGTGTATTATATTCCTTTGATTTTTAAAAATCTAGGTATGCATATAGTAAAATTACTTGTTTTTTTCTCTTTCTCCAAAATAAACTTCTTTTTAAGACTTCATTTTTGACCTTCTTATATTTTCTCCATTGGCATTTTTTCTCCTGTCTTAGTATCTTAACTTTCTCTAGAATTGTGAGTCCAAATCTCCAACTACCTGATGGATATTTTCATCTGCATTGTCTCATCAGTTCCTCAATTTTAGCACATCAAGGGTGCAGTTCATCGTCTTCCTCTGATGCTGTCAATCAGAGTATCTAAACAAAAGTTTCACAATTAATGTATTTCTTTCAGGCAATATAGATGAAAAATGATACATGAAAACAAGATAGTCAGGGCACTTCAATTGCTAGTGCTTTTCTCTGGTAATATTTTAAAGACTGTTTGGTACACTTTTAAGAATGAATTGGCATATTTTATAACTGAACATAAGAATTCAAAAGAGTTTGGAACATAATTCTAGCAGATCCTTTAGAAGAGCTAATCTATTTTCATATAGTTCTCATTCTCTTATGGAATCTTACCACACTTCTTCACATGCTAAATGTCTAAGTTCCAAGTTGTCTTAACCTGAAAAGTATTTGATTTTTTCTTGTACGCTCTTTTGTGAGTATCACAATTCTCTATCTAGTTGGGATAATGCTGCATTTAAATAATGAATATATTTTTTAAAAATCCCCATTAGCTTTCCAATCTCACCATCCACCTGATACTCTATTGCACAAATACCAGGATTAGAAATTGTTTTTCCTCCCAGGTCTCCAGCTGCTGCCCCGCCAGGCACTGAGTGAGGCTTGTGCCGCTCGTCACAGGCAGAGTTTCCTGTCAATAGCAAAAAGGAAGCGGTGCTTTTGGATGAACCTTCATTGTCCGGAGCTGGAACAGTGATGACGAGGCAGTGATAAGAGCCCTTTTTAATCTACAGGATCTGCATGAATCTAACTAACTTTGTTAGGGAGAAGAGGAAAGAAAGGGCGGTCACAAATTGTGTTGGGAACACTCCTTCCTCGGCCACTTATATCCCAGCAACCAAAAGAATCTAAAACACACTAAGATTATTTTTTACATAGTGAGAATATTTATCTTGCCAAGGCTTTAGATCTTGCTACTTTGCAAGGTGAATATAAAATTACATTAATTACCAAAAAAAAAAAAAGAGTAATGCGTATACTCTTAATTTTTAATTAAAATTAGGGTTGTAATGTGTCTTAGGCTGTGTTTGGTTTATTCTTATTCTTTTATTTTGGAGTAATTTATGAATTTGGCATCTTCCACATATGAAGGCCATACCATAGGCTTTCCTTCCATTTCACCTTTAGATAGCCCTCATGCTTTCCATTTCATTCATGTTTTCTTCTAGGAGCCTAACATCCAAAATATGCTCCTGGAATATTTGTTGAACAAATGCTTGATACAATGAAAGACATATCATCAGCTTGTCTTTCCTTTATCCCAAACTTGTTGTAAGTATATGTGTTTTCCCAGTTGTTTTAAAGTTTACTTTAACTATGCTAAACAAAAACCATCATTCCCATTTTTCAGACTACAAAAGCCAAGTGATTGTGTGTGTGTGTGTGCACGTGGGGTGTGATGTTGTGTCAGGGAGCTGAGGAGGGAACTGGCTTGTAGATAACAAGAACATTAAGAATAGCCTCTGACTGGAGGTTGCGGTGAGCCGAGATCACGCCATTGCACTCCAGCCTGGGTAACAAGAGCGAAACTCTGTCTCAAAAAAAAAAAAAAAAAAAAGGAATAGCCTCTGACTTTGGCTGTTGTTTCCGCTGGCCTATGATCCTACAATACAATGAAAAGATTTCCATTGTTTAAACAACTTTCTTTGAAAGGAATATTAACTCAGTGATGAAGTTGAGAGGAAAGCCGAAGGACAGATAAAAGACGATTTGAGTGTTTTTGCCTTGCCTAGAGGCTGACAGTGGCATAGTTTCAACATTCAACAGCATTTACATTGAACATGACATCTTGAGAAGTTACATCTAAAATGCTCCGTGTCATAAAATTCTATTTCAAACTAATAAGGGCTAAGATGGTCTCCAAAATTCACGTGAAATGGAATTGAGAAATATTTTCTAGACAAATGTCAGAAAGCAAACCAAATCAAAGAAAAACCCAAGCAAATGTTTTATTTATTTCTTATAATCACTATTTTTGTTATTGTTTTTTAAGTCACTGAGTACTGGGATGGTTTGTTAAGCAGCAATAAATATCTGGTATAAATGTCTTCCCATTCAAGTTCAGTTCTTCCACTTGTGATCTGAATTCTTTCCTTTTCTCCCCTTGTAAGATTTTATGCCATTAGCCATTCTCTCTTCTTCTTCTTTTTTTTTTTTTAATTTTACTTTAAGTTCTGGGGTACATGTGCAGAATGTGCAGGTTTGTTACATAGGTATACATGTGCCGTGGTGGTTTGCTGCATCTATCAACCCATCATCTAGATTTTAAGCCACGTGTGCATTAGGTATTTGTCCTAATGCTATCCCTCCCATTGCCCCCCACCCCTGATTGGCTCTGGTGTATGATGTTCCCTTCCCTGTGTCCATGTGTTCTCATTGTTCAACTCCCACTTAAGAGTGAGAACATGTGATATGTGGTTTTCTGTTCCTTAGTTAGTTCGCTGAGAATGATGATTTCTAGCTTCATCCATGTCCCTGCAAAGGACATGGACTCACTCTTTTTTAGGGCTGCATAGTATTCCATGGTGTATATGTGCCACATTTTCTTTATCCAGTCTATCATTGATGGGCATTTGGGTTGGTTCCAAGTCTTTGCTATTGTAAATAGTGCTGCTATAAATATATGAGTACATGTGTTTTTATTGTAGAATGATTTATACTCCTTTGCGTATATACCCAGTAATGGGATTGCTGGGTCAGATGGTATTTCTAGTTCTATATCCTTGAGGAATCTCCACACTGTCTTCTACAATGGTTGATCCCATCAACAGTGTAGAAGTATTCCTGTTTGTCCACATCCTCTCCAGCATCTGTTATTTCCTGACTTTTTAATAACTGCCATTCTAACTGGTGATAATCAGTATTTTTTAAGTTGTTTTTTTTTTTTTTTTCCTTTTTGAGCTAGGTCTTAATTTGTTGCCCAGGCTGGAGTGCAGTGGTGTGATCATGACTCACTGTAATCTTGACCTCTTGGCCTTAAGTAATCCTCCCACCTCAGCCTCCTGAGTAGTAGGAACCACAGGTGCATGCCACCATGCCTTGCTTAATTTTTGTATTTTTTGCAGGGAGGGGTTTCATCATGTTGCCGAGGCCTGTCTCAAACTCTTGAGCCCAAGCAATCTGCCCATCTTGGCCTTCCCAAGTTAGGATTACAGGTGTGAACCACTGTGCCTGGCTATGAAATAATTTTAACGCTTTCCAGAGACAGTATGGTACATATTTGAAGGATTTGGATTTAGGTAATCTGGGTTTCAGTCTCAAGTACAATATCTTGAAATTTTATTTAATCTTTCGAGCTAATATGGCGTTGTTTTTACAATGTCAAAATACAAATGAGCAATAATGCTCTATAAAGTCTCAAGCACAATGGAAGTAATGTCTAATAGTAATACAATTATTTATAATTAAATCAATTTTTGCTATAATTATTAATGTAAATATGTATGCTCTTAGTTTGTCACTAAATACACACCCTTTTTTGATTGATGAATGTCATGCCCTATAAATTAATATACCATCAGCCGTTCATATTGACTATGTGTGGGAATAGGGCCTAGTTGCAAAAGAACACTTTTCTGTTATTGAAAAACCACAGAGATGTATAAAAGATATGCAATATTATTTACTTTTGTCATTGGTTGAGCATTCTTTACTTGAATTTACACCATAAAATAGCATATTACTTTATAGAATTTAAGGTGTGTGTGTGTGTGTGTGTGTGTGTGTGTGTATTTTGCAGGTAAACTAAACATATGCATGTCCTTGTCGGCGATGGAAATGAAAGTATTTTAAAATGCCAATGTTTTACTTGTTTAAGCAAGATATGTTTAACTCTCAGAATTTTCAGAACTACACATATATAATCAATGCGTTGTTGTAGAAGCATGACAGATTTCTTTAAAGCCAAAAACTTTCTTAAAATTAGTTACAAATTATAAGTAGAACAGCATGTAAAGCAGAATTTGCAGTATGCATTTAGAGAACATTCTGAATATGTTCTATAGCTGTGTCACACTTCAGTAGCATGTATTTTCAGATTCATTTGAACCTAAGAAATTCAAATGTTAAGATCTGATCCTTTAGTTTTACATGATTTTTTAAATGATGCTAACACAATGCTATGCAAAATGACACAAAGTGGTAAGAATGGTATCTAGGAGTGTGTGTTTAAAAACCCTGCCAGGTGCCTACATATATTTCCAAATCACTATTGGGGCTATAGACATCTGGTTTAGTTCCAGATTATGTGCTCAGATCAGGGATGCTGGGTTATGTGTGTTGATTGGCCTTCCTCCCCTCACAAGCCATCCTAGCCTTCCTAATAATCTCTCCCTATCTCACCCCTTCTCCACTCTCTTACACACAGTGTAGGACTACCATGTTATGCAACTCCAAAGAGTGACAATTATATTGCCGTCTATGTGAGTAAATGGTGCCCCCATGGAGCTACACAGCACTTAGCCTGTTGGCCCTAGGCAGTGCCCCTGTTCAAAAACTGGCCAAAATGCACATCTAAAAAAAAAAGCAACTGTAAAGTCCAAACTGATGATGCAAATATTGTCTTTCTAACAAGTTCATGTTTATGTTTGGTAGAATATACCATTATTAACCCTTATCCACTACTCCCAGCTTGTTCAACCTACCTGCATCTCCAGGTGTAAGTCTAGGCAGTTTCACTACTGGCCACTTAATTTCTTCAACAACTGCCTTATTATTTTGTGGCATATAGTTTTGGGGGCCTATTTAGTATAGATAGGTTTAAAATTTTTTTTTTCTTATTTCTCTTTGATTTTGGAATGGTGAGGAATATCCTACCTGAACTTCTACATATATGTCATCACTGAAGATTACTTATTCTATAATCAAAATAATTACCATTTTCTTACTGTTTCAGCCAAGACCATGTTCTGTACTGACAACAGAACTGAGGGTCATTAGAAGGGCTTGAATAAACTCCATGGCATCAATCTCAAAAGCTAAATGATACATGCTAATATGTTTTAGTCTGTTAGTAGCCCAATTCTCACTTATTATTTATGAGTTGCCTAAAATCTTCTTATACTGGTGTTTATTTTTCAAAATGTAAAACCAACATAAAAATTCTATAACTTTGGATTAATCACAGAATACAGACTAATACTATAATCATCTTGTAGGGGAAAAGCTATAAAACCGATTTTCCGATTTTTCTTTTTATTTCAGACAGGGTTTCACTCTGTTGCTCAGGATAGAGTACAGTGGTATGATCATGGCTCACTGCAGCCTCAAGCTCCTGGGTTCAAGCCATCCTTCTGCCTCAGCCCCCTGAGTAGCTGGGACTACAGGCCTGCATGTCACCACACTTGGCTAATTTTTTAATTTTAATTTTTATAGAGGCAGCTGTCTGGCTATGTTGTGAGGGCTGCTCTTAAACTCCTGGCCTCGGCCAGGCATGGTGGCTCGTGCCTGTAATCCCAGCACTTCGGGAGGTTGAGGCGGGTGGATCACAAGGTCAGGAGTTCGAGACCAGCCTGACCAACATGGTGAAACCTCGTCTCTACTAAAAATACAAAAATTAGCTGGGCGTGGTGGCACACACCTGTAATCTCAGCTACTCAGGAAGCTGAGGCAGGAGAATTACCTGAACCTGGGAGGTGGAAGTTGCAGTGAGCCAAGATTGTGCCACTGCACTCCAGCCTGGGAGACAGAGTGAGACTTCGTCTCAAAACAAACAAACAAACAAACAAACAAACTCCTGGCCTCAGGTGATCCTCCTTCCTTGGCTTTCTAAAGTGCTGGGATTACAAGCAGGATTCACGGTACTTGGCCTGACTTTCTTATACTTACCATATTGTGAAACGTATCAGCAGAATATTTATTCTTCCAGTAGAAGCTGCCTATTTTTGGTGATGACCTACTTGAGGTCAGGGACTCTGCCTTTTTTATCTCAGTTTCCTTAATGCCTAGCACTGTGTTTTGCATATAGTAGTACTCAATTTTTGTTGAAGTTCAGTATCATTTTTCGGCTTTATCCTAGCTCCACTGTGTCTTTGAGATAGAACAAGGAGAAGCACAGAAAAGTTTTCAATTGTATTTGCTTATTTTTTTTCCAGGAGTATGTCAATTCTTTTTGTTTTGTAGACTCTTAGATTATGATAAGCTGGCATTATTATTTTTTTTTGAGCTATAGAAATAAATTTGGCTAAAGCATTAGTTCAAGTACATATTAAAATTTAAATAGGATAATATTGTGTTGCTACTGAGATATTTTTAATATTGTTATTTGAAATAGTACATATTGTATATAGGCTTGAAAATCTAATAGTTTCCACAGGCAGGAGCCAAGAAAAAATATCTAATATTATAGTAACATAGAAGTAACAACATAGCAATGCTTATATTTGGATGGTACTTTCAAATTTCATGTCTAGTATCTCATTTTATCCAGATAGTAATCCAGTGGGATTTGTTCTTTTATCTCCCTTTTACTTCAGAAGAAATTGAGATGTGGAGAAAGTAAGCCCCTTGCTCCTGGTTACACAGCTGACAAGGTTATGAATCAGATTGTCTGCTTTCAAATTCAGTTCTCCTTCCTAGACTTAGGGAGGTCATTCATCTTCCTGTAACTTCATTTTTGCATTTATAAAACAGAAATAATAATATCCACATTCCAGAGTTGTTATAGGAAATAAATAATAGTGAACGTTAAATTCTCGGCACTTGATAAATGATGGCTACGATCTTAATTTGACCATAAAGGGTATATCTAGTTCCGCTGATGTAATAATGCCAGCCAATCAGTTGTATCTTTGTCAGCACTGAATTCTGAAGACAGGTACCACACCACTGTCACCTGAAGAGTAAGAGCACTGGAATTGCCCTGGACATCTTTAAAGCCCCTCAGAGAGTGAGATAGCAGGACACAGTGGATATGCAATAGATTTCCATGGAGTGAACAAAATAATGCACTCTACTGTGGCTCCTTTCATCAGGCTGTCTTGTGTTGGGTTGATGACACAGTTTTGTCTTTATAAAACTCTATGCTGATGTTTTGTCTTCCCATGTACTTTGTAGGTGCTTACACCCATAAGACGCTAAACCTATTCCCCTGAGCACAAAAGATGCTCAATAAGTATTATCTGCTTGAGTGACTGTCAAGAGATTGTGGCAGTTGTACATTTACCTCTCTTGCTTTGAACCACCCTTTATCAAGCTAGGTTACCTGGCATGGGGAAGTAGCTTTCAGCTGCCCATGTTTGCATTCATTCTACGTTCATTCAGTGTAGGTGCCTTCATCGCAGAATGTAGAAATATTGGTCCACACCTCTACTACGTAGACACATCTTCCATTGGTCTGATTCTTGGGAAAGTACTTAATTGGCCCATTGTTGTACTAATGTCCCATTATATTTCTAGATCTGCCCTGCTGTGGGCAGGGCACTGACCAACACAAGGTCTGAGGATGATGCTATGTGGGAAAATGGAGATGGGAGTGGTGGTCCAAATGGCTGGACATTTAACTCTGTTTTTTTCCTGTGGAAATAGATAAGAAAATGAGTTTCTGTGCTCTGTTTTTTGCCATAATTATGATTAATTACAAAACATTAGTTAATTTAAAAATTAGTTGAATTAAAAAGATTGTCTTTTTCACTACAAAGACTAAGATTTTTTAAAAATAGTTTTGAGCTATTTATTCATAATTGCTGCCTAAAACTGGAAGAGATTGTCTGATATGGGAGCAGTGAGTCTCTTGTCAACAGAAGCGCTCAGGCACTTCAAAAATGGAATTCAGAAAAGAGATAAGGGTTATTTCTAGAGTCAAGTGTCTGTGATTCTGTCCCCATAAGTCTAAGCACAGTCTCCTACTTTATGTATCTATGAAATAATTTATCCAAAGTCTTTATTTAGGATGTTATGGGACATTGACCCCAAAAGAAAATCTCATGAGAATTAGAACACTGCTACTTACATTTTTAAAAAAGCCTTGTCAAGATCAAGATGCTGGAGAATGAACAACTGCAATCTGGCTTAAGCCATACATGGCTTTTCTCATTGGTGAAATGGGTGGTGCTAATTCTCAGAGATTTAATTTTAATTCATTGTGGCTGGGAGAGATTATTTTGTTTTTCAAAGCAAGGCCTTTGGAGTGTCTCATTTTTTTCCCTATTTGGCAAAAGTCATAGGATTAATGTTTATATTTTTAAAGATGACAATTTGACAGATCTTGTGTATTGGAATCTTTGACTTTTACAACTATGACCCTTGCTATGAGTTTCAAAAACATATTTGCAGCTAAAGCCAAGAACTTGCCTCTGCTTCCCCATATAGTTGTGTTAGTCATGTCTCAAGGCAACATGTGTCACCCATTTAATACAGTAAGGATGACAAGGAATAGTGTGTGTTAAGGGGTGGGGACCTGGGGGAGAGTCAGGGTGGCACTGGTATTGGTGAATAGGGTGGTGATGTGAAGGAGTGGAGAACATAGGTTAATTTGTGAAATTCTTATCCTTTAACACATTTATGAAATATTTGAAACTGAAATGTTTGTTAATCTTTAAGAAAGCTTCCCTTTGACTCCTCTTATGAATTTTTAAAGGGCCTGGGGCCTTTTAGCCTAGAAAATATTAGTGTCTGGGAGTGACTGGCTGGTGTTTCTTAACGTCTGCTGAGCTGTCATTGGGCAGGCGAGCCACCAAAAAGAAGGTGGAAGGGAAATTTCATATTGAGTCCTGTTTTGTGCCAGTACTTTTAGGCATTTTACTTCTGTTATTGGATTTATTCTTTAAACAACCATGTAAAAGTATTATAACCCTATTTCGGCAATACAGAAACATGTTCAGAAAAGTTCAGCAACAGCTCCTTAAAGAAGCAGAAAAGCAAAGTTATTGTAAGCACAGATTCTGGAACTGAACTGCCTGCTGTTAAACTCTGTATCTGCCACTTATTAACTGACCTTAGACAATTACTTAACCTCTCTGTGCCTTGGTTTTCTTGCCTGTAAAATGGAGAAAATGATAAGACACACTCTTAGGGTTGTTGTGAGGATTAATATCCTAAAATGTGTGAAGTCATTAGAAGGGCACCTAACATATATGTTAACATATAATTTATACAAATGCAAATGGTGTATGCTTATGGTATACAACATGGTATTTCATATATAATGCAATATTATATATTTCTATGTGTTAAATTTTATAATTTCTCCAAGAATTTAGAGAAAAGGAAATCAGAATTTAGAATCTAATTTAGAATTGCCTATAATTTTTTATGGATTTAGTGGGACATGAGATGGGACTTGAAGATGGGTAGGTGTTTTTATGTAATAAGCATGCTTTATTTTTGTAAATAGAAAAATAAAAAATAAAAAGCTAAGTGAGCAGATTCAGAAAAGACTTTCCATACTTAAAGGGCAATTTAAGCCAAAGGCACTAAAAAAAAATTAGTATGATGTATATAGGAGATAGTGTGAGAAACACTGATTGGTCAGCCTAACACCCATTCCCACCCGTTTATCCCTTTCACTAGAGAGTTTGGCAGGTTAGATCTCTCGGTCACAGCCTCACCTGCAGGTAGAGTGGTTGGTCGACTTAATTCTGACCACTGAGATAGGAGGAAGTAAAAGGATTTTCTAGGGAGGCTTTTGTTTTCCTCATTAAAAGACATGACTGAAGTCACCTTTTCCCCTTTTCTTTCTTACTTGTACACAGAAATGATGCTTGGAACTGTGGTAACCCTCTTAAGGACAAAAAGATAAAAATCTAAAGAGGCCAAAGCAGAAAGATAGAAAGAACCTGAGTTCTTGAGGGCATCATTGACCTGCCAAACCACAGCCAGCTGGCTTTTACCTCTCACCTTCCTGTGATGTGAAAAATATACCTCCCCTTTGCTTCACTTACGTCAGTAGGGTTTTACGGTACTTGAAGCTAACACATTCCACCTACTACAGACAGCTCCTTATACCTATGATTCCTATATTTTTTAGAGCTTTCATCACTTCTTACTAGTCAATAAATACTCTAATTTCCTATTGTCATTAATAATTATTCATGTGAATGTTACTTGCTCAAATTATTATGTGATTCCTTTCTCCCGATTGGACTCACAGTGATACCACCTAACTGGAGCAAGGCATGCAAATTGGTGAGTATATGTTGAATAAAAACAGTCAGGTGAAAATTGTGATGATGGTCATGGTGAAGTTGAAAGCCAGGACAGATTAAAAAAAAATTTTTTTTTTTGGCTGACTTTCTCTCCTTCTCTTCTTTTTTCTTCTCTTCCTCCTCCATCACCTCTCCTCTCCTCCTCATTCGCCTCTCTTTCTCCTTTCCTTCTTTCCCTAAATATTTATTAAGCTTTTCCTATGTGCTAGACACTGTGCTACATAGCATCGAGGAAGTGGTCTGTATATATAAAAGTACTTGCTGAGTGCTACTACATCAGGAGAATTAACTGAATGTGTTGCCCTAAATTCGGATGTTATGCTTTAGATGGGCTGACTTAATACATGGGCTACATCAGTGGTCCTGGGAGAAGATCTTGGAGTTGGTCATTTCTCCTCACAAGAAGCTACAATTGCCACTTGGGAGAAATACCCAAACATATTTTTAACCTTGTAGAATAATTCTAGATCAACAGTCACATGAGTACAGCCTCTAGAATGCAAGGGTTGACAATTCACCTCTTACATGGGTAATGTCATATAATAGAATAGATTGATTTATTTAATGATTGTGCTATAGAGCCAAATACACATGCAATAAAAGTCAGATATACAAAAAGAATTGTATTTTTTAATCTTCTGTAATTGAGGTAATGTTGCCCTCAAGCCCTGATCATCTGTATAGTGGTGGGTTAGTGATGGGTTGAGTGGGGAGTGAAGGAAGTGAGAAAGCTAAACTTGTTAATTTGCATTATCTCAGTTTCTTCTGGTTTTAAATAATCTTACTTGGGATTAACACAGTTTCTTTTTGGTAAACATCTATTACGGTTTACCCCCTTCTCTTTCACATAGTAGCATCCTATTTCAGGGGAGCCTATATGTGTTTATGCCATGAAGGTTGGATCCCTGGTTCATGTGCTGTCCCTTGAAATAACAAATCTAGTTTTCAAGTTATCAAAATCGGGAAAATAATGCTGTGTAAAATTAATATCTAAAGTTGCATGTCCACAAGAGCTTTGAAAAGTACTAATACATTATTCTGACACTCTTGAGATTCTACATTGTGGCTGCTGCTTCATTTATAAGGCCCTAAATTATTAACAAAAAATCTCCTGGTCTATGTTAATAACATTGGCAGGGACATCAGGATCACTGTATATATTCAGGTTCACATGTCTCATTATTTTACATACATTATTAAACCTAAATACTTTTACTTACTAATCACCTTTGGAAAAGCAAAGAAAATGTTTAAATATTTTGTAACCCATAAGAAAATGTCAAGGCAATGCTCATAGCAGGGTTTTGCTGATATTAAGGCAATTCAATGCAAAACGCTACAGAAAAGTAGAGTTTTTTGGTCTCGGTTTTTAAATTTGAGTTTATGGATGCCTCAAATGAGACATTCCATTTATAAATTACCCAGTCTTATGGTGAGTGATGATGAATGACCTCAACTTACAGCATTCTAGAAGAAAATTTTTAAAATGCTGCCTAATTTCTTTAGTTATCTGCAAAAGCAAATAATTTTCTCAGAGGATCTTTTTCAATGAGAAAAAAGTCCCTCCGTGGTAGAATTTCCTCTTTTACTTTATATTTGAAGGTGAAATGTATATTATCCAGATGATCATAAAGTGTTTTAACTGTTTATCAATTTAGTAAAAAATCTATTTAGAAATATATTTTTTTACTCTCTGAATTTAAGGAAAATAAACTGAATAAAGAAAATGAATTTAAATTATGTCTTTTATAAACCAGAAAAAACTGCAAATGTACTTTGGGAAGAAAGGGGTTAAATTAGCAGGTCTGAGACTTCAATTCTTCAAAAAACCTACTTGCAAGGTGGCTGATGTCTGAGTATTTGAATTTTGGGGGCGTTCTCACTAATTCCCTTAGTGATAAAGTTGGTTTGCTGTGCCTAGACTGAAACATAGGGTGGTGTATGCTAAACACCTGCTTTCGCTCTGGGGGTCCATGGTAAGCACGGGCTGTCTACATGACAAGCTCTGAATAAAAACCTTGGATACTGACATGGTTAAGCTTTGCGTCCCCACCTAAATCTCATCTTGAATAGTGATCCCCATAATCCCCATGCGTCAAAGGAGAGACCAGGTGGACTTAATTGAATCATGGGGGTGGTTTCCCGTGCTGTTAGTGAGTGAAGTCTCACGAGATCTGATGGTTTTATAAGGGGCCCTTCCTTACTTCTCCGGGTACTTCTCTCTCGCCGCATTGCGAAGAAGGTGTCTGTCTCCTCTCGCCTTCCACCATAAACCTAAGTTTCCTGAGGCCTTCCCAGCCACACAGAACCGTGAGTTAATTAAGCCTCTTTTCTTTGTAAATTACCCAGTCTTGGGCATTTTCTTCATAGCAATGTGAGAAAGGACTAATGCAGGTACGGTGTCTCTAGTGGGCCTCTCTGGACAGAAACATCACACAGGTGCTGCATTTTGTTTGCTGTGGAAGAGCGTGCTCAGTGTGACCTCTCATGCGAAGGGGTGAGCATAGGAAGCCTGCACGTGGATTCCTCTGGACTTGCCTGTGCTGTTTTCCTTATGCTGTGCAGTATATTCTCACCACATCATCCTTATAAGACTTAGCTGGGAGTACAGCTACATGCTGGCTCCCATGGATCCTTTTAGGGAATGTCCAAGCAAGGGATGGTCTGAGGGACTCCAGTACGCCCCTACAATATTTTACAGTTTTGTTTTTTTTTTAAAAACATGAAGCTTGACATAAGTGCAAATGTGCCATTAGTTGCTGATTCATAGGTTTTTCACCACAAAGATTAAATTTTATCTCATTGCTCTGATAAATAGGTCAAACTTCCTGCAGGGTTATATGGTAGCATTTTATAGTTACAAAAACATGGCAGGACATCATAGCTACCTAGTTTCAATATAAATGATACAGAAAATGAACATTCAAGTTTTTAAAAGAAATTGTGCTGTGTGAATGGTATACATTTTAATCCAAATAAGGTTAATATTGGCCCTTTATAACTATGCAGCCCAGAGAGGAAAAATGTAGCTCGGCTGATAAATGTGTAACAGCTGGCAAGCTTCTGTTGCCAGCTCTTATTTTAGATTACTCCCAGCACTGGCTCTATGAGATGTAGTTCAGAATCTCAAAGAAATGTCAGAGGGGATTTTTGAAACTTCATTTATTTTTCATTTTCTTGGGCTCATTAAATTCATAAATGTGGAAGGAAGTGTGATTGAAAAGAACCTGTGGTAGATAGGATGATGAGTAACAAGTTGGGAAAGCAGAAAGCTGTGACTTATAATGAGTTTTAAGCTGATGCCTTCATGTTGCCAGTTAAGCTATTGTGAAAACTTGCCATTGACTAATTGAATGTTGGCTTATTTAGAAGGAAAACCTGAAAGCCAATTAAATACATCCAAAATGGTTATAGTCCCTGAGCTGTCTCAAAGTACCTATTTATAAGGATTCTGGGGCTTGGGATACATTTTAAAAATGTGACTAACAGATTTCAGAATCCTAAGGATTTTATTACTATCTCATTGAAGGGAACAAAATGCAGCATAGATTTTGCTGTAATAGAAAATAGAAATAAAAGATAAAAATTCAGTTTGTGTAATGCAAAGAGTTGTCCCAGACTGCCCTCCGAGGCCTCATGCCTCACCAGGTGTCTCTATTCCATTCTGCACTGACATTATTGTGGCATCCTTTAATGGACTGGTGGAATGACAGTGCTCACCTAATGTAATGTGATTGAGTGTAAAAGAGAAAGTTACTGTCTTGTGTAGTATAAAGGATTATATATTTTTTTGTGTGTGTTTGGAAGTGCTATGTATAAGAACCTACTTTATTATCCTTAGTGCACAAATAATGAAAATGTACCCACTGTTTATTATGGGCAGGAGGAGAGGCCTCATGGCTCCCTCATATTACACCAGAGAAGGTACACTTACTTTTATTTATGAACTGTGAAGTTTCATGTTCAATACATAGAGCAATAGAGTATTTTTTTCTGAATATAAAAAGTTACATCATATAATTTCTACATGTTCCATTCCACTCATACTGTTTTTCCCTATTCACTTTTTAGTTCATGTAGCTAATTAAGATTTTCCATAAGTTGAAACCTCTGTTTTTCCTCTATTTTTTTCTTCCCTCATCTTCCAGTTAAAGCATTTATGTAATTCAATCTTTAATCACATGACTGGTTTCTAGACACTCATGAGAAAATCAGTGTTCATATATGTGTGTATTTATGTGTGCATATATTATACATGTGTGTGTCTATACACATACATGTATATGTACATTTTCATACATTACTTGGAAGGCGAAGACCACAGATATAATCACTCTTCTACTTCCTTCCATTCTCTCATTCTCTTCAGAAGGCTCAAAAGAGGAAGTTGGTCTAACCATTTATGATCAATAACTTCCCCACTGATGCACAAGATTCCACACATTTTTTCCCTAACTAATGAGAGATCTCACTTTTGGTTTTATGCTATGATGGTTCATTTTATGTGTCAATTTGACGGGGCTAAGGAATGCTCAGATTGTTGATAAAACACTGTTTCTGAGTATGTCTGTAAGTGTGTTTCTGGATGAGATGAGCATTTGAATTGGTAGACTCAGTGAGGAAGATTGCCCTCCCCAGTGTCAGTGAGTATAATCTCATCTTATTAGGGCTTGAATAGAACAAAAGGCAGAGGGAGAAGTAATTTGCCTGTTTTTCTTTTGCCTCACTGCTGTGCTGAAACATGTCATCTCATCTTAACCTGCCCTCAGATTGAGATCTACACCATTGGCTCCTCTGGTCTCAGGTCTTTGAACTTGGACTGGATTATAAATCTAGCTTTCTTTGTTCTCAATTTTACAGATGGCAGTGAGCCTTTCACCCTCCATAATTATATGAGAGTAAATCTATATTTAAATCATAAGTCTCTTTCTATACCTATCCTTCCCTTCCTTTCTTCCTTCCTATCCCTTCTTCCTTTTCTTCCCTTCTTCCTGTCCTTCCCTTCTTCCTGTCCTTCTTCCTTTCTCTGGGTAATTCTAGTATACATGCCTTCCCTGCATTAAAATTCTTTTCTTCTTTCCCAAATACTTCACCTTTAAGCTTTTATTCCCTGATCTCTACCTAGAGCTGATATTTTGCTTTTCTCCAGTGGTTGGCAGAGGAATTTGCAGATACACTTGATTAAAGATCTGTATTGTATTGAAAGAATAGTTTTCTTTTGAATGTCTCCTTTTATTTCCAGGCTACTTTGAGAAGCACAATAATGTGGAACTCTTAGCCAGTACTCTTTCTTGTGAGTGTTTTGTAATTTGCCCCCTGTTGTGCAGAACCCCTGTTGATTCCAGTAGGGATGGCACCCTGTTTGAGAGGTCAAATAAAAGACCTAAAACCAGTGAACGAGATGTAGGGTTTATTGCGGATTTACATACAGAAGTGTTTCAATGGTGGCAGGCTGGACAAGAAAACTGCTACCATTTGTAAAAAACATGCAGGTTATATAGCATTTCCACTTAGCACTCTCCACCTAACACCCTCCATTTAACCCCAAACAAGGGCCTTAATCCCCATATGGTGTGTGTTCCAAGGAATGGGCCAGGGGTTCAGATATCCTTCATAGATAAGGAGTGTATCCCCTGGTTGGCCAGTCCTGGATTCCTTAGCTCGAAACTTGGAACCAACACTCTTCTTAGATTATAGGATCATTCTCAGGGTGTGCTTCAATTGTGCCTGTCTAGTGCCTTTGCCATACACCCACTGTATCTGATTCCCTCCCTTCTATTCATTGGCAGGAGAATGCTATTTATTCTTTCAGTGACTTCAGAATCTCTTCTTCACCTGGCTCCTTTCTCAACTGATTATATATACCTTGCTGCAAGAATTATTTCACATAAAAATGCATTTGGTTTTTCCTGCTCAGAAGCTAAGAAAATCAAAACCAAATAACATAGATGTACATGTTCTCTAACAATTCAGATCCATCTTCCTCATTTTATTATTCATAGTACTTAAGGCCTAATATTAGTTGCAATGCAATAAAGCCCAATCTTTGCTCGTGTAAGTATAGCTTTTATGACAGCTGCTTTATCTGTACTCCTCCTTTACTGTTATTTACTTAATGATTTTATTAAATCTAGATGGTGTGGTTTCCTTCTAATTTAAATAAGCTCACTACCTCTTATAGCCTTTGTCTAATAATATTGGTGTAATTATGAAGTTAATGTCCTAGTTATAATTTTCTAACATATATTAAAAAGCATTTGGAATATATGAATAAAGCCATCTTACACAGCTCTGGCAACACTGGAGTTTATTAAACCTTCCTCCCATTAAATTTGGAGCAAGGCTTAATAAACTTTCCAAATTTTGGTCTCCCAATGTTTCCAATGTTTTATTTTCTTTATTAGAACTTTTCATTCCCATCTCCCCATGACAGGTGCCCATTCATGTTCCTCTGGGCCTTAATGACCTGGCAAGGTTATTGCCTGTGCCCCTACTCTGTTGGCTCTTTCGGTATTCGCCCTTATGCACTTCATGTTTGCACATCATAATATTCACTTATTTATGTTTTTCAGCAGATGTAAATGTTTTACCCAAGTATTCATGGATTTTCTCTCCTCTCTTTAGGGTATTATAGTTATTTAGTTTTATCTTTTAGTGTCTTTTAATATTAGGGAAATTGAATCATTTCTATGGAAAACGAATTAAGATACTCAAATTTTTCAGGCCAGAATAAGAGGAAATGTAAAGGCCTAAAGGCAAGGGAAAATATGGAATGTAGGGAAATTGAAAGAAGCTCAGAGTATTTGGAGCACAAATGTGAGAGGGAAATAAGAAAAGATGTCACTGGGAGGTCAGCAGAGACCAGATCAGGTAGAGCCTTGGAAGCTCTGCTAGGGTCTGGATTTGATCCTAAGAGTCAGATCAAGTTTTTGTTTTAGAAAGACAATTTTATCTGTTGTATAGGGAAATGGATGGAAGTGGCCATATAGAAGAGAGAGTAAGAATCCAGTTATGAGCCTCTACAACCATCCAAGCAAGAGATGAGTTAGAATAATGGCTCTGGAAAGAAATGCTGTGGACGGATTTGAGAACTGTTTAGGAGGTTGAATCAACAGGACTTGCTGATTAGCTAGATGTGTCATATGAGGAAGATGGAGGAGTCTCAGGAAACCACCAGGTTCTTGGTTTTGGCAATGGGTAGGCTGTTGTATCATACACTTAGCAGGGAACACAGGAAGAACTGAGCTTTGGAGAGGAAAGTAATGAGTTTGATATTGGATATGTCAAAGTTGACTTGCCAGTATTACATACAGAGTGAGTTATCCATCAGCAGTTTAATGTATGAGTTGGCAGCTCAGAAGAGGGATCTAGGCTTGAGATAAATATTCAGAAATTGGCAACTTGGAGAGGCATTCCTAAGGTGCAGGAATAAATTTTCTTTGCCGAGTTTGTAGGAGACATGTGGAGAGGGCCTCTGCTGGGCATGGAGGATCCCCGCATTGAAGGACAGGTACAAGAAGGAAGAGGATGCAACAAAGGTAGAGCAATAGAGCCAGAGGATCAAGGGTATGAGAAGAGCATGGCGAGCGTGGAATCAGAACCAAGGGTTTAGATGAAATTATCAACAGTGACAATCACAGCCAAAGGTTCAAGTAACAGAGGGACTCAGAAGAGACTCTTGGACCTAGCCCCATTACCATTATTAGTAACTGGCAAGAACAGCTTCTGTGGGCATTAGGCCCATAGCATGGGGAAAGACTTTATCCCAGGATAATGGCACATAAGGATGGCTTCCTTGCTTTTATGATGGCCTCACTGTAGGGAGCACTTAGGGGAACACTGGAAACAGCTAGGAGGCTTAAGTTCACTGTATTAGTTTCCTAGGACTGCCATAACAAACTACCTCTAACACAATGGCTTAAAACAACACAAATTTATTCTCACAATTCTGGAGGCTGGAAGTCTGAAATCAAGGTTTTGGCAGGACCATGCTCCCTCTCAATGCTCTAGGGAAAAAAATGCTTCCTTGAGTCTTCTAGCTTCTGTTGTTCAGTGGCAATCCTTGGCATTCTTTGGCTGGCAGCTGCATCACTCCAACTCTGCCTCTGTTTTTCATGGGCTTCTTCCCTGTGAATCTATGTGTGTACTCTCTTCTTATAAAGACAACAGTCATTGAATTTGAGCCCATCCTAGTTCAGTATAACCCTAACTAATTATATTTGCAAAACCCCTTTACAAATAAGGATGCATTCTGAGGTTCAGGGTGGATGTGACTTTGCAGGATACTATTGCTTACACTACAGCCACCAAATAAGCATCTCTAATAAATATTGCAGTGGATTAAAAGGTAGGTGGTTCATAGATCACACTTCAGGAAAGACTGAGCCTACCCAAACTGCTTTTAATGTAAAGATGGGAGTGGGGTTCAGTTAGGTGGGCAGAGAGGTTCCCTGGAAGCTTCAATCCCAGCGTAATTGATCCTAAGAGCTAGGCATCAGTAAAAGCATAATTTAATTGGATTTTAAACAGCATTAGCTATTTAATCTCAAGGAATGTTAAAAGAAGAAAGGTTCCAACCTGATTTAGAGTTCAGCATTGTTGCCAGAATTGAAAACAGATAGCAACAAAACAGACCTTCATTGTCCTGAGCCCTGAGAAGGCATCGAGGCTATATTACAAAGGATCCAACATATACAACTCCTTTAGTTAGAAACTGAAAGGCAAGATCATCAGAAAATTAAACTAAAAGCACTGAGGTTGCTCCTTCCATCTCAGTTTTGTCAGAAATATCTCATAATCAGGGAAATACATCTGTACAGAGAATTTTGTCATATTTGTAAGATATATTATTATATGCCAAAATATCTCAGATAAGGCACTAATATTACAGAAAAAGAAAAAACTCTGTTTTTATTACATTTTACTGTTAAAATAATGTGCAGCAAGTCTTTTAAAAGAAAACATGATATCATAGAACAAAGTGCTTTGTGTGTCTATTCAGAAACTGAGTTATTAAAAAAGAAAACAGAAAGGCTATCTACAAAAGAAGAATGAAAATATGTTGATTAAAAGATAGTCCCTAATATAGCTGTGATGATGTCTCATAGTATTATGACAGTTTTATTTGGAAAGCATTTATGACAAGTTTATGGAGATGCTCGTGATGAATTGATAATTCATAGAGAATGAACATTTTTATTATTGCAAAAACCTTATCACATAAATCACTATATACAGCTGTGTATAATTTTATTAATCATAAACATAAAAATATAGGTTAGATACCCTTTTGAGCTCTCTCCTAGATGTAGGATCTTATGATATTTATAAAAATAATGATTTTTACAACTGTAGAACAGAGATAGTGTGTTATTAGCACATTATACTAAAGAAAGAAAAAGGCAAAGCAGAAGAGGAAGGATGGAGGGGGGGCCCTAGAGGCTATGCTGTTATTCGCATCTTATCCTTGGCCATGTGCTATTACACTAGCGGGAATGTAAAGGCTGAAGTCAAGGAGCAGGAAGCCTTCCTTTGCCAGCAGGCACAAGGCTGAAGATAGCTGTGACCTTTCTAACCACAGAATCAAAAAGGTGTCCCTGTTTTGTGCCTGAAGAGAGCTATTTGTTAACCTTGCATTTGTAATAGCAAAGGATTGTCATCGTTTTGCTCATAGTCTTGTATTATCTTACTCAGTATGAGGTTTTAAAATGAACACATCCTGAAAAAGTTAAATATGTTCAAAAGTTCTAATAATGTTTTATTAAATGAAAACTTAAAAAAAGACCAGACTACCCAGGAAAATACAAAATCATCAAGCTACTTTCCTAATTGAATACGCTTTATTTCTTTTTCTTGCCTAATTGCTCTGGCAAGAACTTCCAATACTATAATGAATAGGAGTGGTGAGAGAGGGCATCCTTGTCTAGTGTCTGTTCAAAGGGAATTCTTCCAGCTTTTGCCTGTTCAGTATGATATTGGCTGTAGGTTTGTCATATGTAGCTTTTATCATTTTATGAACCCTTCCGTCAATACCTAGTTTTTAGCATGAAGGGCTGTTGAATTTTGTCAAAGGCCTTCTCTGCATCTGTTGAGATAATCATGTGATTTTTGTCTTTGGTTCCGTTTATGTGATGGATTACATTTATGGATTTGTGTGTGTTGAACCAGCTTTGCATCCCCAGGATGAAGCCTAATTGATCGTGATGGATAAGCTTCTTCATGTGCTGTTGCAATCTGTTTGCCACTATTTTATTGAAGATTTTTGTGTCGACGTTCATCATGGATATTGGCCTGAAGTTTTCTTTTTTAGTTGAGTCTCTGACTGGTTTTGGTATCAGGATGATGTTGGTGTCATAAAATGAGTTAGGGAGGATTCCCTCCTTTTGTATTGTTTGATAAGAGGAGCTGGTTCCATTCCTTCTGAAACTATCAAACAAGTGATATTTTTAATGGCAGTTGTTTCCTGATCAGTGGTTCTCACATATCTGAATTAAAATAAAACCTACACTGTAAAACATAGATTCACTGTAAAAATTCTCTTAAGTATTAGAAACAATAAGCAGGCCAAAATATAATCTGTTAATGGATACATTTGTCTTATTTCTAAATAATTGCAATGAAAAATACCTTTTTAATCTGTTTCATTTAATAAGATTTTTATATACAGTTATTTTAAATAATTTTATTGCCAAGTTTTATCCTTCTAGCTAATGTAATTCACCAACAAGATAAAAAGAGATTATACTGTTGTAGCAATGGAGATTTCAGAAATAGACTAATTTTTAAATGATAGATACAAAGTATAATTTATTCTGTAACTGCATTTTTATTTGTAAGGTAAATTATTTTCCAAATCCAGTTTCAATTGCATTCAAAAAGGCAGAATCAATGAAGCCCCAAATGGGTTTTGTTATATAAGCCCATGATCCCTCATGTACAATTCCAAAATTCAAACAGGTTATGAAAACCAACTTTTCATAGATTTGTGACAAACTCACTTGTTGGCAAAACCTATTCTGAATTGATGAGGACTTTGTGTTGTTATTTATTTTTCTTGAGGGTGAATTCATATTTATGTCATAAAGATATTAATGTGTCTTATTTTCAGATGCTGACTCAGGCCATGGCAGAAATATTAAATAATGTATAGCTTATAGACATATTTTAAAATTCATTAAAAATTTTGAATTTTGAAATATAGCTATCCACAAGAGTTTCAGAAGAGGAATTATGGACCTAATTCTCTGTGTGTGTGGGTGTGTGTGTGTGTGTGTGTGTGTTGCTTATCTAAATGTTTTGGTGGTAGGGGCACAGAATGTTACTCTCTCTTGATTAAAATTTAATTTTATTTACTAAATTAAATATTTTAATTTTAAAAGTATTCAATTTTAAATTGACTCCTAAATTTAATTAAAAATTAATTTGAAGGAGCACGATAAAGACATTGGACCAATAGTTTTCGAGGCACTTCTTGATGATTCTGTATAAAAGGCAGTACAGTGGGGGATATACTCATGTGATTACTGAAATAACTTGACATATTCTGATTCTTGACAATGATCAAGTTCGTCTCATTAGTATGGCTCTGTCAGTGGTGACAGACATTTTTAGCTTTTTAACATCAATAGAAGCTCCTGGAAAAAAAAGTAGCTCAGCTTCTGGCATGTCATTGTGTTGAAGCACAGTATAGTGCTATTTGCAGGATTTAATAAAATGCCAGTACAGTGTGGATGCCATCCCCTGTCAAGCACCACATAGCTCTGCCTGAACATGACAGTTACTTGGACAGAATGACTGCAAGACACTAAATGCATTCTACTCATCCATAAAATCATATTAGTAAGATAAATAAAGAGGTTTCCTTCCTATAAATGTATACCATTTGCTTGTGGTGATGTGGTATTTAAAGCTTAGGTTAGAATTGACAGTGGTGAAGTTCAAGCTGGTATTTTCAAATGCTCATCTCGAAGAAGTGCCAACAGCAAAGATATGATCTCTTGGTCTCTTCAAGGAAGGAAGATGATAATGTGGTTTTAAGCAACTATGCAAGAGGAAAAGGTTACAGGCAAAAAACCCCCAACCAACCAAACCAAAAAACTCCACTTCCATTTTCTTTCTGCTAAGCTATATTATAAGAGAAGATTTCACCTTGTTACTAATGGTTTTCCTAATTTTGCAGCTGAGCCCCTTTTCACTTTGCAGCCTGGCTAACACAAATCACTGAGAATCACTGTATAATAAATCATTTGAAAAATATATAGAGGCAATGAGCCAAGAAAGATGTTTAGCAGTTAATCAAAGATGACCTAATGTTTTCTACCTATCCTCTATAAAATGAAACATATTACTCAATTTAATCACCAAACAATGTCAAATTACAGGGAAGAAATGTTGAACCTTGCAACAAGGATGCAGTTAGTATTAGTTTAAAAGAAAAACTAGTAGGCAGAGTTTAGGGTCCTAATTTCTTGTTGGTATTCTTTAATATCTTAGCTGGTACCCTAGTTGATTTATGCTCACTACTAGTAATCCTAGATTACTAAGAACAAAATCTGGGAGGTTAGACCATATGGATTCTAAGATCTCTTTTATTTTTAAAATTCTGAGATGCAATTTTGTACTGTATGCTCTTGCTACATATGAACTTAACGGTGTTAATACTTGGCCTTTAAACTGGATTATCTTGCCCCATAGCTTCATTCTCTATGTAATAATTATAAAATAAATTGATAATAGCTAATGTTTCATAAATAATACCATTTAATACAGATGGCATACACGATCATCCCAGTTCTTAACAGTTTCTGAGAATGTGGGCCTAGCTTTCTGCCAGACTGAATTAATTACCTAAAGATAACCAGAGAATACATTGTGTATAAAAAGAAACCATTATGATTTTAAAATGTCAAGCCCATACATTTTATACATTATTTGATAAATGATTACAGTGGTCTAAAAAAGTCTTTGGTAGTTGTCCATTTGTCACCCAGCCTATGTTTCTTAGAAAATTCTCTGAAATCAATCCTGTGAAACATGAATAGGCATTGCAATCTGTGTCAGAGTCTAATGCATCATGCAAGACATTTCTATACAAAGACTAGGTGAACCAAAGGCTGAAACTGTCAGCACTACACACCTGGTTATATCTTTGCCAGTTTTAGATAATAGATTTTATTGTTTTATTGTTAATTCATGCTCCTAAATAAGAGCTGCCTATTCACCAAACCCTCTGGCATCATATTTTCTTCCTAGTTCTTACATGACACTCGTTAAGGTGCTTGAAGTTGCTTTAAGTGTGGTTTCATGTCTGTTTAATTCTCATGCCACCTTTTAAGGTAGGACTATAATTACCCCCATTTTATATCTGAGAAAACTCAAAATGGAGATGACTGAAGTCACTTGTACTGGAACATACAGCTAGAAAGTTTTTGAGCGGTAATTCCTGTCCAGGGTCCTGGAGGACAGCATAAACTTAACCTACATGCTGCACTGCTCTGATAAAGAAGAGCTGCTTAGATGGGTTTCTATCTGGTTTGTAGTCTCATGTATGAGGGTAGAACTGTCCTAGTTTTCCTACACATACCGTATCTTCTGCTGTAGATTATCTTAGACTTCTGATAGTTTTAAAAATAAAAATTGTAGTAAAATGGAATCATGGAATTTAAGTTTGAAGTCTTTAAGTCCTACAATATGGCTTGGTTAGTAAGCAAATGAAACATAAGTTAAAAGAAGTATTGGCTTCCTAGTCAACCCAAAGACATTGTCTCTAAGAAATAGTGAAATTGAACATTCTTATTGTTGTATCCCAATATGAACTTCAACACATTTAAAAATATTGTTCAGTGTTATTGCATTTCAGGGTCAGTGTAAAACAATAGGTATGACTAAGCATATAAACAGCATAATGAAATACAACAAGACTTTCAGCCTTTCATACACATTACATGACGAGATTATGGAAAAAATATTTCTCAGAATTTTTTTGAATCCATTTGTTACTCTGAGCAGAAATGTCTCTTTAGAGTCCGTGTGTTAGGTCCTAAGAGGTGTGAACCTCAACAAGATACTGACCAATGGTAAGCAAGTCAGACAGTCCATAATTCATTATTTACTTGAGTTTATTTGCAAAGGACATGTCAAAAACTTAGTGGAAAACAATATAGGTATAGTACCACTAGAACGAAGTACCATTACATTTCATGCAAACACATTTTCAGATGCCTATTTGGCATACTTTAAAAAACCTGGAAAGTCATAAAGACATGTTATCAATATGAATATTTGTTTTTAGCCCAAATTTGAGTGGGAACTCCCGTGAAGAGCATCTTCACATATGTCATATGTTGGTTTGTGGAAATGGATTATTAAGATGACTGTTAGCTAATTTTCCAAGTGAATTCCCTCTTCTTTCTCTACATAAAAAATAATTTTAATGTAACAGACATGTCGAGGCATAGCAGGGGGTGGTTTGAAAGAATAAATTGTTTTGCCCATAAAATAAAATATTATAAATATGTTGATATGGAAAATAGTGATTTTGATTTTATTATTTAATACCCTAAGCCACAGCTCAACACTGAAAAAAACAAAACAAAACCAAAAAACATCTGTAGTGTCTACCAGGTTTCCCAGATAATCGCATTCTGAAGAGCAGACTTGGAAACCTCTAAGGCGTAGAGCTGCACATTGCTATTTTCTTGACTGTTTCTCAAAAAGCATGCAGATTCTAACTTTTGGGTTGTGTTACTACCTCAGTTACACAAAACATATAACTGATCTTTGGTAAAAAAAAAGAAACATTCATGGCATTCCTTCAGCCCGTAGCCACCTGGCATGTGTAAATTGTAAAAACAAAGTGCTCTATTGTGATGTGAAAATACTTTATTGATAATGTTACATGCCACCCAAAATTATACCAAGTTGGATTTTGTAAGAGTTATAATTACGAGTAATACTATAATTACTACTACTATTAATGATTGTAGGGAAAATCATAACTACAATCGTATTTTTGAAAGTACAGAATATAGTATTCTGGCTGAAGCTTTATTTAGGATATAAATTTATATACTCAATGCTTAGCATTAAGGCTTCCCAGATTTAAGAGCACTGAACTGTTTAAACTTCTTTGTTGATCCAAGTAAAAAAAGAAGAATATTTTTTTCTTTTATATGTATTTTATACGTATAATATCTATAAATGAACAAAATTTCTAAGGTTATGTAAATGAGCTCAGAAACAAAAAGCCAATTATAGTCAAAGATAGCCAATGCTTGTGTCCTAATACATTCCCTCCCATACTCATGCCAGACATTGTTTGTTGATTATGGCCAGAGGCAGCTTCAGACTTCTCTCTAAACAATGCTCTAGGTAGCCACAGTCAGCTAGTAATGGCAAAGGGACGAAACCAATTCATTATGAATGGATCAATATAGATAGAACATGACATCTTCTCATCCAGAAATCCCTCATTGTAACTGTATCTATAACCAAAAAGTTTCTACTACTCTGTATAAAATAAGTTGAAGGAAATGAGCCCTTTGCTTGTAAGAAAGAAAATGGAGGAAAAAGATCAACTCAGAGTTGTTCATCGTAATGTTTCTATATCCTTTGGACCTATGGAAGCAAAGAAAGCATGTCCCTATATGAAGCAATTAGTTTTGGAAAAGGAAGTTAGCAAGGATTCCAGCATTAGGAATTCCCTCCCACAGGAAATGTAGCCTTGGAGGCTGATAGGTGACCTGCTCAAAGGAAGTTGGCTGCAGTGTTTCCATGTCAGGGAAGCAAATCCTGAACTAGAGGGTGCTCTTCTGTGGAAGACCCAGGCTGGCTAAGAATAGAAATGGGCTGTGTGACAGTGAAGCGGAAAATGATTTCCTCTTGTCTTTATTTTTTTAGTTTTAAAGATACTTTTTGTAATTTATATATATTCATGTACTTCACTGGTGGTCTTTTGGCAAGCAATGAAAATGGCTGTTAAATTTGAGAATTCTTTTTTTGTATATATATGAGAGAAGCAGAAAAACCAACTAGAAAAAGAATATAATACTTCACCTATACGAAAAAAAAAAAATCCAAACCAAACGAGCATCTCTATTAGTCTGTTCTCACACTGCTATAAAGAAATACCTGAGACTGGGTAAGTTACAAAGAAAAGGGGTTTAATTGGCTGATGGTTCCACGGGCTGTACAGGAAACATGGCTGGGGAGGCCTCAGGAAACTTACAATCATGGCAAAAGGTAAAGAGGAAGGAGGCACGTCTTACATGGCCAGGGCAGGAGGAAGAGTGAAAGGGGAGGTGCTACAATCTTTTAAACAACCAGATCTCATGAGAACTCATGATCATGGGAACAGCAGGGAGGGAATATGCCCCCATGATACAATCACCTTCCACCAAGCCACTCCTCTTATATTGGGGATTACAGTTTGACATGAGATTTGGATGGGGACACAAATCAAAACCATATCACAAACCCCATGTCAAAATGAATAAGTTTCACAAACAAAAGTTACATGCTTTCCCTTGGGGTCCCAGTGGTACCCTAATGTTTTTAGCATTATGTAAGCTCTCAAAGGATGGCTGTTGGTTGGTTTTTTAAAAAAATTTATTATACTTTAAGTTCTGGTGTACATGTGCAGAATGTGTGTTTGTTACATACGAATACACGTGCCACGGTAGTTTGCCGCATCCATCCCCTCATCATCTACATTAGGTATTTCTTCTTATGCAATCCCTCCCCAATCTTTTCACCCCCTTCTATCCCTCCCCATTCCCCTACCCCCGACAGACCCTGGTGTGTGATGTTCCCCTCCCTGTGTACATGTGTTCTTATTGTTCAACTCCCACTTATTAGTGAAAACATGCAGTATTTGCTTTTCTGTTCTTGTGTCAGTTTGCTGAGAATGATGGTTTCCAGATTCATCCATGTCCTTGCAAAGGATGCTAACTCATCATTTTTTATGGCTGCATAGTATTCCATGGTGTATACGTGCCACATTTTCTTTATCCAGTCTATCATTGATGGGTATTTGGGTTAGTTCCATGTCTTTGATATTGTGAACAGTGCTGCAATAAACATACATGTGCATGTGTATTTATAGTAGAATGATTTATACTACTTTTATATACCCAGTAATGGGATTGCTGGGTTGAATGGAATTTCTATTTCTAGATCCTTGAGAAATCGCCACACTGTCTTCCACAATGGTTGAACTAATTTACACTCCCACCAACAGTGTAAAAGTGTTCCTATTTATCCACATCCTCTCCAGCATCCATTGTCTCCTGATTTTTTAATAATTACTATTCTAACTGGCATGAGATAATAGCTCAATGTGGTTTTGATTTGCATTTCTCTAATGACCAGTGATGATGAGCTTTTTTTCATATATTTGTCGGCTGCATAAATGTCTTCTTTTGAAAAGTGTCTGTTCATATACTTTGCCCACTTTTTGATGGCTTGTTTATTTATTTATAAAGTTGTTTAAGCTCTCTGTAGATTCTCCATATTAGCCCTTTATCAAATGGGTAAATTGCAAATTTTTTTTCCCCATTCCATTGGTTGCCAGTTCACTCTAATGATAGTTTCTTTTGCTATGCAGAAGCTCTTAAGTTTAATTAGATTCCATTTGTATATTTTGGCTTTTGTTGCCATTGCTTTTGCTATTTTAGTCATGAAGTCCTTGCCCATGCCTATGTCCTGAATGGTACGGCCTACATTTTCTTCTCGGGTTTTTATGGTGTTAGGTCTTATGTTTAAATCTTTAATCCATATGGAGTTAATTTTCGTATAAGGTGTAAGGAAGGGATCCAGTTTCAGCTTTCTGCATATTGCTAGCCAATTTTCCCAAACCATTTATTAAATAGGGAATCCTTTCCCCATTTTTTGTTTTTGTCAGGCTTGTCAAAGATCAGATGCTTGTAAATGTGTGGTATTATTTCTGAGGCTTCTGTTCTGTTCCATTGGTCTATATCTCTGTTTTGATACCAGTACCATGCTGTTTTGATTACGTACTCCCTAAAACACTTCAAAATTGAAGTTCTGCTAAAATCCCAACAATGAATTATGGAAATATATACAGTTTTTCTATCATAAAAATCAGGATAAAAAAGATTAGAATGTAAGAGGGCATATTAAGAGCATAGTAAGGTGATGAGATATAAAAGTCAATATACAAAAATTAGCACCTTTTTAACATTAGCAGTAATCACTTAGAGAACATAATGGTAACAAAAATTTCATTCACAATAGCAATATAACATATTTTATACTTGGGAAGAAACAGAAAATGTATAGGACTTTTATAAAAAGGGTATCTAAAAACCTGTACAAATGAAGTTCTATTCCATATTTTTCAGTGGGAAGGCTCAATATTATAAAGATGTTGACAAGCTGGCTCTCAAATGTATGTGAAGAAAAGAATGACAATGATTGGCAAATTAACTTTTTATAAAGGAGAATGACAATGGGATATGACCTATTAATAACCAGAATATAGTATAAAACAAAGCAGAGGGATGAACAAATACATAAGAGAAAAAAATAGAACAGAAACCCAGACATGTACAAGAATATTGTTCATAGTAAAGGTAGCATCTCAAATTAATAAAATTATTCAAGACCTCAGTAAATTGCATTGTGACAATCGGCTAACCTCCTAGGATAAAAACTCACTTTATAACATAAGCAAAAGTATATTCAGAGATTAAAGAGAGTAACTGTTAAAAACAAATTGTAAAAGTATTTGAAGAAAATATGTTTTTAAATTTATAATTCTGGGGATAGAGAAAGCTTTCCAACATAAAACTCATAAATCACATAAGAAAGTACCACTTTGACATCCATAAAAATGAAAAAATAAACTTCTGTGAGATAATCATAAAAATGAAGTTAAATCATAAGCTACAGACAAGGAGAAATAGTTACATATAAAATATTCATAATATATAGAATGCTTACATATGAATAAGAAAAATACAAATAACTGAGTAAAAGGTTCAAAGAGGATACAAAGACTCATTTACAGAGGAAATACCAAACCATATATGAAATAGACAATATTTACCAAAATGTGAAGTAAGCCTACTCTTTGATCTTGCAATATACTTCTAGGAATCTGTTCTGCAGAAATACTCACTCATAGGCACTAAGACATATTTACAAGCATATTTACTATTTAAAATAGTTATTATAAAAGCAAATAAGTAGAAACAAGCTATATGGTTAACAAAGGTCAGTGTAACTACATTACAGAACATTCTATTATAAGAAAGGGCTAGATCTCTACATATTTAAAAGTGTTTTGAGACCCAAATATTTTTTATTTATTTTATTTTATTTTATTTTATTTTGAGATGGAATCTTGCTCTGTCACCCAGGCCATAGTGCAGAGGTGTGATCTCGGCTCACTGCAAACTCTGCCTCCTGGGTTCAAGCAATTCTCCTGTTTCAGCCTCCCAAGTAGCTGGGATTACAGGTGCCCACCACCACACCCAGCTAATTTTTGTATTTGTTGTAGAGACGGGGTTTCATCATGTTGTCCAGGCTGGTCTCAAACTCCTGACCTCAGGTGATCCACCTGCCTTGCTCTCGCAAAGTGCTGAGATTACAGGCATGAGCTATTGTGCCCTGTCTTAAGATCCAAATAAAAAGAGGTTGTCACAGCATAGCAGAATCATATGTAATATTGTGACCCTGTATTCATTTATTTTTCATCTCATTGCTTTTGTGTACTTTCATTAAGCACCTTTTCCTTTCAAGAAGTTGTGTAGATTTAACGTGTACAATATGCTGTTTCTATATAATTTTCATAGTGAAATAATTACCACAGTAAAGCAAATTAACATATTCTTTTCCTTACATAGTTACAACTTTTTGTGTGTATGGCAAAAGCACATGCAATTTACTTTCTTTAGTTATGCAGGATGAATTAGTCTAGTGATCTAATGGATTGACTCTTTTACTGTGTGAGAGCATATTCATGTGGTTCTTATTGTTTAACTAAAATAACTTTTTGTTGTTAAATCAAAGAGGAATATTCAGGGAAGGTCAGGTCTGGTGGCTCAAGCTCTTCCTCACATGATAGAGAACTGCTTCGAGGAGGCTGTGAGAATCACATGTCTGTTGCTGACTTGACTTCAGCTGTCTCTGTACTTATGTATTCTCTTGACCTTGGGCCGTGCTGTCATTTTTTTCTTTTCTGAGGGTTTTCTGAAATGAATATAAAATGAAATCCTTTAAGATTGTTCAGATCCTTGCTGTGAAAAAATTAACATTGTTGAAAGAGGTCTTAGATATCATCTAGTGCAATTCCCAAACTTCATATGGAAATCTGACTTCTGAGATGGCCGGGACACTTTATTTTTATTTTCAAGACAGTCTTGCTCTGTTGCTCAGGCTGGAATATGTGAAGTTATTACAGGTCACTGAAGCTTGGACTTCCCAGGCTCGAGCAGTCCTCCCACTTCAGCTTCCCAGGAAGCTGGGACTACAGGTTTGTGCCAGCATGCCTGGCTAATTTTTTGTATTTTTTATAGAAACCATGTTTTGTCATGTTGCCCAGGCTGGTCTCAAACTCCTAGGCACAAGCAGTCTGCCCACCTCAGCCTCCCAAAGTTCTAGGATTATGAGCATGAGCCATTATGCCCAGCCAACAAGGACAGTTGAATGGGAATTTTATATTTCCCTGCTTGAGTCATATCCCCTTACCCAGAAAGTGGGAAAACATATCCATTGAAAACCCAAATGGGTGGTACTACTTTCCCAATTTTTTAAGCTAACACGACAAAAAAGGTAATTTCATTCAAAGGCATTACAGTTAATAAATATGTATTTTTCAGCAGACAAATTCTCTGATGCCATTTGATGACCTACAAAAATGTGTCCCGGTGTTACTTCAGTGTTCTATATTAGGACCCTTTTATACACAAATTCTGCAATATTCCGTTCCACCGACTCTGCCAAGCACTGGCCTGGTTGGCTCATCTCTATTTGTCAAAACACTATTCAAGGGTGGTTGGTCATGTTAGTGTATTTAAACGATGTCACATTATTCTGATAGTTAGGTTCTATGTGTCCAAGGAGCCCTTCAAGAAATATACTTGTCTCTATAAATATTGTCAAGGAAAGATAAGAAATTTATCCTTCTAGTTTGATTATTGTACTTCATATGGAATGCCTGCTTTGGCAATAAGGTGCCAGATACTGCTACTTAGAGCTTATTCGATTCGCATGCAGCTAAGCTGCCTCTGTGTATTCAGATACATGTGACTATAGAAAAACTGCCTTACCACTTTTAGAACTCCACTGTCCATTGTCCTATCCTGGAATAGACAGTAGCTCTAACTATGAGTTAAAATGGGTTACATTAAACCCTCCTGGGCTCTTGCATTGCTCTCGTATGGTCCTTGACTGACAAATTCCCATAGTGCAAAGGTCATGGGCAAACCGTGACTCTTCTCTGGAGCTGCAAGCTGCTGCCCCTGGGGACCTATGTTTCACTCTCCTAACTGGGCTTAGCAAGCCACAAATCCCTGATTAAAGCACAGACCCCTTGAGAGACAACGAGGTTGGAAGAGTGCTGATGCTCAGGTCCCCAGTCATCCACATATTTGTATGAGAGCCTTGGACTCCTGGACCCAAAGCCAGTGTAATTACTTTATAACTTAAAAATCATCGTTTTCAATTTTAAAAATTCACATAAAAATGGAATTCACTGTACTGGAAACAGATCTTTCCTTTCTAAATTCTGTAATGTTATATTATCTTTATATGTTCACGGTAGAAGGAAATGGTCCTACTGGCTGCCAGTGAGTGAAGTAGCAGAGTGGAACTGCATTCTAAAATCAGAGCTAATATTCAGCACCAGCTTCCATGGTCTTATGTCTTGATGTGCTGGCTATTGGGCCTACAGAAATACATCTTCTGTTTATGCTTCCAAGTGTTCCTTTTATCTCTAGATAAAAGTGTACAGGGGAAGTTGCCAAAATTAGTTCCTTTTTGGCCCAGGCCACAGTTAAACTTAGATGTAAAAGAGATCAAAGAGTTCCATTCTGATCCAAATAGCTGCAGCCCAGCAGTGTGGCTGGTGGCAGTATGAAGTGGGTGAACACCTTCTGATTTGGAGCATCTGAGCAATACTTTCTGGGCTGCAAGGCACAAAAAGAGGCAGCATGCATGTCTGCTTTTGAAATGACAGTCTGCCTTCCAGGATTTGACAGAGGAGCACTTGTTTAGACTTTGGTGTATAATCCAGTGGGAAGCTCTCAGGTATTCCTTAAAGGCTGCCACGGGGGGGTCTCTATGAAGGGGAGCACTCTCCTCTCCTCAATACACACAGTTAATTTTGTTTGCAATCCTTCCATGCTTCCTTTAGGTGAAGCCAAACTGTTGAGGTTTCTTCTTTGCAAGGTGGTAGCAACTCCCCACCCCACTCTCTCTTTCATTTTGCATTTAGGTTCTGATCTTTACAGAGTCTTAGACTGATGTCCCCGGGGAAAGTAGGAGCAGACAGAAGACTCTTGGGCTCTTGTGAATCAATAGGGTCACCAGATTATTTACTATCCAAACCAGAACACTTTGGACAGTGAAAGAGGCACTGTTGGTAATTAAATCTGGTCACCCAGAGTCAACTGAGACTCTCCTGGCAATCTCCGTGGCACTCTCTATGGCCATCCCCTGCATAGAGAATGCGGTGATTTCCGGCTTTAGAGACTCAAGTCGAATGCTTCTTTTCCTGTGCATGATCAGGCATTTTTAGTCGCTCCTCTAAATAATTATAAATGATCATTTTCTTCTCTTTATAGCAAATACAGCAATCAGAAAAAAATTGGATAATAAATTTTCATATGACTCAAAACACAGCCCCCTTTTTACATAATATTGCTTCAGAATAGATTTTCTTGCAAAGAAAATGTTCTGTACAAATTCTTTAAAGAAGTCTTTCAAGTGGATTTTTAAAAAAATGATGCCACCACCCACTATTTACAAAGAAAGTCTTGAAGGGGAGCAGCAACCCCCTCAGGCCATTTCTAGCAAAGAGATGTACAATCAGTACCAGGAACACAAAAATGCTCCTGTGACTGCACCCAAACTATTTTTTGTCCCTAACAAATTTTTGCCTTCAAACTGCAGTTGTATGGCTGTGTTTCCTTTCTGTTTGTTTTACCATATCCCTTCTAAATATTTTGCATCATCCTGGAGATTTTCCCAAGTTGTGGTCTGCTGGCTGGAGGGCTGCACTCCTCTGATTTGCAGCGTGAAGTTGTGTTGCCATGGCAGGGGTTGTTTACCGTTGGGGAACACTTGACAGGATGGGCACCTCCCACAGCCATTCCAACCTCCTTTTCTCCTCTTTTCCACTCGCTCAAATATTCTGAGACAGCAGCCCAGATACGGCTTTCTCTAATCATAAACTACATTCCCGGAGCGTGAACTTGACTTTGCTTTCGAGATAGGGAAATGTTTGGCTCTGTTTATTCCTCTCAAACTGGGCAGTGTCCTCTTGACTGTTATGACTCATCCACTTGTCAGGGCTAGAATCTCCTAACAATCCTTTCTCTCAGGTAAATCACATTGCTCAGACTTGGGGAGCACAAATGGCACCGAGGCCAAAGGGTAACCTTGTGGTGGTCGCAGCCGTTCACCTGACAGAGGTCTCTGTTGCCCAGAGGGATTTTTTTTTTTCCAAGAAGAGGAAAGCTTAGTCAGAACCTGACAAGTCTTGCTCCCTCACATTCCTGCAGAGGAACCAGCCTAGGGAGAGATAAGGGCCGTGGGTTGACACCCTGATTATGCTTACCTTTTTATTTGTTAAATGTGGAAATTGACTTCATCCAATTAATAAGAGCAGGAAACAGTTTTTGTTTTGTCTTTGTAGGAAAACATGAAGTAACGGTTTTATCTCAATTTGTCAGGCATTGCCCAAGAGACTACAGCCATGTGGGCCAGTGGCCAAAAAATTGCTCTAAGGCCCAAGTATTAACATCCAGATATAAAAAGAATGCTAATTGGTTTTCCAGCTGAAAAATAATAAGGGATTTGCTGCCAAAAAATGCTGTATGGCCTGGAAACCCCAAGTTTATACAATAGGGCCTGATTACAATCTGGGGGCTCTATTTGTGCTCCTATGAAGAGCTAAACAAAGGGAGGTGTTTCACTCCTCTGTCTTTGTAGAAAGCTCTGCTCCAGATCCCAGCCTGGTGCAGCACCAGGCTTCCCACAGTCTTCCTGCCAAATCCCCAAGTTTTTTCCTGGCTGCCATTCAGGAAAGTACAGCTTCGTCTGTAGGATGGAAAGTTAAAAAGGCCTTGCTTGGATACGCTGAAATATATACAAACACTGCCTGACGTATGGAGTAGGCTGCTGCTACTGGCATCCTAGCAGAAAGAATGTAAAACTTTTAAAAGTCATTTTGGGTAAGTGATTGAGAAGATTGAGATGAAGAAGAAACATACATATACACACACACACACACACACACACACACACACACATATATATAAATTCAGCATTCCCCTTGATTACTGGGTATGTATCCAAAGGATTATAAATTGTTCTATTATAAAGACACATGCACATGTATGTTCACTGCAGCACTGTTTATAATAGCAAAGACCTGGAACCAACCCAAATGCCCATCGATGCTAGATTGGACAAGAAAAATGTGTTACGTAACACCATGTACTACTACACAGCCATAAAAAATGATGAGTTCGTGTCCTTTGTAGGGACATGGTTGAATCTGGAAACCATCATTCTCAGTAAACTGATACAAGAACAGAAAATCAAACACTGCATGTTCTCACTCATAGGTGGGTGTAGAACAGTGAGAGCACATGGACACAGGGAGGGAGCATCACACACTGGGGTCAGTTGAGGGGGGACTAGAGGAGGGACAGCAGGGGGTGCGGAGGTTGGGGAGGGATAACATGGGGAGAAATGCCAGATACAGGTGACAGGGGAATGGAGGCAGCAAACCACATTGTCATGTATGTAGGTACCTATGTAACAGTCCTGCATGTTCTGCACATGTACCACAGAACCTAAAGTACGATTAAAAAAAAGAAAATTCAGCATTCCCTTTGATCTTAACAGTTATCTACCTTAGTTTTTTCATTGGTAAAATGTCAGATATTCTCCCAGATCCCATTCAGCTTGGGCTGTCTCTAAATTGAGGACTGGATATAGTATATGTAGAAAATACTGGTTGTCTACTGAATATCTTTGAAAAGGTCCCTGGAAGTTAGTTGGGATGAAAGTCAATGTCTGGAGCACTGGCATGGCACAGCCCCAGGCTGGTGCTCTGCTGTGTACTGGCTGGGTGCCAGCCTGCCAGTGACTTCACACCATCTCTCCAGGTCTATATTACTTATGGAAATGCGCCTGAATTAAAATAATTGCATAATACTTACAACTCTGTTTTCATTATTTCCAGTTGATGGTAAATATCATAATAAAATTCACAGCATTTAATTAATCTTACCCATAATGCTTTTAAGTTGTAGTTAATACTAAAATACACTAATTATTCCTTCACCAATCATGGTCATAGACTATTATCCTAGTCATGTATATAAAGATGCAACTAAGTTAAAGACTTTTTTTTTTTAAAGAATTACTTTGAAAAACGAAGCAAAATGTGTTCCAAACAACCAACTTCTGCCAAAACATGCAGAAATAAAGCAGGCCATAAGAATCCACTAATGTGTATAAAATTATTTTTTTTGACAGAAACAGGCAAGCAACCATGTTTGTTGCTATCAGTGCTTTTTTCCTGTTTATTACTTTTTTGTTTGTTATTAATGAATTTCCCCTTAAAGTAATAAGGCAACATGGAATGTATTTAAGAGTTTAGGGTCAGGGTGGGGTGGTTCATGCCTGTAATTCCAGCATTTTGGGAGGCCGAGGTGAGCAGATCATTTGAGGTCAGGAGTTCGAGACCAGCCTGGAAAACATAATGAAACCCTGTCTTTACTTAAAATACAGAAATTAACTGGGCGAAGTTGCTGAGTTGCTGGCACCTGTAATCCTAGCTACTTGGGAGGCTGAGGCCGGTGAATTGCTTGAACCTAAGAGGCAGAGGCTGCCGTGAACTGCGATCGTGCCATTACACTCAAGTCTGGGCCATAAGAGCAAAACTCCATCTCAAAAAAAAAAAAAAAAAAAAATTTAGGAAGCATTTCTTAAAATATGCTGGGCATCAGGACTTTTTACCTGTAGGAGACACCAAGAAGTAGAAGGAGCATGGAGCTAGTATTGCTGACCTTTCATTAGGTTCACTCCACCAGGTTAAATTAATTTTCCAGCATCCCACATCCTTCCAAGTAGACTCAAGTCTCCTTGGGCACTTCCTTTCTCTGTGATTTTGTACTTACTCTTTCCCTCACCTGGAGTGAGGGAGCTCCCTTGTCTCCATCTTTTGGGGTTCAGTTCAGCCCCCATATGATTTGTGAAGCCTCTTCAGAGCACTCCAGTGCTCTTTGGTTTCCCACTTCTCTGAACTCTCATCTTTTATCATTTTCAGAAACAAGGAAACACATGGAAGATTCAAGTGAGAATTGAAGAGGATACCCTTTTTTATTGCAAGGAGCAGAGACCCACTCAATTGTCTCAAACTAAGGAGAAGGCCTTGTAAACCTACAAAGTCCAAGAAATTGGCCTTTCATGTTATAAACTGAAAACCTGTTGGAAGCCTAGGCAGCTCTCTCCAACTCTCAGGATGACACAGTACCCCTCTGACTCTTTCCTAGGCATGTCTACTTTCATTTTCTTCCCTTTTCTCTCTTCCAAATTTCTGATTTCTTCCAATTTCTTGATCATTTCTGCTTTTATGCTTCAGCTCAACTTCCCCCAAATATCTGAATTAGACTTAGGATCTTTGTTCCGAATTTAAAGGGATTGGATCATCTTGTCTTGTGTTGTGTATCCAGCCTTCTGCTCAATCAGTGTTGTGGGCAGGGCAGGGCAGTGTGGTACAAACAGCTGCCTGAACCAGTCCTACTGCAGCCTGTAGATGGAGGAGTAGAGAGCTACTCCAGAAGATATCCACTGCCTGCAGAGTTATATTATTCACTTAAGGCAAATTTCTTAAGGGCAAGGAATAGATTTCCCTTTGTTTACTTCTGTCACTGTATTTGGCACAGGCCTGTTCGACTGTCCCAGTGATTCTCAACCCTGGCTGCACATTAGAATCACCTGGAAAATTTTAGGTGCATTTAAGTGTCTAGTCCTCTCCTTGTCCCCACCACAAGAAATACTGATTTCATTGTTTTGGGGGTATGGCCAAGACATCAAACATCAAGAGCTGGGCTTTCCAGATACCAGTCTTGTTCATACGGAGGTTGGGGACACAAAATTGTTACTGTTATGGTGAAGAAGTGACTACCTTTGTAATGGAAAGCATGGTGGAAATTGGGGAGTTGTCAAAGAGGTTGCAATTCTTGCTTGGCCTTTGTAGTAGGGTAACTATATGTTACATTCATGCTTTTTTAGATAAATTGGATACCAGTAATATTGGTAACTTTAGAAATATTAAGTTTTTAACTTTTGCATTTTTTCCTTTTCTCCATTTCCATAACTGGTTTAGATGTGATAGTAAATGAATATTTCCCAAAGGCTTTTCCTTTATTACATAACCAATGAATACATCTTCAAAATGTAGAACTGTTCCAACATTCTTTGAAAATGTTGTTTCATATGATTAGGAACATTTAAGATTTGACAGTAAAGATGACAATGCAGAATGCTAATTGGATAATTGTTTTAGCTTTTTCAGTGGTAACTCTAAAATCAGCATTTGATAAATTTGAACTGTGTTGTTTGCCTCCAGAATTGCAAGACATTGATTTACCGCAGGCACCACATAGAGATGCTCCTTCAGTGTATCCTTTACAGTGTCCTGGTGGTTGCCAAGGTTTGCCGTAGGTATGAAAACCAATGGATGTCATTCACTGGTTGGAGAATTTCTTAGAGTAATTTCTGGAGCTGTTCAATATGGCCAGTGAAACCAAGGGGTTTCAATTGAATTGGCTCAATTTTTGATACTTGAAAGAAAAAGTCCAGCTTTTCTGACAAGTGCCTCTGTGACCACCTTGGGTCATTTGTTAACCTCTGAAGGTCAAGCCACCCTTATCTAATGATCACTTTGGTCATGATTTTGGTATAGACTGTGAATCGTGGACTTTTATATTCCCTACCCAAATATTCTCTCTCTGATGAGAACCTAGTTTGCCAGATTACCTGCAATTACTCCTATGGAAGGCCTAGCAGCAGTGATCTCTTTGACAAAGGGCCTCGAGAGAGAATACCACGGAAGACATCATCATAGATTTTTGACACAGCATATCCAGACTCAGTTTCCTTCTGGTGTTACAGCACAGAACAGTTGTAATACTAGTATCTTATTATCCCAGCATCTTGTCCTGGACTGTTTGGCTATGAGGATCTCTTAAATTTACCATGTGTCCAACCATCACTTAATGGTCAATAATGTAAGTTGCAGTGCTAGTTCTTAAGAATCCTTTGGGGATGGTGCCAATGGCTTATCCTTTCTCTAGCACGATATCAGCTTTGCCTGGGCAGAAGAAGCAGAGGTTCCACCCCTGCAGGCTGACCAGGGGTTGGTGTATCTGCACTGACTAGAAGGTGCTCTAAAGTATGCAATCCTGTGCAGCAGACTCTGGTAAGAAAGCTGTGCTTGTTGGATGGGCACAGCAGTTAAACAAGAGGTTGGCTCCTTACTTACTCTGACCTCTGCAATCTTGCCTCATTTGGCAAAATTGATTCCAGGAACTTCGCATATGTCAGATATGATCCTAAACAAAATGACTGAAACAAGATTCACTGAAAATTTTATTGTAAATCTGTCGTAACATTATTCTGTTACACATTATCAAAGAAGTGCTTTGCGTAGTAAAGTACAGAGAAGGCACAACTTAGCACTATGTAAATTTTGCTAGCTCTGTGTTGAAAAACTAAATCTGAAAACTTTGACCATTATTTATGAGAAGTCTATTTCTATTATCCCTCAAGACCATCAGGTGTGCTCATGAAGCAGCAACAGAATAGCTGAATGAAAAATCCACTGTGGGATCTTCAAACGTTCAAAAGCATAGCATGCTTTTTCTTTTACAGACTATTGATTTTGTTACCATGAGGCAGCATGTAATCTCATCATCATGTAAATCCTAGGGAGCAAACTTTCTGGCAGAAATCTGTCAGTGTGCCCCAGAGCAGCACTTTAAATGTAGGGTCTACTTGGGTATTAGGGTGGAAGTTGCCTCAGTTGTTTTCTAGAATTTCTTGTTACCAGCTGAATTTTGAAGAGGAGCTCCTCATCATTTCCCTTCTTCCTCACTCTATTCCTCTTTCCTCTTTTCTTCTTGCTTTAAACAAATTTTGAGTTACCTCAAAACTGTATGGTGACCTTCTGGTGAAGATAAGAGTATTAAATATGATCCTTACCCTAACAAAACTTTCTTCCTGTGGGGAGAGAGTATAGAAGAAACATATCACAACCATGCTGGCTGGTAAAATATATGGAGTGTTGTAGTAAACATAATTGGACATCTGACCAATCCTGGACGGAATGGGACAGTTGAGTGAGAAGGTGTAATGTTAGGTGTGGTATCTGGAAGAGATGATCCCAAGTGGTGTTGGGAAGGTGGGAGAGAGCCTGTTTAAAGATGTGGGGGTAGAAAATGGATGTAGACGAACATTGGGCATAAAGTCAAACGATTAGATGGCATCAAGCAAGTGGAAAATAGTTCTGTGTTACTGGAAAGTAAAGCAGATGGGTTGGGGAGGCTGGAGTATAAGAAGTGACTCTAGTGAGGTAGGCAGACTAAGTCAGGAATAATGTTATATTTGTTTATGTTAAAGACTTTGGAATTTTGCTGAAGAAGTATGGAGATATTAAAGAATTTTAATGATCAAATTTCCCTGTTACCCAGATTATTCTAGTGATGTGTAGAGTGTAGACTGGGGATGGCATGTCTGGAGGTGAGAACACCTATTAGAAGGTATGGCAATCATCCAAGGGAGAAATGATGAGGGTCTGACCTTAGGCAATGACAGTGTGATGGAGATGAGGGAATAGGCTAGAGAGAATTTGAAAGAGTGTAATTGACAGGACTTGTGCTGTCAATAGATCTGGTGAAAAAGAAAGCACAAACAAGCCTTTGTTGATTAGGTCTTTATTGCTATAAAGACCATCTATTCCAACCATGTCTAAAGTCCCTGGAGATCTAACCAGAGGAATTAAAACTGAACAACTGCAACCACTGTGACTACTAAACTCGTAACTCCACAGTACACATATCGCACACTCCGTGCTGTGTCACATGCTTGCTAAGGTCCATATTTGGGATTCTTCCAATTTTTTAACTTTTCTCAGAAAATATCCTCTTTAAAAAAACTGTTGGAGATACAACAATTTTTCTAGCATAGAGCCCCAGGATTAACCTCTGTATATTTTTCATTCTATAGGTAATTTGTTCTTTTTCCAACTCTGTCATAAACTTTATAATTCATGTCTTTCTAACAATGATTTCTATAACAAAGACTCTTATTTAAAAAGCCATGGCAGCCATTATAATTTGACCTACTCACAAAACTTTCTTTTCAGATATTTTCCTCTTCAAGCAATTACAACTAATATTAATATATTATTTTAGTTTTTACGTTGTTGTGTTACTGCTAGTGATTGTTATTGCATTCTGCAAGCACAGATGTCCACATGTAGTGAAGAGGGCTGCCCCTGAGCTGTAGTTATTCTTTCGTTCAGCCTTGAAGGGTTTCCATACTCAGAGTGAGCAGTTAAGGAGAGCAAGGAGGAAAGCCAGGCAGGAAAATGGTGATTGGCCAGAGGACTGTCTGCGGAGCAGTAAAGTCAGTTGTAAGTCTTACCTTTTGTACATTAAATGGCGACAGTGACTTTTTACCCTCAATCTAAAATCCACGTTGTAAATGTCTGAAGAAATAGAATCGTCAGCCTGAGGACTATGGCGTCTTGCTCATTTACTGAGGAGTCAGATTTTGCACAACATCAGTGTACCCCTGAACATGGTGTAAAACAAGAAAGAGTGCTGCACACAAGAATGCCTGGTGAGAAGCTCAGAGGCTGGGTCTAGACCCTTATTCTAAACTTCGCTGCCTCGAATCAAATGCATCTTACATAGAACTCTTAGCCAACTCAGTTATCTATTTTCCAAACCCAAAAAAGATTAGAAGTGAATTAGAGGGAGGCATTCTGGCAGCAGCAGACAGATTTGAGAACTGACAACTTGATAGCAAGGAAAAAGCATTAAAATGCAAAGAAGGCATGGAATTGTGCTCTGCGTGATAGCATAGTGGAAGACATGATAGGTAAAGTTATGTACCACAGTTATCAAGGAAGATTAAATTATAACTTGTGTTTGTGTTTTTTAAACACAGTTATCTGTGTTCTCCCCATCCCCAGGAAGATTGCCACCAAAATCTGCCAAAATAAAAAGAGATGAGGAGTTTAAAGGTTTTCATTACTTGGAAAATTAGTAGCATAAGAACACTTTCTTCTCTTATAGTTTCTGACACTCTTGTGGAGAAGACACACACACACACACACACACCCCACACCCCCATCCCTGAGAGTCCCTGTTTTATAAGTACTCTCAGTACTGCACCTCCCACCCTCTAGTTACCACCTGACTTCCTCTCATTTGCTATCCTCATCTTTTTTATCCCCTTGCCATTTCTGTACGCATCATCTCTCTTAACCTTTTCTTAACTATTGTGTTGTAGTTGATAAGCTAATAATTTTCCAAATAGCTGAGAACAGTAAAGAAAATAATATTGTTCTTCCCCTTTGACCCTTTTCCTGTTTAGAAAAAAAAGTGCAGCTTGCCAGTGCTCATTTAATTTTACCTAAACACGCTCTTTGAGGCTGAAGGAAATCTGACTGATTTTCAATATGAAAATAAAATATAAAAACTGTCTTTGGGGTTATTTCTAAACAGAACTAATATCAGAATTGTCTGGCTCATCAGAATTGTCTATTTCAGAAAAATCTGATTCATCAAATGAATCTTTGGCCAACAACATGATGTTAACATCATGTACAGGAATGCTATGTTGTCTAGGAGTTGACATTTTCAGCAATCAAGAATTACATATTTTGTAAATGGGAATACTACTACAGAATGCTGTAAATAGAATGACTTGTTTCCAAAGTCAATATACTAGAGTGATGTGAAAATAATAACAAATGCAAAATATTTTGTGGTCATTATCTCCTCATTGGAGATAACTCCAGGTAAACGCTACAGTTGCAAGTGCTGCCGGCAAGTATTCTTGGGGCAAAAAAACCCTAATTTTCAATGCTTTTCAGTATTTAATTGGTATACAGTGAGGACCATCAGCCCTCTGTATCCAAAGGTCTCTCATTCTATGGATTCAACCAACTGTGGATCAAAAATATTTGGAAAAAATAATTTCTAGAAAGTTCCAAAAAGCAAAGGAAACATTTTTCCAAATATTTACAACTTTTGCGTAGAATATTATATACTGGGAAGTCACGAGACCTGAATTTAGTGTTTACAATAATCAACAATAATGTAGTAAACTAACTATATCAGAATGGATAGTTTCATTCTCATATTCATCTATATTAAAAGGCAAGCCTCCCAAATTCTCATAAACCATGTCAACCCACTTCTGTAGTCGTTATTTCTACTACAACTGTGGTGGCTAAATTTTAGGTTAAAATTAATACTTTACTCAGAATTTATAATTCTATAGAAACAAAGACTTTGACTTAAAGTTTAAAATATACTCTTACAAGTGACTTCATTGTCATGCAATGGATTTTTGTGTGTGTAATTCTTGTGTTGGAGATGACTGAACCTGAAGGGATCATGATTGATTTATATGGGTATCACACTTTTATTGGGTTGAGTTTCCACTTAAAAGATGGGTCCACATGGGTCCACTCACCAGGCTGACTTGGCTATGTGCCCAATCACATAGGCTAAGTGCCCATTTACCAGCAGCAGAGACCAACACTGAGCCCTTGATATGGCAACATTCCTTGGGGTGATCGGTCAGATACCTGGTGGCAGTTTGATTATATTGGACCTCTTCCATCATTGGAAAGGACAGAGCTTTGTCCTCATTGGAATAGATGCTTACTCCAGATATAGATTTGCCTGTCTTACATGCAATGCTTCTGCCAAGACTACCATCCACGGACTTATGGAATGCCTCATGCCTCATCATAGTATTCCATACGGCATTGCCTTTGACCAAGGGACCACTGTACAGCTAAAGAAGTGTGACAATGGGCTCATGCTCATGGAATTCACTGGTCTTACCATGCTCCCATCATCCTGAAGCAGCTAGATTGATAGAACTGTGGAATACTTTTTTGAAGTTGCAATTAAAACGCCAGCCAGGTGACAATACTTTGCAGGCCTGGGTCAAAGTTCTCCAGAAGGCAGTGTATGCTCTGAATCACCCTCCAATATATGATACTGTTTCTCCCATAGCCAGAATTCATGGGTCCAGGAATCAAGGGGTGGAAGTAGAAGTGGCACAACTCACCATCACTGTTAGTGATCCACTAGCAACATTTTTGCTTCCTGTTCCTACGACATTACATTCTGCTGCTGTAGAGGTCTTAAATTCCAGAGGGAGAAATGCTGCCACCAGGACACACAACAATTTCATTAAACTAGAAGTTAAGATTGCCACCTGGACACTTGAGGCTCCTCCTACTTTTAAGTCAGTAGACTAAGAAGGGAGTTAAAATGTATTTTGGAAATCAGAGAATAACGGTATTGGTGATTGAGGTGAGAGTGGAGATAAGGAAAATGGAGGAATCACAGATAGTTCTAAAATCACAGATAGTTCTCAAGCCAGAGAGGGAACTTAGAAGAATGATAGTATTATTTAGAAAAATGGAGACATCAAGCAAGGCAACCTTTATTATCTCAGTTTTATATATAATAAAAGTAAGGGAGATAAAGGAAATCAGGTATTTTTAAGTATTCTCAATAAAAATTGATTATACAAGAACAAACAGGAAAAAAAAAGGCTGGGAAAAATATCTTCACTAGTCAGTTCAAGAAGCTGCCATCAGCTTCCACATTTGGAGGCTGTACCCAATATATGAAAATATCGGAAAGAAGCCATGTTAAAAAAAACTGGTTAGTCACTGGTTATTCTCAGGTGATGTACTTAATGCCTTCTGAAAGCTGTATCCAGGTGGTTTTCTAACCCTAATCTAGGGTTTCTTAACCTTAGCACTATTGATATGTTGGGCTGAAAACCTCTTTTTATTGTGGGGAACTACCTTGTGCATTCTATGGTGCTTAGTATTATAATATCTTTGGCCTCTACTCATAGAGGCTAGCAGTAACTCCTAGTGTTGACAACCAACAATGTCTCAAGACATTGCCAAATGTGCCTGGCAGTGAGCGGGTGGTAATGAAGAGGGAGTGGATGAATTAACCCAAGTTGAAAAATCAGTGCCCTAATTATAGCCCCAGTCCATTGAATTAACCTGCTTTCATTGTTCTTGAGACATAATATCCCAGAAAAGTTGCTGCTATCCACCGAGATAACAAAAATGGACATTGTTCTCCAACCCATTCTTCGAGTCGTTCTACCTGACTGTAACTGCTGTATCTGTAAAATATCCTGGTTGCATTGGGCCCAAGGTATTAATTAAGCATTTTATGTCTGCTCACAGAATTCACACTTACTTGTCTCATTTTCTTGTCTCTTTGTGGTCTTAAGCCTTTTTGCCGTAAGTCTGCACCTAGTTAGTGTGCACTTATATATATAGTGTGGCCATGCAGCCTACTTTTTTCATCTCAGTCCTAGAGCATGCATGCCTGTTACCCATGCTAATAATTAATGTTGGTATCCATTGTTAGCCTCAAATGTATTCTGATTTGGATAAGAAATCATGGTCATCGTTTTGTGTCACTCTGGAAATAAAAAGGATGTATTCAACTTTGATAAAAAACATGGTGAAATTAAAAGTCAGTTGAATATGAAATATATAAGAATGTATATTTACCTCTTTCCTCCCCCATTTTCCCATTCCACTAACGTGAAGTAAAAAAAACCCTTAGGAGGGAAGGGTGCTTAAGAGTAGACCAGAAGTTTGAATTGGTTCCCAGAAGGCAGAAGCAGATAAATGCTTTTTGGTAGATGAGCCTGATGATGCTGGCAACAGACCACAACTTGCAGTAAAGAAGGTTGCCTCAGGACTGTTGCCCTTCTTTCTGATAGGTCTTTGTAGAGTTTTTATATCTTTTTGGCATCAGGTCTGCCAGTTAGAATTGGGAATAAGATAATTAATTGAAGAACTATCTATGTAACAGCAAATTGAATTGTTTTAGTGTTGCCAAATGTGCAATTAATGTTAGCTTTTAACTCACCTCCTCCAGTTCCTATCTAAATCAGAAGATTTATCCCTACAGAAATTCAACAATCTTCTCAATAAGTACTATAACTTCTAACATAGGCCTTGGCATTCCAGAACAAAAATGGGAGATGATTGGGAAGTCAGTTGGTATCACTTTCTTCTCTATTCTTTCCCAAAGTGAAGACTGCCACACACCATGGAGAGACAAAACTTCAGAAGAAACACATGCCAGCTACATATTCTGATTAAGGTAATCCTTTACCAACCAATATGAATGGCTAACCATGGACCACTACTCATTAAGGGAAATAAATAATGCAAATAAGATATCAACGTGAAGAAGCAGAATAAATGGTTTCAAAGGAAACAGTAAACATAAGGGAAAATTTTTAAAGAAGGTTATCAATGTCTTCAAAATTTCTGACTAGATGATGCATCCAGAAGATACGTAAGCTTAGACTGCTCTAGAAAATGAGTACTTAGAGAACAAGCAAGAGTTCCTTGAAATAGTTACCCAAAGTTAAAAAGTGAAGGGAAATAATAGAAGATGAAGACAATTAAATATCTCAGAATATAGAGCAGAAAGATATACAAGTTACATATAAATAATCAATTCAGGACAGTGAGCATCTATTCTTTAGAAATTGTACGGCAAGATAATTCTGGGAAGATGGCAGAGTAGGAAGCACCAGAAATCTGTCTTTCCGCCTAGACAACAATCAAATAGGCAAACTCTGTCTCATGTAACTGTTTTGAAACTGTGGAGTCTATTAAAGGCTTGCAACTTCCAGAGACAGCATTAAGAGTGAATTGTGGTTAATTTCAGTCATTTTCAGCCCTTAATACAGTAGCAACTACCCATCCCCCACATCCCCAGCCACCTGACAGGCAGCTGTGCATGTGTTCCTAGAGCAAACTGCACACAGCATGCAGGAACCAAGGTTAGCAAAAAAGACTGCCCTCCAAATGTTGGAGATCTGTGCTCTGATTGCTGCTGCCAATCACAGAGGCGGAAAGAGGCAGGCAGCCATTGTTGCTGCACCTCCCTACGTTATTGCAAACCCCGCCCCTTCAAGCTGAAGTGACTTCTAGGGGATTTCATTACCTGGAGCTCTATTTTCTACTCCCTTCATTTCTCTCTTTTTCCCATTTTTGAAGCCAAACATTAAAGACTGGGGCATTCAAAAACAATTGCATATATAGGGACAATTAGAAAGTGACTCTTCATGCCCGGGGACAAAGGCAACCTACAACAACTATATATATAGTTGTTGTAGGCTGCCTGCATGTGTGTGCATGTGCACACACACATGTATGTGTACATACAGGCTTTTATATATTGTGTGTGCATATATATATTGTTCATCATGATTTCTTTCTTACCTCTCCCTAGTTCCTGTTTTCCTGCACATAGTTAAATTTCTTCCCTGCTGTATAAACCCCTAACTTTAGTCAGCCAAGAGGTGGATTTGAGACTGAGCTTTTGCATTAGTCCCTTCTCATGCTGCTAATATAGACATATTCGAGACTGAGTAATTTATAAGGAGTTTTAATAGACTCAAAGTTCTACATGGCTGAGGAGGCCTCACAATTGTGGTGAAAGGCAAAGGGGGTGCAAAGGCTCACCTTACGTGGCAGCAGTCAAGAGAGTGTATGCAGAGGAACTGCCCTTTATAAAACTATCAGATCTCCTAAGACTTATTCACTATCATGAGAACAGCACAGGAAAAACCTGCCTCCATAATTCAGTTATCTCTCACTGGGTCCCAAACCATATAATCTCCTATCCTCCCATTGGTTGCAGCACCTGATTAAAGCCTTCTTCTTTGGCAATACTTATTGTCTCAGTGATTGGCTTTCTTTGCAGTGAACAACAGGACCTAGACTGAACCCCTGGTGTTTTAGTAACAAAAGTAGCAAGAGAAAAGCAACCTGCCATATATAAGGGCTACTCAATAAGATTATGAACAAATTTGTCATTATAGAATTTGGAAGCCATAAGGCAATGGGCCAAGGGATTAAGAGTGCTAGAAGTAAAACAAAAAGGTCAACCTAGAATCTTCTATCTGGCAAAATTGCCCATTAAAAGTAACGGGGAAATTAAGACATTCCAGATAAAGAAAAGCTGAGGGAGTTCATTACTACTAGATATTCCCTGAAAGAAATACTCCAGGGAGTCTTACAGGGTGAAATAAAAGGACACTAGAGAGTTATGTGAAGCCGTATGAAGAAACAAATAGTAAAGGTAAATTCATAGACAATTATAAAAGTGAATATTGTCACAATGGTCTAAACTTTACTTTTGTTTTCTACATGGCTTCAAACACTAATACATTAAAAATAATTATTTTAAAAACTAGTAGTATTGTAATTTTGACTTATAAATCCACATTTTGTTTTTTACATAATTTGAGTCTAATACCATTTAAATATTAACGTATTTTTAACATCACGTATAAAGACATAATTTTATGACATCAACAATTGAAAGGGGTAAGAATGAAGTTGTTAAAGGAGCAGAGATTTTCTATATTATTGAAGTTACTTTGGAACAAATTCAAATTAGAATGTTATAACTTTAAGAAGTTAAATGTAATCCCCATGGTAACCACAAAATATAGCTATAGAAAACAAACAGAAGAAATGGGAAAGGAATTTAAATGATTCACTACAAAAAAAAACAACACAAAAGAAGACACTGATACAGGAAATGAAAGATGAAAATGCTATAAGGCATATAGAAAACAAATAGCAAAATGACAGAAGTATGTGCTTACTTAACAGTAATTACTTTAAATGTAAGTGGCTTAAGCTCTCAAATCAAAAGACAGAGATGGGCAGAATGGATAAAATACATGATCCAAATATATGCTATCTACAAAAGACTCACTTTAGATCCAGAGATACAAATGGATTGAAATTACAAGGATAGAAAAAGATATTTGATGCAAATAGTAACCACAGAAAGTCTGGCTATATGAACATCAGAGAAAATAGTCTTTAAATTTTAAAGGTTTATAAGGGACAAAAGGACATTATATATTAATGTATAGTTTAATACAGCAAGAAGATAGATCAATTATTACCTAATAACAGACCATCAAAATAAAAATGGACAAAATAGAAAGGAGAAATACAGTAGTATGATAATAGAGACTTCAGCACCTTGATTGTTTAAGAATGTGTTATTTAATTTCCATAATTCTGTGGAATTTTCCAGTTTTATTTTTGTTACTGATTTCTAACTTCATCCTCTAGTGATCAGAGAAGACACTTAATCAGATGTCCATCTTTTTTTTTTTCATGTTTGCTTCAGTTATTTATAAAACATTTTATTTTGACATAATTTCAGATTTTGAAAACTTGCAAAAATAATACACAGTCGGCATATGTCCTTCACCCATTTTCTCAAATATTAACACCTTATGTACCCACAGCACAATGATCGAAACGAGGACATTAATGTTGATACAATATTCTTTTTTTTTTTTTCCCCATTTATTTATTTTATTGCATTTTAGGTTTTGGGGTACATGTGAAGAACATGCAAAATTGTTGCATAGGAACACACGTGGCAGTGTGATTCGCTGTCTTCCTCCCCATCACCTACATCTGGCATTTCTCCCCTTGCTATCTCTCCCCAGCTTCCCACCCCCCACCATCCCTCCCCTATTTCCCCCCAACTGACCCCAGTGTGTAGTGCTCCCCTCCCTGTGTCCATGTGTTCTCATTGTTCAACACCCGCCTATGAGTGAGAACATGCGGTGTTTGATCTTCTGCTCTTCTGTCAGTTTGCTGAGAATGATGGTTTCCAGGTTCATCCATGTCCCTACAAAGGACCCAAACTCATCGTTTTTGATGGCTGCATAATATTCCATGGTGTATATGTGCCACATTTTCCCTATCCAGTCTATCGTCGAAGGGCATTTGGGTTGGTTCCAGGTCTTTGCCATTGTAAACAGTGCTGCAATGAACATTCGTGTACACGTGTCCTTATAGTAGTCTTTTTAAGTCTATTGAGACTTAATTTGTAGCCTAATATGTAGTGAATCCTGAAAAACATCCCAGCTACAATTGAGAAGAATGTGTATGCTGTTGTTGGGTAGAATGTTCTGTATATAAACCTGTTAGATCCAGTTGGTTTATTGGGCTGTTTAAATCCTCTTTTTCCTTATTTACTATCTGGTTGTTCTATCCATTATTTTTTATTTTATTTTTTTGAGAGAAAGTCTGACTCTGTTGCCCAAACTGGAGTGCAGTGGCATGATCTTGGCTCATGCAGCCTCGGCTTCTTGATCTCATGCAGTTCTTCCACCTCAGCCTTCCAAGTAGCTGGGACTACAGGTGCATGCCACCATGCCCAGCTAATTTGGTTTATTTATTTTTAATAGAGTCAAGGTCTCAGTATTTTGCCCAGTCTGGTCTCAATGTTCTGGGCTCAAGTAATCCTTCCTTCTTGGCCTCCCAAATTGTTGGGATTACAGGTGTGGGCTACCATGCCCAGCCTAGTTCCATTCATTATTGAGAGGAAGAATCACAAGGGAAATTAAAAAATACTTAGAGATCAATAAAAATGAAAACACAACATATTGAAATTTAGGGGACACAGCAAAGCAATCCTGAGGAAAAAATTTATAGTTATATATGCTTACGCTGTAAAACAAGAAAGATCTCAAATCAACAACCTAACCTTACAACTTAAAGAACCAGAAAAAGAACAAATTAAAGCCCAAGCTAGCAGAAGGAAGGAACTAATAGATTAGAGCAGAAATAAACAAAATAGAGAATAGAAACCCAATGGTGAAAATCAATGAAATTAAAAGCTAATTATTTTAAAAGATCAACAAATTTGACAAACATCTGGCTAGATGAACTAAGAAAAATGTGAGAAGACTCAAATTGCCAAAATCAAAAGCGAAAGTGGGGACATTACTACCAACACTATAGAAATAAAAAAGATTATAAAAGTATTATGAAGAATTATACTACAAAAAATTGGATAACCTAGAAGTAATGAACAACTTACTAGGAGAAAAGAGAAACTTACCAAGACTAAATCATGAAGAAATAGAAAATCTGAATAGAAACTAGTAAGGATATTAAATCAGTATCCAAAATCTCCCAACAAAAAAAGACTTGGACCTGATGGCCTCACAGGCAAATTCTACCAAACATTTAAAGAAAAAATAATACCAACCTTTCCCAAATATTTTTAATTGAAGAAAGAGAAACACTTCTTAATTAATTTTAGGAGGCCAATATTTACCTGATATTAAAGTCAGACAGACTACAAGAAAGAAAACTACAGACCAATATTTGTTATAAATATTGATTTTAAAATCCTCAAGAAAACACTAGCAAACCAAAATCTGCAGCATATTAAAAAGATTGTATCTATCTATCTATGGCAACCAAGTGAAATGGCTTCCACGGTGGCTGTGGAAAACAATATGGCAGTTCCTAAAAAAATTTAAAATAGAATCATTATATGATTCGGCAATTTCACTTCTGAGTATATACCCAAAATAATTGAAAGAAAGCATCCTAAGAGATATTCGTACACTCATGTCCACAGCAGTATTATCCACAGTAGCTAAACCATGGAAGCAATGCAAGTGTCCATCAGTGGATGTGTGGATAAGTAAATATGATGTATACATACAGTGGACTATTATGCAGCCTTAAAGGAAATTCTGATTCATGCTATAACATGGATAAACCCTGAGGACATTATGCTAAGTAAAATAAGCCAATCACAATAATACAAATACTGCATGACTCATTTTATATGAAGTAACTAGAGTATTAAATCATAAAGACACAAAGTAGAATGGTTGTTTCCAGGGATTTGGGGGAGGAGGAATGGGGAATTATTGCTTAATGGGTATAGAGTTTCAGTTTTACAAGATAAAAAGAGTTATGGAGATGGATGGTGGTTATGATGGCATAACATCATGAATATATTTAATACCATTGAATTGTATACTTAAGTGATTAAGATAGTAATTTATGTATGTGTATTTTATTGCAAAAAAATGGAGAAAGAAGTTCTAGAGTGAATAGGAAAAAGAGAGGATGAAAAATGATCAAAGATGTAATAGAAGAAAATTACTCAGAGTTTAAAATTTCTGCCATTTGAAAAAGCCCACAAAATACTGAATGGGTAAGAGAAATATCCACCAACTTATCCTAGTGAAATTTCAGAAATTTATGCAGACTTTTTCGAAGGGTATGGAGAGAAAGGTACTATTCATTTATAGAATTAATAACATTACTAAAATTATGACTTTGTAAATGCCGTTTGTTTCCCAGCAACAATGAATCACCTATAGATGAGATTCTAAAGATTGATTAAACATATACAGGAACAAACTGCAAATATGATTAGGGCCCCTGCATTAATCTGTAGAGCTGTGCACTGCTCAACTCCAGGAGGCACTGTTCTCTAAGGAGGCGGTAGTGCATTGGCCCTGAACATAAAAAAATCTCACTGACAGGATAGTGTTAGATAACATGCAGGGTCTAAATTTGAAACCATAAGTAGAGGTTTAGTATACTACTGACCAATTAATACAGGAACCTATAGAAGAGCTAAAAGATTGAGTGTGTGTGTTAGCATGTTTGTATGTTCATATAAACATAAAATAACACTCAGGAGATGGAGGTGGGGGTGCAGTGTGTCTACTGAATATCTTGTATTGGCAGTGATGAGATAATATCGAAACTTGAGTCATCAAAAAATAGTATAAATGTATGTCAGTCACAGTGGAGAGCAAAACGGAAACCACCAGAACTAAAAGCAGAAACCGGGAAATGGTGTAAGTGACAGGGAGTAGGACAGGGAATATGATTTTTAATATCATTTGAATTTTTAAAATATTTGTATGTATTATTTGAAACAATAATAAAAGTAGATCAATCTATTTTTTTTTTAACCACATCATTATTGTATAATTACTCATTGCCTGGCGACTTTCCAGAGGAGCACGTGCAAATCATATGCACAGCAAACGGACTCTAGATCCCTTCCGGACTATTTATACCTCATGCTTTCTTTGACTGTAAAGAAGTTGAGGCATAGGGTGCTATTTTGTATTCTAATTGTGTGGACAAATTATCAGTGGACCGCATTTCCCATGGGGTATGGAGCTCTCTTTTTTCCGCCTTGGATATTGGTGAATTTATCTCAGATACAATTGACTACTAACACTTCAAGATCTATATTGCATATTGATTCCTTAAATACAAAACACATTTTATTTGAGGCTCACAATAATTCTGTGACAATTCAGAGCAGGTGTTACTATCTTCATTTGCTCAAAAAAGTTAAGTGAGGTTAACTTGTCTCAAGTCACTGAGAAAGGGAAAGAGCCAGCACTGTGTTCCTTTCCCTGCCCCATATGGTTTCTTAAGGTAATGGAGATTAAGTAATATTAAAGCACACAGGCAGCTTTTTAAAAATGTAAAAAACACATTACCAAGGAGGAAAAAGCAGCCACTACAAACAGGAAATCCTTGTGAATGCCTCAGCTATAACCTTCCTCACTCTGAACTCTTGTTAAAATTGAACAATATAGTAGTTAAAAATGTGCCTCACAGGAAGAGCTTTTGAAGGGAGCTGCAAAAGTAAAGAGAAACAAAAAGAGGAAGAAAAGTAAAAAGCTTTCCTTAAAAATGTAGAGTTCCATTTAATTGCTGTGCTTGCCTGTTTCCTACGATGCATCTTATGTTCTGAGTCCTGTATTCCAAGCGCTTGCCTATGTCCTAAAAGTGTATTCTGACTCAGAATAAAACAATTTTAAAAACAGCATATGATTAATCTTCCCACTTGATTCTGACATTTATTCACCTTTTCTTCCTATGTGCGTGTGTGCATGACAATGGGGGAAAGTGGGACTAATGGAAGGGTTAGAAGAGAAGATGTAACTTATTTTTAATGCTATTTGAATTTGCTTAATGTATACATATATGGAAGGGTTGATTTAAACTATAGATAGGAAAGCACGGATCAATGGGTTCTTTTCTAGAATGCTGTCTGACTCCTTCAGAATATTATTAGAGGACCATAAATTTAATCAGGAGTTTCTGGGCATATTCTGTGTTTCTTTTTCTATTACAAATTCAAAGCTCTGCCTTCACAATACCAAACTCTTGACGAAATTGAACATAAAAATGTTTAGATACTTCAGTGGCAGGGCATTCCCTTTTCCTTGGCCCATCTGGCATCAGTGTGAATGTTTGGTGAACCTTGTCCAAATGCTGGCTCTTCCCATATTGATTCAGTTTCTATCTGCTAGAACAAGGTGACCTGCCAAGCTGGAGTGAACAAAATACGATGACTCACAGAAATTTTTTTCTTTTATTTAAACAAGTTAAGTGCAAAGACCATTGATAAGAACGATTTTTAGCAATCTTGTTATCAGCTTATAGTGAGGCAGTGCCTCTTCCTTCCTCCCCTTTCCACCCACTGCATAGTCATAAAACCCTCACCCAAGAGAAACAATGCAAAAAGCTTTTAAAGACATACTTTCAAGTTTGAGTGTTAGTATTTAAATGTGGAATTACTTTGAATTTGAGGTGCTTAGCCAAAATGTTACTAAAATATACTCTCTTTCTTGGCAATTGCCATTGTAGACAATGTAGAGTGTTTCTTTCATGTGTACCTAGCCATAAACGAATTCAAAAGTAATGTAACTTAAAGCTTTAACTAACTCTTTTTAACACCAATAACATAAAGCAGTGTGTTTGGATCAGAAATCATCTTCTATAACTGGCATTTAATTGACATGATAAGATATATAATAAACATATAACAAAGAAGCAACTTTTGTTGCTTCTACATTTATTAAATACAAATGAAAAATAATGAAGCTTATTTCTTCCATAGATCTCAGTGTCTTTGGAAAAAATGGACAATCAATAACTGCTGTAATATAACAGCATGATTGAATTATTTTCAAAACTCTATAGTGAGATTAATAGTACTGCTTTTAAAAATCAGAATGTGACTTTATTAAAGCCCAGAAGAATGTACATTTAAGAAAAAGGGAGAGAAAAATCACCGAATATCTTTTCTGTATTGAATATAGCAATCTGAATGTCCCAGTCTTTAAGCCTATTTCTTCTTCTTTAAATTGCTATATCATGGTAATTTTGAAATAAGCGTTAGAAACAATCAAGCCTATACCTAACTGATATCATTATTCCAGTTAACTTTTTCCCCCAATGTATTTCTCGAAGAGTTTTTTAAGAAAAACAAAAATTCTACTATTTGACTTAACGCTTATAGCAGAGATGGCTAACAACATAAAATTAATGCCATCCCTTTCTTAGTAGCTTTGTCTTGTGGCTGCCCAGCGAAAACCAACTTTTCTATACTTGCTAGCAGTTAGGAGAGGCCATGTGACTAGTTTCCACTAATAGAATGGGAGAGGTGGTAGCATCTGTCCCTTCTGGACCAAGGTAATTAAGCAGCTGGTGTGGTTTTGCATCCTTTCTCGTGCCTCTTCCATCAGTTGGATGTTGCTGTCCATGGCAACCTCTCAAGCCATGTTTTAGAGAACACATCACAGCTGTTAACTTGGGTCTCTATATGACTGCACGAGACGGATGCATCCTGGCCCCAGCAGCAGACCATGAACACCTGTGCCGGACTATTGCATGAACAAAAAATAAAATTCCATTGTATTAAACCATTGGAATGTTGGGGTTTATTTGTTATATGAGCTAATGTAACCCTATTATGCTATCCATTTTTCTTATGCTCTTATAAATAATTAAGAGAAATCTTATTAATCTTGTTTACCTGTTCATTGCAGAAAATGTTGACTATGTTTTATACTTACATAAAGCACAGTTCTATTATTTTCTTATGAAGGTTTGAAAGAATGAAATTACTATTTCAGCAATAGAGGTTTGAAAATTAAAGGAAATCAAAATGACATTAACTGCCGAAGTTTTGTTACATTTATTTTTAAACACCATGAAAAAATGTGAAGTCATGTTTCTGGTGTTTTATTGTTATAATTCTAGTTAGAATATAGTTTTATCTTTGTCACATATAAGTATGACGTTTTCTTATCTTCTCTTAGACTGATGAGTGTGAATTAAATAGCATATGTCACCATTCCCCAAAGTCTTTTAGGATTACATTGTTCACATCTGACTCAGGAGAATAAACACATGAAATCACATTGAAGCCTTGTCGAAGTAGTCTATATGTTGGTTGATAAATAAAATTCCGTGAAACATATCCTTTTTAAAGAGCTAGGCCTATTGTACTATATCAAGCTTCTGCTGTCTTCAGATTTATCTCACACAATTTAATTAGTATTGCTAAAATATGGCCAATATTCTAGGCAACGCAGTTTACCTGTAAGTTTAACAACAGAGATTCTAAGTGTTTAATAGTCAATAATATAGAACTTTTCATTCATTTTTTTAAGATCTAAGAGGGTTAATGAAATATATTGTTATTAATATTTTCTTCCTTTAGTATTTTCTCAGCAATATGTACTAATCAGATGATGCTGGAACCTCCCCTTGGGCAAAATTTTGAGCTATACAGAGCATGAATTTTCACAGTGATATCCATGTGTCTTTCACCTAGAAAGAGCTGGTTATAAGAAACTGCAAAGTATCTGAGACTTTACCCTGCTTGCAAGTTAACTTAATAGCCTACCACAGTTCCACAGAGGCTGGCAAGAAGACATGAGGCTCCTGAATGAGAGACAAGGGACATTATCATGACACAGCAGGCAGCAGGAACTTCATGTTTACATTGATTCTCAGTTGCCTGGGTTCCCACAGGGTTGACATGGAAGAGTCCTAGGGGGATGCTGTATATGTGGTGGTGTTCTAACACAAAGAATAAATGCTTAAGGTGAGGAATACCCCAACTACCTTGATTTAATCATTACATGTTGTATGCTTGTATCAGCATGTCATATGCATCCCCAAAAGATGAACTATTATATATTCATCATAATTTTTTTAAAAAACAGATATACTTGACAATGAGCTTTACAAACATTTTGTTACTTTCGTCAAGATTTTCTCCTCTTTAAGCATATGGCTTGAGATAGTTAAGGACATGAGATATACTAGCACCCATCATATTTCTTTTGTTCTCTTTTTAAACATGGACTCTAGACTCATTTCATTTTCCTCTGCTTACATATCAGAGTAAGTAACAGGAAATAAGATCTAAGAGCAGATAGGGGAGACAAAATTTCGGATGCAGAAACAGAAGTAGGAACCTTGGAAAGAGGAAAGGACCCAACTATATCTGTAGTCTTTTTGTTGATATTGGCTTTTTAATATCTATCTGTAACCTCCCTCCCCATCTTGTCTATTATTTTACTTAGTAGACTCAATTACGTTTATATCAAGAATTAAGTATATTCTGGCTGGATGTGGTGGCTCATGCTGAGGTGGGTGGATCACTTGAGGACAGGAGTTTGAGACCAGCCTGGCCAACATGGTAAAACCCTGTCTCTACCTAAAATACAAAAATTAGCCGGGCGTGGTGGCATGAACCTGAAATCCCAGCTACTCGGGAGGCTGAGGCAGGATAATCACTTTAACCCAGAAGGCAGATGTTGCAGTGAGCTGAGATTGTACCAACACACTCCAGCCTGGATGACAAGAATGAAACTCCAGCTCAAAAAAAAAGAGGATACTCTTTATAGTCTGCATGTGCAACATATTCTAGAACTTCCTTTATTTTATTTGGCAGACAATTTCTTTTATGTATATATATTTTATTGCGTTTTAGGTTTTGGTGTACACATGAAGAGCATACAAGATTGTTGCATAGGTACATACATGGCAATGTGGTTTGCTGCCTTCCTCCCCATCACCTATATCTGACATTTCTCCCCGTGTTATCCCTTCCCAACTCCCCACCCCCTGCTGTCCCTCCCCTAGTTCCCCCACACAGACCCCAGTGTGTGATGCTCCCCTACCTGTGTCCATGTGTTCTCATTGTTCAACACCTGTCTATGAGGGAGAACATGCGGTGTTTGATTTTCCGTTCTTGTGTCAATTTGCTGAGAATAGTGGTTTCTTTTTTATTTTATTATTTTTTTTTGAGACGGAGTTTCACTCTTGTTACCCAGGCTGGAGTGCAATGGCGCGATCTCGGCTCACCGCAACCTCCGCCTCCTGGGTTCAGGCAATTCTCCTGCCTCAGCCTCCTGAGTAGCTGGGATTACAGGCACGTGCCACCATGCCCAGCTAATTTTTTGTATTTTTAGTAGAGACGGGGTTTCACCATGTTGACCAGGATGGTCTCGATCTCTTGACCTCGTGATCCACCCGCCTTGGCCTCCCAAAGTGCTGGGATTACAGGCGTGAGCCACCGCGCCCGGCAGAGAATAGTGGTTTCCAGGTTCATCCATGTCCCTATGGCAGACAGTTTCAATTCCAGGTGAAGGCAGGGTAAACAACCTTTCCAAGTTTACTCAGTCTCTTATGAGTGACTAACTTTCAGCAATTTAGAGCCTGTTTTGACTGTGCCTTCTGCTAACATAGGCTGTTCCCTTTCTGATTCTTCTTTCCAATATGCAGGAGGAGGTTGCACCCATCCTCATGTGGCAGGATTTGAGGGCACTCTCTGCCACATTCTTGATGTTCCTCGCTACAGAGGGGTTGGTCTCCAAGGACCCTCTGCTGGTGTCCTCTGAGATGTGGCTGGTTATAGCTAACCTTGTAGAATATTTCACTGGATTTAACTTCTAATGTATCACTTCTTGCCAGTTGCCTCAAGGAGTAAGGTCACCAGGCTATGAAGCTTCCATTTCCCAATGAGAGTCCCCTCTAGGTTTTTGTGGCCTCTCCACATTTCCCCACTAAGTCACACAGGCATTGCTGGGTCTCTGGTATGCCTGGTGTAGTCTATGGGAGAACTGGGGCACCCTCTTGGGTACATCATCAGATGCTTCCTTTGTAATCCCTACTGTGCAGCTCTTTGGCCTGTTGACAGAGAAGCAGAGCAGCAACCTCTCATTTAATCTATTTCAGCTTTCTATGGGCATTTTGAATTGTCTTGTTCTGTCTCTTTGGCCACAGCACAGGGATAGCAATGTGGCTGTTGTAGTTCAGCAAAGGGAACCAGGCATCTCATCAGTTTAACTGCATCCTCTCTGAGACCTGTGCTTTCCTTTGATGGCAAAAGAATGTCTTCTTCCTCCTTATTACTGGACATATCCCTTGTGTCATATCATTTGTCATCTCTACACAGTATTTTCTAGTAAAAATCTAGGACAAAAGTACACTGGGCCTAGATCTTTATATGAAAATTGGAGTTTAAGAAACTTAGGAAAAACTTACCTCTTTAACAAAGTTTCATTTACAAGAATCTTACTGGAGATTCCAACAAGTCTAATTTTGGAAATCAAAAGCTGAACAAGGAAGCCTTTTTATCTTACATTGCTGTTTTAATGCTTAGCCTCCTTAACGTAATGGCCAAGCCTCCACTAGCATCACATACAAGGAAGAGGGCATCACATACAAGGAAACATGAGAAAGAAAAGTACACATCAATATATTTAAAAATATTCCCATCACCGAAATGGACTCCAGCTAACTTAATCAAATGTAGTGTATTAGAAGGCTATAAGTGTTGGAAAAGCAAGGGAAGGCTGAGGGATAAGTGTGGGAATGGGCAGGAGCCTAGGGTGATCCCGAATATCCAGATGTGGAAAGTGCAGCGGTATGGATAGGATGCTGCTATTTAAGATTCAAAGGCCTGTCAGAGAGCATCAGTGGCTGAGCTTAGGGGTGGGCCTATCTTCTGCCTTCAGCAGGGATGATGAGTCATGGCATCTGTCAGCTTCAGCTTTCATATGGGTTTCAGGCATCTGGATTTGGGTTGCAGGCATCTGGATTCCCCTGCCACCAACAAAACAAATGGTGGTGGGTTTTGGAGGTTGACGAACTGCCAAAGAAAAATTGGGGTGCTTTTAGAAAGTCATTCTTGGGAAGTCTGAAATGGCAAATATATGCAACATCTAAATAAAAGCAAATAAAAAAAAAAGTGGGGAGGAAGGGCTCAGAAATAAAAGGTGGGATGTCCAACAATGAGTTCCTTGCATTTCAGTCAATGATAGGCATGACCCTGTGGTTTGAGGCATGACCTTGGCCTTAGCACCCATACCATAATGCCTCTTTTCCCTACTTTTCTTGGCTGTTTTGCTTTATTCTTCTCTGGAGGCTGTTTTCTCCCTTTCTCTGTGTAAATGGCCACTACAGCACATGAATTCACAGCTCTGCCATTTGAGTAAAGTGCCAAGTTAGCCAGAGCCTCTTTATTCCAACTCTAAGCTTCCAAGGGAGCATATCTGATTAGGCTGGTTTAGTATATCCACACCTAATGAACTAAGAACACAGGGGAATGGATGGGTGCAAAGGGTTATATGATATCAACACTCTTTGGGAGATGCGAGGCTGGCAGTTGTTCTTAGAAAGGAAAGAATAGGCCACAGAGTGGAAAAACAGGCTAAAAGTCATGATGGCAGGCTGTGATTATACTGTAACGTGTTTTACGAATCCCCTAACATTGAATATTCTCTCAGTCTAATTTTTTCCTATTTTAAGAAAATTGTGATTTTAAAAATCCTTTGAAGCTAAATCACATTTTTTTTCCCCTTTAGTATTAATTCCTGGAAGTGGAATTGCTGGTGCAAGGAATCATTGCATTTTAGAACTTTTGATGTATATTAAAGTTGTCTTCCAGAAAGCTGGTGAAAGTGTATGCCATCTCCAGTACTTAAAAGTACTCATTTTCCTGCACTTTCTTCTGGGCATATTGATTTGCTTATTAGATGTGTTAAAAATAGTTCATTGCTTAACTTACTTGTCTTTAATTCCAAATAAGATAAAGCCTTCTTCATAAGCATATTAGCCACTGAGTTTCTTCATGTCTTTCATGTATTCTTCTACCTTCATTGTATTCATCTTCCTGATTTTAAAAGTTCTCTAGTTATAAAAGATAATCTTTTATTGTATAATACATCTCAAATATCTCCTCAAGTTATAGTTTGCCTTTTGAGAGTTTAGATTTCTAAAACATAGCTATGAAGTAGCTTTTTAAAACCTATGATTATATAACATAACTAAGTCAAAATTTGGTCAATGGGTTATCCTTCTTTACAGTGCTATCAGATTTATTCATTCTATGTGGAATATAGTGCTCTTTTGTTCAAGCTTCTGTCTTTAGGAAATGGAGTGGCTGAGGACTAAAGCCACCAGAAGTGAAATATAGAGTGAGGCTTACTTTATGCATAATGATGTTACTGATTTGTTGACAGATTTGGTCATATAAATCCAAGATATTGTTGATCTATGCTCATTTGATTTTGCCATTTAGGGATAAGATAAGAAGAAAACAAACCTAGTAGTGCAGCACCAATTGTTAGAATATTGTCTCTAGGGCTCTGCTTTTACATCTCTCTTCAGTTTTTCAAATTGATATTTGAAGGTCAAGATTTTCTTGAGAGCTGACTAGAATTAACTTCTGTATATTAGATTGAAATTGGCTCAGAAGTTAATGTGTAGCAGGAGGTATTATTTCTTGTTCCAAGAGATATTTGGCTGAGAGGCTGCCAATTTATGTGCTATGAAGTTTTTTGGAAAAGAAAATTAAATTATTTTATCTTTGTCTTTAAGGAATAAATATCCATTTCCAAACTTTCTAGCCTTATCTGAGAGATGCCATTGTGCATATATTTTTAAGCTTTATTTTCATCACCACCTGAGAAATACTATTTCATTTTTGTTGTCATAATTAAGGTTTACTTATCTTTGTTTTGTAGATGTAATCAGCACAAACTGGATAAAGAAATAAGGAAATAGCAGTTTAACTCTAATTGCTATCAAAAGTTCACAAAGGAAAAAACGTTTTAGATGTACATTGTCTAATTTATAACTGCAGGTGGCTTGTTCACCAAAGGCTCTTCTAACACCTCAAACATAACACATCCAAACTTAGATCAGACATACACTAAGTTGACCCTCATTGCATCCTCATTCTTGTTTAATTCTCTCTTCTTGAATGTAGGCAGAGCCTGTGACTTGCTTCTAACCAATACAATATGTAAAGGCAGGATTTCACTCTTTTGATGAGTTTATACTGTATGGCAAAGATGGTGGAATGTCACTGCCTTAAGTATACAAGACTCTCTTAGCCCACTGCAACTCGAGATTCTCCCATTGACCTCAAAGAAGCAAATGGCCTTGTTATGAACTGCCTATAGAGAGGGCCAGGTGGCAAGTACCTACCTCTAGGACTTAAAGTTTGCCTCTAGCTGCAATCAGTAGGAGGCTAAGACCCTCAGTCATAGAATCACAAATAGAAAAATTATTGAAAAACTTGGGGCCAGGCACTGTGGCTCCCGCCTGTAATCCCAGCTCTTAGGGAGGCAGAGGCGGGAGGATAGCTTGAGCCCAGGAGTTCGAGACCTGCCTGGGCAATATAGTGAGACCCCGTTCTCCACAAAAAGGAAAAAAAAAGACAAAAAAAAGAAAAACCTGGAAAAGTGGATCTTTCCCCATCAAGCCTCCAGATGAGAATGTAGCTTCCAGATGAGAATGTAGAATGCAACCTTGATTACAGCCTTGTGAGCTTCTGAGTAGAGTTTAGCTAAGCTATACCCAGACTGCTGACCCACAGAAACTGAGAGAGTAAAGGCATATTGTTTTATATTGCTAGGTTTGTGGTAATTTGCTAGAGTACATAAAACAAGTATGCAAGCCTAAACTTGATTGTGTTTCTCAAGCTTCTTGTATTATCTTTGTGTCAGCACAACTATTTTTCTAGTGAAATTCATCTTTGATTCCCAAAGTCAAACAGCTACCAAATCCTGCTGATTTTTATATCTAAACCATCTCTTGTGTTATTCCAATTTTTCATTTCCTCTTCTATTTTTCTGGTTTATTTCATCATCAGTTCTTACCAAGACATCTGCAAATATTTTCCTTCCTTGGGCCCTGATGGTGCCTTTATGTTGTACAGTGTTGGCAAATTATTCCCTCCAAAGCTCTGCCTCCCAAAACACCTTCAGTAGATACCTGTCTCATGAGATATTCACTATACTGTAAGCTCCATACGGGGAAGAAAGATGCCTGTTTTGTCAACTATTGTATGCCCGATGTGAAGTAAATACGTACTTTAGAAAATAATGAGTACACAGATGAGAATGTTTCAGAAAGAAAATTGTATTATAAAAAGAGAAGCCTACTAATGTTTACTTCAGATTTTAAGAGGGAGTGAAATAAATTATTTTTCTACAAGAGTTTCAGAGCTAATCACATTCTCAGAACAGATGTGCAGTATTAATAGGATGACCATACATCTCACTTCTGACTCCCCTTTTCGTTAAAAATCATGCTGGTTGAGAAGATAAATTTAAGGTGTTGGGTGGTGGATGAGGTGCTGATGCAGAACACTAGATCAAACAACCAGGCAGTTTCCCCAATTCTAGCCTCTAGCATATGCTTCCCTTTTAAATATAAATGAATTGGGAGAAAATTCAGAGACTTGTGAGGCTGAGAATTCTTGATATTTTGTCGTTAAACCATTACAGTTTGCCAAGTCCTTTTACCCTGCTTGTAAATCTCAAAGGGAATTCAGTTCCACGTGTTTCTGATTAGTTTGCACTTGAATTATCCAAAAATTTTGTAAGAACCATTTGACTTCCAAAACCTTTGTGAAGCTTTTTTTTTTGGTGGTTTGTTGAAAAGAGGCTGTTGGAATGATAGGTAATGAGTGAAAAAACATGTTATTTTGAGTTATCAGGATCACAAGGAAACCTCTCTAAAATGGTAATATGCATCATAATCAAATTAAGTCTTAAATATGAAATTTATGTTGTTCAAATCAATCTATAATGTGGCATAGTGTAATTGCCTCATTTTTGAAAGTGATCTCTGCCTATAATAAATACCCACATAGCTCATAAATGCAGCATTTATATAATGCTAGACAGAAAATGCTTTCTGTTTTATTTCAGATTAAAATAGACATTATTTTAAATGCTTGTTCATCTATCATTTGAATATTAATGGAATATCTTCTCCATTAAATGAGTCACAGAGAACTTCCAAAAGGAGAGAGAGCAAAGAAACATTAAGCAGTTCTGGAGATTACCAATGTTATCACTCTCTGTCAAAAAGACTGAAAGGTTATATACCAAATCCCAATATGTGCAGTCATATCATCTGCTGAGTACATTTGAAAGTTAATGACTGTATGTAAAAATAAAAGTCTGTATCATCATCACATGTTATGAAGCATTGCAAATGTATTGCTCCATATAGAAATGTACACAGACTAATGTTAAGTCATGTATCATGCTGCTTGTCCTATTTCTTGCTAAGTTTGAGTGTCTGGAATCCCTAGCTGAGTGCCATTGTGTGTGGAACTCAAACAGAGGCTGCCCAACCTCACTGCCTCTGCCTATTTCAGGTTGTATATGGTCCCGATTTACTCTACTGGATTTGGTATCTGACTATAATAACAGATTTCATGGAGAAAGCCTGGAGCTGACCCCCTCTGTGGGTAATTAACACTACTGTTCCCCCTTACAGAGAGCAGTCTGGTGTGGATGATCAAAGTCAGTTTCCCAGCAACATAAGTAAACAAGCCTATTTAGACAAATTCCCCTACATTCCCTTGTACCTACTCCTTGCCCTTTGCCTCAGGGTAAGATAACAGCTGCCTTCAGTTCATTCTCCCCCAAAGCTTTGCAAAACCTTCTGCCCTTTAAGAAGGTTTGTGTCCTTTCCCTATAATTTCTCCCACCACTCTGATTGATCTACATAGAATGAACACAGTAATTTAAAATTATGAGATGAAATTATCTTAAAAACATTATTTCTTAACTTTCTGAAATTCAATGGCGGGATACATCCAGGATTTAAGCATACATCTGTCAGTTCTCAGCTCCCTCCCCTTAGTTCCAACCATCACCAATAACACTCAACACTTCATAATTTGGATCAAAGAACCTCACTGCCATTATGGTAGAATTAACTTGTAATGAAATTCATGCTTACCATATCCTATGAACAGGCCAGGATTTTATAGAACATACTTGATTCCTCTGGAAAACATGTTTATTTTTGAGTTTCTAAGCAGATGCATTTCTGCATTTGAATAGCAGCTTGCCAAGAAGTTCTGAAATCTAGCCATTTTAATAAGAGGAACCAAAATAGTGGTACAAGTTCTTGACCATCTGTTACTGCTCTTACAGAGAAGATTATTACATTGGGTGAGAGGGAAGAATAAAACAAATTCCTACCAACCAGTTCTAAGATTCTATTATTCAAACACCTCAGATTCATTGATTATTTCATGCAATTTATTGTGGTTTTCTTCGGGACTAGCTATGCATAGCTATGCACAAATTTGTGTTATCTAAGATGGCATAACTAAGCTTCTGAAGGCTACTCCTTTATCTTCACTAATATATTTTCCACTTAATCCCTGATGTTCAAAATATATTTAAAGGAGGTAGAAGGTGGGAGAGGAAATGTTCCCCATGTCACATTATAAACAAGGCCTAAAAGAAAATTCCTTTAGAAGAGAATACATAGAGTTTTAATTTTCACTAAGGTGAAAATGATTGATATCAGAGCCTATTCAAATTAACAAATTATGATACCAGACACTAGACATCCCTATAGGTATAAGGAGGACACTCCAGAGGGAAGAACAGCCAGAGAAAATAGAAGGTGGAGAATTTTACCCTTTACTTTAGAGTTGGCGTGTCTAGCTTTGTATAGGTGGTTTATACTTCCTACAACTTTAGACTTCATAGTTAAGTACCCCAGAGTATAGGAGAGTCCTCAGAAGTGGTTTCAGTGGGTCCAGGTGTGGTGGCTCATACCTGTAATCCCAGCACTTTGAGAGGCCGAGGTGGGTGGATGTGGATCACCTGAGGTCAGGAGCTCGAGCCTGGCCAACATGGTGATACCCTGTCTCTACTAAAAATACAAAAATTAGCCAGATGCAGTGGTGGGCTCCTGTAATCCCAGCTCTTCAGACGCCTGAGGCAGGAGAATCACTTGAATCCGGGAGGTGGAGGTTGCAGTGAGATAAGATTGCACCACTGAACTCCAGCCTGGGTGACAGAGTAAGACTCTGTCTCAAAAAAAAAAAAAAAAAAAAAAAGAAGTTTTTAAAATAAATTTTAAGAAATAAGAATTGTTTCTTATTTCTCTCTACAAACCTTGGAATTATTTTCATTAGGTAAAAAAGGGCAACAAATATATAAGTTTAGGTCTTAATTACATGCTGCAGAAAATGTGAAGAAGTACATATGGCAATAGCCAGTTTTCAATTCGGATCACACAAAAGGAAAGGGAAAGCTAATCTTAAGATGAAATTGCCATCCTAACGAATTACCAAAAAGTGTGAAAAGTAATTTTGCATCAAATGAAAAAAACATAAACTTTATCAGATTTATTTTTTACAACATTTATATTTATTGATCAAGGTAGGCTATTGTTAGAACAAAATTAATAGAAAATACTGGACAATATGTCAGGCATGGGGCAAATTGGTTTCTGGTCTTTACAAGCCGCAATGACCCTATTAGGAAATGTTTTAAAGGCGTTTCTTAACATTTTCAAAAAAAATATTTGTACTCCCTACTGAAAATAGCTTAATATGAAGTCCCAAAGGAATTCTGTCTGCCTCATAAAATTGCTTTTAGAGTTTTCCGTTTCTGGCCTCCTCCTTCCAGATGCACAGTGAATATATGGTAGAGTTTTGTCTAATTCTTTCAGTAGAGGAATTTTGCTACATTAAAATAATTTGTTAATTCATTTTCATAGTGAAATAGAAATTACTCACCTTGATTCCTAATATGTTCAATATAACATCACTTTTCACACATAAAGACATAGGTATGAAAAGGAAGCATTCTCTTGCTTCCATCTATATGCTAGCCTGCTTGAGTGGTCATGTACTAACTGTTGAAAGCATGACCTCAAATTCCAGCCACGCCACTTCCCAGATGTGTACCGTTTAGCAAGTCACTTGCCCTCTGTAATGAATCAACTTCCTGATCTGTAAAATAGAATCATAGTGGCCACCACCAGAGAGAATTGCTGAGGGGAGTAAATGAGAGTGTAAACGTAGATTGCAGCACAGCACCCATCATGCGGGATGTTTTCAATAACTGTGGGTGATTTTTTTTCTATATTATTAATTCTTTTTCTGGATTTTGTTAACTACATCATATATTTCTAAAACGAATACTCTCTGTTTTTGCTTAATAAAATGCAAATCTTCTTTATGTAATAATTATAGACAATGTCAATTTGTGACCAAGCACAGGATATACTGAGGCCATTGTCTGGTGAATGCAAGGTTTATAGATGGCCAATCTCAGTAATTTAGAACCTAAAGTGGACATTAAGATAAATTTTAAAAATTCAAAAAATAGAAGCAGTTGTTACACAGTGTAATAAGCAAATTTGACCCCTAAAGGCTTCGAATAAATGCACAGATATGGCTCATTGTACATTGAAGCTTTCATTTCTATGTTAACAATTTATTGAGATAAGCAAATATAAACAAAATGAACACCATGTGAAACTGTGTTTGATATTTTAAAACTCTTGTCAAACTAATGAATTCAAATATGTCATTCAGGCCATTATTAAAAAGTCAAAAAATAACAGATGCTGGCAAATCTGCAGAGGAAAGGGACGCTTTTACACTGCTGGTTGGAATGTAAGTTCAGCCACTGTGAAAAGCAGTCTGGATATTTCTCAAAGAACTCAACTGCCACTTGACCCAGCAGTCTCATTATTGGGTATACACCCAAAGGAATATAAATCATTCTACCATAAAGACATTTGCACATGTATGTTCATCATAGCACAATTCACAATAGCAAAGACATGGAATCAACCTAAATTCCCATCAACAGTAGACTGAATAAGAAAATGTGGTACATATACACCATGAAATACTATGCAGCCGTCAAAAATAATGAGAGCATGTCCTTTGCAGCAGCATGGATGGAGCTGAAGTCCATTATCATAAATAAACTAACGTAGAAACAGAAAATCAAACACCTAATGTTATTACTTATAATTGGGAGCTAAACACTGAGTACACAAGGATACAAAGAAGAGAACAATAGACAGTGGTGCCTACTTGAGGAGGGTGGGTGAAGGGTGAAGATCAAAAAACTACATTATTGGGTACTATGTTTTTACCTGGGTGGCAAAATAATATGTACACCAAACTCCTGCAACATGCAATTTATCTATAGAACCGACCTGGACATGTACCCTTGAAACTAAAATAAGAGTTAAAAAAAATTCATTAAGTATCAAACTCTGAAAGACCAAACCAAACAAGATGGAAAAATTAGGAGTCATTAATGTTTCCATCTCTGCTGGACCATTTTCATCATACAGCATGGGACAATTATCTCCCGTCTTGAACATAAAAATGAATAAATGAACCTTCTTTGTCTCTATGGTCTCCTCCAACAACCACGTCATTTTTCTATTCCTTTTTAAGACTAAACTCTTCTTCAGGCCTGTCTTGTCCTAACACTGCACTAAATCTCTCTTATCAAGGTTCCTAAAAACTCCTACATGGCAAAATCCACTTGCATTCTTCATTCTTCACCTTTCTCTTAGTTTATTACTTGGCCTCTAGTCCACTACTCTATCTCTTGCCCTCTAAACACTGGAATGCTGCGGGTCGTGCTTTATGCCCTCTCTCGTGTTCCTTAGGTATCTTCATTCAGGCCTCAGCTTTTAAATATATCTATAGATGGATGATCCCAAATTAGATCTCCAGCACTGAGGAGTCCCATGAATTACAGATTTGTATATTCAACTACTGCTTTCATATTTTGACCTAAATAAAATACAGGCATACCTCGGAGATATTGCGGGTTCTGTTCCAGACTACCACAATAAAGTGAATGTCACAATAAAGTGAGCCCCACACACGTTTTTGATTTCCCAATGCATATAAAAGTTATATGTTTACGTTATACTGTAGTCTGTTCAGTGTAAAATAGCATTGTGTCTTAAAAAATAATGTACATATTTTAGTGTTAAAATTATTACTGAAAAATGCTAATGATCATCTGATCTTCAGTGAGTCATATTCTTTTTGCTGGTAGAGGGACTTGCCTCAGTGTTGATGGCTGCTGGCGAGGGTGGGGGCTGCTTAAGGTCGGGTGGCTGTGACAGTTACTTAAAATAAGGCAACACTGAAGTTTACTGGATCAAAGGACTCTTCCTTTCACAGAGAATTCCTCTGTAGCACGTGATGCTGTTTGATACCATTATACTCACAGCAGAGCTTCTTTCAAAATTGGAGGAAATTGTCTCAAATCCTGCTGCTGCTTTAACAACTAAATTTATGCAATATTCTAAATCTTTTGTTGTCATTTCAACACTGTTCATAGCATCTTCACCAGGAATAGATTTGATCTCAAGAAAACACTTTTTTTGCTCATCCATAAGAAGAAATTCCCCATCCATTCAAGTTTTATCATGAGATTGCTGTAATTCAGTCACATGTTCAGGCTCCAATTTTAATTATAGTTTCTTGCTGTTTCCACCACAGCTGCAGCTACTCCATTCACTGAAATCTTGAACCCCTCAAAGTTAGTTTTCCATGGGGATTGGAATCAACTTATTCTAAACTCCCATTCATGTTAATATTTTTACCTCGTCCCATGAATCACAAGTGTCCCTAATGACATCTAGAATGATTAATCCTTTCCAGAAGATTTTCTGTTTTGTTTATCCAGATCCATCAGAGTAATCATTATGTATGACAACTATAGCCTTACAAAATACATTTGTTAAATTAGACAACTTAAAAATAGAAATTACTCCTTGATCTATAGGCTGCAGAACGAATATTAGCAGGCATGAAAACAACATTCGTCTTCTTGTACATCTATATCAGAGCTCTTGGGTGGCCAAGTGCATTGTCAGTGAGCATGACATGGTTTGGCTGTGTGTCCCCACCCAAATCTCATCTCTAATTTTAATCCTTATGTGTCTGGGGAAGGGCCTGGTGGAAAGTAATTGAATCATGGAAGGGGACTTCCACCTTGCTGTTCTTGTGATAGTGAGTTCTCACAAGATCTGGTTGTTCCAAAGTGTGTGGCACTTCCCCTTGAGTGCTCGCACCCTCCCTCCCTCCCTCCTCCCCTTCCCCCACCTCCATCATGGTAAGACATCTTTGCTTCTCTGTCACATTCTGCCATGGTTGTTAAGTTTCCTGAGGCTTCTGAGCCATGCTTCCTGTTAAGCCTGAAGAACTGTGAGTCACTTAAACCTCTTTTCATAAATTGCCCAGGGTCAAGTAGTTTTTATAGCAATGTGGGAAAGAACAAATGCAGAACAGTAATCTTTAAAAGGATGCTTTTCTTTCTGAGCAGTAGATCTTAACAGTGAACTTAAAATATTCAGTAAACCATGCTGTAAACAATTGTGCTATTATTCAAGTGTTGTTGTTTTTCCATTTATAGAGCACAGGCAGAGTAAGATTTAGCATAATTATTTTTTTTTTATATATATTTTTGAGATGGAGTCTTCCTCTGCCACCAGACTGGAGTGCAATGGCATGATCTCAGCTCACTGCAACCTCCACCTCCTGGGTTCAGGCGAGTCTCCTGCCCCAGCTTCCTGAGTATGTGGGATTACAGATGCCTGTTATCACGCCCAGCTAATTTTTGTATTTTTTTTAGTAGAAATGTGGTTTCACCATGTTGGCCAGGATGGTCTCTATCTCCTGACCTTGTGATCCACCTGCCTTGGCCTCCCAAAGTGCTGTGTGTGAGCCACTACACCCAGCGATTTAGCATAATTCTTTAGGGCTCCAGGATTTTGGAATAGTTTGTAGTATTGGTTTCAACTTAAAGTCACCAGATGCATTAGCCCCAAACAAGAGAATCAGCTTGTCCTTTGAAGCTTTGAAGCCAGGCATTGGCTTCTTGTCTGTAGCTACAATAGTGCTACATAGCATCTTCTTCCAATAGAAGGCTGTTTCATCTACATTGAGAATCTGGATGGGTGTAGTTTTCTATATATGTCTACTTATTTAATCATGTTTTTAAAATAATATGCTAATTTTATTTTGTCAGCAGTTTCTTTAGCTATGAGCGAAATATACTAAAGGTATAGGCACCTTTGTCAATGATCTTAGCTAGATCTTCTGGATAATTTGCTGTTGCACCTTGCACTTTTGTATTGTGGAGATGGCTTCTTTCCTTAAACCTCATGAACCAGCAGGTTTTACGTAAATAAAACTTTCATTCTTGAAATGACAATGCTAGATTGTATTTTAAGTAACTACTTAACTTTTTAAGAAGCTGCTGAACTGTTTTTCTAAAGTGATAATACTATTTTGCGTTTCCACTGGGAATGTATGAGAGTTTCACTTTCTCTATATGATCAATATTGTCAGTTATTATAATAGACACGTAGTAGTATGTCATTAGGTTTTTCATTTGCTTCATAACTAATGAATTCAAGTGCCTTTTCATGTAATTTGTTATATGAATATCTTCTTTGGTGACGTGTCAACTCATGTATACCAATATAACAAACCTGCATGTTCTGCACATGTATCCCAGAACTTAAAGTAAAATTTTTAAAAAGTAACCCAAAAAAAGAAATTTTGTGCTTTTTGTATTATGTTGCTGTTTTCTTAGTATTGAGTTTTGAGACATCCTTATATATCTTTGTCATAATTTACCAGATAAATGATTTGCAAGCATTTTCTCTCATTCTGTGGCTTATTTTTTCAAAAGGCACAATAATTTAATTTAGATTTCACTTTTAGGTATTGATCTATTTTGAGTAAATACCTGTATGTGAGACATAGCTTAAAGACCTTTCTTTCTTTTGTTTCTTTTCCCCTCCCTCCTTCCTTCCCCTCTTTTTCTCTCTCTGCATATTGTCTTAGTTCACTAGTGCTGCTGTGATGGAACACCCAAGACAGGATAATGTGTGAAGAATAGAAATTTATTTCTGAACAGTTTTAGAGGCTGTGAAGTCCAAGATCAAGGCTTCTGCAGATTTAGTTGTCTGTGGGGGCTGTCCTCTGATTCCAAGATGGTGCCTTGTTGCTGCATACTCAGGAGAGGCAGAACACTGTCCTCATATGGTGGAAGGCAGAGGGCAAGGGGGTCAAATGTTGAGTGAAGTTCCTTTTATAAGGGCCTTAATCCCATGCATAAGGGGAGGAACCCTTGTTACCTAATCATTTCTTAGAAGACCCACCTTTTAATATCATTACATTGGCCTTTAAGTTTTGACACCTGAATTTTGATGGGGATACATTCAAACTATAGCACATGCGAATATTAAATTGTTTCAGCACCAGTTGTTTCTGCATTGAATCACTCCCATTCAGTGTGATGCTAGGTATAGTATCTTGGTTATTTGTTTTTTAAATGGATACCTTTATCATGTTAAGTAATCTCTTCCTAGATTACTGAATACTGTTCTATCATGAATCAATATTGAATTTTGTCAATTATATTTTCTGTACCTATTGAGATATTCTTCTGTTTTTTATAGGTGAATTATATCAATTTATTTTCTTTTTTAAAAAAATTTATTTAGTATACTTTAAGTTCTGGGGTATATGTGCAGATCCTGCAGGTTTGTTACTTAGGTATATGTGCCATGGTGGTGGTTTGCTGCATCCATCGCTCCGTCATCTACATTAGGTATTTCTCCTAATGCTATCCCTCCCCAATCCCCTCACCTTCCCTGCTTTTCCTCCCCTAGTGCCCCACCCCCCAGGCCCTGGTGTGTGATGTTCCCCTTCCTGTGTCCATGTGTTTTCATTGTTCAACACCCACTTATGAGCAAGAACATGTGGTATTTGGTTTTCTCTTCTTGTGTCAGTTTTCTGAGAATGATGGTTTCCAGCTTCATCCATGTCCTTGCAAAGGATATGAACTCATCCTTTTTTATGGCTACATAGTATTCCATGGTGTATATATGCCACATTTTCTTTATCCACTCTATCATTGATGGGCATTTGGGTTAGTTCCAAGTCTTTGCTGTTGTGAACAGTGCTGTAATAAACATACATGTGCATGTGTCTTTACAGTGGAATGATTTATACTCCTTTGGATATATACCCAGTAATGGGATTGCTGGGTGAAATGGTATTTCCATTTCTAGATCCTCAAGGAATCGCCACACTGTCTTCCACAATGGTTGAACTAATTTACACTCCCACCAACGGTAAAAAATCATTCCTATTTCTCCACATCCTCTCCAGCATCTGTTGTCTCCAGATTTTTTAATGATCAACATTCCGACTGGCATGAGATGGCATATCAATGTGGTTTTGATTTGCATTTCTCTAATGAACCAGTGATGATGAGCATTTTTTCATATGTTTGCTGGCTGCATAAATGTCTTCTTTTGAAAAGTGTCTGTTCATATCCTTTTCCCACTTTTTTGATGGGATTGTTTTTTTCTTGTAAATTTGTTTTAGTTCCTTGTAGTTCCTGGATATTAGCCCTTTGTCAGATGGGTAGATTGCAAAATTTTTTTCCATTCTGTTGGTTGCTGGTTCACTCTAATGATTGTTTCTTTTGCTGTGTAGAAGCTCTTAAGTTTAATTAGATCCCATTTGTCTATTTTGGCTTTTGTTGCCATTGCTTTGGTGTTTTAGTTATGAAGTCCTTGCCCATGTCTATGTACTGAATGGTATTGCCTAGGTTTTCTTCTGGGTTTTTTTTTTGGTGTTAAGTCTCATGTTCAAATCTTTAATCCATCTAGAGTTAATTTTTGTATAAGGTGTAAGGAAGGGATCCAGTTTCAGCTTTCTGCATATGGCTAGCCAGTTTTCCCAACATCAATTTATTTTCAAATATTTGCCCTGCATTTTCCTAATAAACCCCATTTATTCAGTAAGTATTATTCTTTCTATATACTGTTAAATTTCCTGAAAGGCATTATGTTAAATGAGATAAGCCAGACACAGAAAATTCTCCCTTATATGTAGAATCTAAAAAAGTTGAACTCAGAGTTACCAGAATAGTGATTATTAGGAACTGGGCAGGGAGTTGGGAGATGTTGGTTAAAGGGTACAAAATTTCAATTAGACAGGAGGAATAAGTTCCAGAGATCTATTGTACAACATGGTGAATATACTTAATAACAATGTATCATATTCTTGAAAATTGATAAGAGCAGATTGTAAGTGTTCTCACCACAAATAAATATGTGAAATAGTGCAAAAAAATTTCATTTGCTGGAATTTTCTCAAGGTTTGGGGTTTATGTGGGATATTTAATGCTGTATAGTTATTTTTTCTTGTAACATCTAGATTTTGGATTAAGGTAAGGCAGGCTCCTAGATAAAGTGGGAAGCATTTCCTTGTCATAAATTTTCTGGAAGAGTTTGTGTATAATTGGTTTTATTTATTCTTAAATGTTTGGTACAATTTAACCATGAAAATTTTGGTGCCTGGAGTTTCAGGTGTGGAAGTTCTTAACTGTTATTTCAATTTCTTAAATAGAAGTGGGGCTGTTCTTCTCCTCTACCTGGGATTCCCTCCATTCATTGCCTACACTTCCCTCCCCGTCAACAAGAGTCACTACAACAAGTCATTTCAGATCAGCTCATCTCTTACTTTCCCAAAGCTTTCCCTGACATGCACCCCTTTTTCAAGATTTCATCCCTTGTGCCCCCAATACCCTGTGCATGACTACTATTGATTTTATCACAGTATATCAGAATATTAAAAATTCTCTCTATAAAAGTTTTTCTGTTTAGAAATATGTCATTTTTTTCATCATATCCTTAGTATGTGTACAAAGAAAACATGAACCTCCACATATTACATTTTGCATCTATTACACAAACATGCAATGAAGATATAGGTACATATAAGTGCATGTATGTATATATGTATATTTACATTGGATATGTATATACGTACTTTAACATATACATGTAACTATGTACTTATGTACGTACATGTATATAAGTAATTCAGCTATATACAGATATGTAAGTTATATATGATAGTCATATATATGTAAAAGTCTGTTTTTGCCAGTTCTTTAAAACAAAAATCATCAGCAGCATAATTTATTGAAGTTGACTGCCCTTTCTTAACTTTATGAGATTTACAAAATGTTTGAAATAATTTTTAAGCCCATGAAGTTTGCTCTCGTGAGGAAAGCCAGGTTGAGGGCAAGGACATTTCCACATTTTCTGGCATTTAATTGAAAGAATAGAGAGAGAAGGCCAGTCACAGTGGCTCACACCTGTAATCCGAGCACTCTGGGAGGCCGAGGAGAGCGGATCACCTGAGGTTGAAAGCTCAAGACCAGCCTGACCAACACAGAGAAACCCAGTCTCTACTAAAAATACAAAATTATCCAGGTGTGGTGGAACATGCCTGTAATCCCAGCTACTTGAGAGGCTGAGGCAGGAGAATCGCTTGAACCCGGGAGTTGGAGGTTGCAGTGAGCTGGGAGTGTACCACTGCACTCCAACCTCTGAAGTGAACAGAGAAATCTCTGTCAAAGAAAAGAAGGGAAGGAGGGAAGGAAAGAAAAACAAAATAGAGACAGGTGTGTATCAAGCTTGTTATGACCATGGACCATCTGTGTAGTCACACACACAAAAAAGTGTCTAGTTTTCTTCCACATTTCTGCATGTCTTTTTTAGCATTTTCCTTTCTAAAAAACAGGCTCTGTAACTGGGCACACTTGAACCCAACAATTAGTCATGGATGTGATGATTCATCAGGCTGGCTTCTAAGTGCAAGCAGCCCTGGCCTTTCCAAGCTTTGACTGTTGGCAACTCTGTTTTCCCTGCTCTGAATCAGCCGTGTATTTGTTTGAGTAATCAAGAAAGAACTGTCTGTCTTGTGACCTTAGAGGCTGGTGAAAGGGAGCAACTGAGTGTTTTTGGCACAGGAAGGTTAGCGAACAATGCAAATCTGTAGATCAGAGAGCACACTGCTTGGCTGCTGACTCTGGGCTGACTTGAATGTCACAGAATCCTCTGACTGCTGGCAGGGTTTTTCACCCTCTGCCAAAAGCCATTTTAATATAAGCAGAATAGATTTCAGGTATTCCAGAAACCATTTTTAAACTCTCATTGTGTTCATTTTGTTAAATTCTATACCTTCTAGTGAGACTTGCAGTCTTTCTGAAATGAGCATTTTGAATCTGACTGTGATAAGAGGCAGTGAGAGACGGTTTTACACATGGATGCCACTGGGAAGAAAGCACACCAAATAACCCTGCTGAGGAATGAATGAATCAGCCTAATGCAAATTAGGTGAGGAAACTGGACCACACGGAGGCGATGTTGAAACCATTTCAAAGATGAGGGAGAGGAGTGATAGCCAGTGAGTAAGCCCGAGAACTTTGATGACAGAAGAATCTGGTGGAAGCAAAGGATTCACTCCTTATAATGAATTCACTCATCCCATTTGCCTGTTAATCAATGGGTGTTTTAAAGATACCAGTTACAGAAAGTCCAAATGTTCAATTTAAAAAATGCCTATTAGACAAGAAGGTCTCTCTCTCTTTCTTTCATCTCTGATTTTTTCTCTTGTTAGGGGTATGCAGGAGGTCATTAGAAGACCAGAGTGAAATGCAAACCACAATGCAGGAAAACCTCCCAGCGGACTCTTCTCTGCCTTATGTTTGACATTCTTGATATCTGTGCTGTCTGTCTCGAAATATTTAAACAATGTACAACAATCTTTTGCTTGCCCAGGGAAACCTGCCTTATTAGATGAAGTGAGCTGGTTACATACCTTTTTTGACTTGTGTTCGCAAGTGATCTCGTTCCAGATATGACTTGAGGACACTTGTATGTGCCATTCTGATATCTTCCTAAAAGGAAATTATTTTGGAAGTAAAGTCACTGATAAAATCAACTCAGGAAAATGTACTTTGCAAATATGAGAATAGGGGCATTATTAAAAGACATGCTGTAAAAATACCAATGGTTATTTTTACTGAGAGTAGTGTTAAATAACATTTATGGGAGGCTATTGTTTTGGACTAAGCTCTTACACTAGGCCCAACTGAACAGACCAAACCAGAATGGAATCACTAGTTTTAGGTCCCCAAACTGGACTTTAACACCAACTAGTTTACAAACAAAACAAAACAAAACAAGATTCACAGCAATCAATTAGAAAGGGCCCAGTCAACCTGAGCTGACATAATAAGAAAGTCTCCGGCTCCCACTCTGCTGTATCCCTTTAAAGAAAGTAGCTTTGAAACAACCAGTCTGCTTTGTGTTCCATCTGCTGTCTTCAGTTCTGCCTAAAAAGCCCACTGCCTCTGCTCAGCTTACTTGTGTGCCTTTCCGCTTCATAGATGGGATGCTGTCTGATTAATGCGTCACTAATAAAAATCAATTAGATCATTAAATTTGTTGAAATTTTTTTTGACAGTCATTACACAAGAATAATAGAATCCTTAAGAGGAAAGTGAGAACATCTCATCTGAGAAATGTAAGACAGACAGAAAAAGGGGTAAATAATTATATTCAAAACCATGATGTAAAAGATAAATAAAACATGAAAGTCTAATTTGAAAGGAACAAGAGTTAATGTTATAAAAGGAGACAAAAATCAGGTTTCTTTTTACATCTCAACATGGAGGATTTTCCTTTTCCCCTGGCCTCCTATTTCAGTGTGCAGAAACTTGCTTCAACATGTCAGTCCCAGCTCTGGCTATTCTGATTCACTCCTCCCTAGAGGGAATGAGCTCACCAGGCAGACTCTGCCCCTGTGGGGACTGTCTGGGGAAGGCCTGTCATTCTGTGGCTCTGCCTTGGAGTCACTGCTCTGACAGTCTCTTTCAGGGGTTTTGTGTTGGAGGCCAGTGATGGCTGCACATCTAAAGCCACATTTCAAAATCCGCTCTCTGTGAGGCACCGGACTGACTCCTTGTCTCTTTTTCAGTTGGTTCGAATTCAGTTAGGAAAGGGAATGGCTGTAGGACCTCCTAAAGCTCCAATAGCTGATTAAAAAACAAGATTCTATGACATGCAAGAGGCATATCTAAGTCAGAAAAATTAAATCGAATTTATTTTGCTGAGAAGAAATGAACTGAAAAAAGAAAAACCAAACCTCTTTATGTTTATTTGTTTATACTGAAGTAAGACATCAGAAAGGCAGCCGTGTTAAAGAGAATCAGCCTGGAGGGAGCTTAAGGCTTCACTAAATGGGGATTAATTGACCAGAGAAGAACTGGAAGTTTTAAAAACCCTGAAAGAAGAAAAGAATTGTAAATTTTGCTCCTTTTTTCCTCCAAAAGAAAGTAAATGTACATGTTTGAGAGGAAAGTGTGGCCATAGACATTGTGATGCCATGTAGCAAAATCAGACTCCAGACCAAGTGAAATCAAGTTCATGCTTTAAGGATCCATCACTATGAGAGGCCATAAGGCTGTGCCCCCAAACACTTCCCAGTGAACCCGAGGAGGGAGTGTTCTCTATGGGTAGGAGAGAGCTTCACTTTGGAGAAAAGGAGAAAGAACTACAAGAGTTAGAGGCTGGAGGGAAAGAAGTGACAAATAAAGGGAGTGGAAAATGGCTTGACCAAAGACAGAACCACTCGTATGCAGATCTGAGATGAAGTACTATATTCATTTAGACTAAGTAAAAAATGATGATTTCTTAACTCTTATAACTGAGCACTATTCATTGAAAACTCTGTATCAGTATGGAAGAATTCTGTGGGGACTTTAGAGTGACAGTGTCTTTAGCTACATAACAAGCGACTGAAATTCAGACCCTTCCGTAGCTGCTTTATCTGGCAAACAGTCTTCTCCTCCACTACCAGCCCCGTGGATAAAATAGACCTGATCAACTCCTACTCATTCAAAATTCTATTGAAATGGCTTATCCTCCAGAAGACTTTCCTCATTCATTTCAATTCCCACTCCCCTCACCAACCTTACTTGTCTCCTCTCAGATTCTGGCTGGCTGGCCCAGTATTTAAGAACTTGAACTCTACAGTTAAAACAGTCTCTGCAATTTGCTGTCTGCATGATCTTGGGCAAGTTATTTAATGTCTCGTAACTTTAGTTTCTTCATGGATAATATCTGGCAAATGATAGTGTATGTTCCCTAGGGTTGTTGTGAGCACTAAATAAAATAATATACATAGAGTGCTTGACACTGTGCCTGGACACTGCCTAACGCAGTGCCTGGACTCAAAGGTGGTCATAATTACTGGGCCAGTCCTTCCCCTTCTCTGGCATAGTACTTACCACTCTCCCTTTCCACCGTCTATCAGCCTATCTGTCTACAGTTCTGTTTGTATGGGGACATTTAATTGGAAGTTGAATTCCTAGTGCCTGGTACATCATGAGGCCCCATAATTCAGAGAGTAAGCCTACTCCATTCTTTACCATAAATAATACTGATGTCTGTGTTGTATTTTAGAAAGGACACAATTAGGCAAGAATCTGCCCAAGTCAAACTATATCATTGTCTATTCTTTAGAAAAATCGAAAAAAGGAAATTCTACAATCTCCTTCGGTAACATTCTACAGTCAACGTTTTCTCTAAGTCAAACATATGTCTCCACTTTAAAATGAAAAACTATCTTCTAATTTTTTACATCAGCTGAAAAAGAAAACATCTGCTTTAATCCCCTGTATTCTCTCATACATGTAAACATTCATATTGGCTGTTTCTCATTCTCCCCTTATTAAAATAAACCTATTTCTTTAACCTTTTCAAATAGTCTTTTCTCTTCATGCCTTTTAATAATTGTGCTTCTGAAAAATACTGTGTCATACTGCATAAAAATAGACAATTTTTGAAGTCTCAGCAGTCATTCATTTAGGCTGGGGGTGGTGGTTCATGCCTGTAATCCCAGCACTTTGAGAGGCCAAGATGGGTGGATCAATTAGGTCAGGAGTTCGAGACCAGCCTGGCTAGCATGGTGAAACCCTATCTCTATGAAAATACAAAAATTAGCTGGACGTTATGGCCGGTGCCTGTAATCCCAGGTACTCGGGAGGCTGAGGCGGAGAATTGCTTGAACCTGGGAGACAGAGGTTGCAGTAAACTGAGATTGTGCCACTGTACTCCAGCCTGGGCAACAGACTCCATCTCAAAGAAAACAAAATGATAAAAGTGGTTTATTTAATATCTGAAAAGGATACATATAAAAACAGCCTGCTTTTTGAAAAACTACATTTATTCAGAAGTAGTGGTCCTCAAAACATTGAATTGGGTGCAGTGGCTCATGCCTATAATCTTAGCACTTTGGGAGGTCGAGGTGGGCAGATCATGAGGTCAGGAGATTGAGACCATCCTGACCAACATGTTATGATATCATTATTATAGTTATCTTTAAGAAATTATAAATATAGAATCTATATTATAATAATGTATTTAGTAAGTTATGTTTTTATATTTATGAGTAACATCTTAGTACTTTCAACCAGTTGTGCTAGTTAGTTCTTACCTTTATAAAAATGTATATCCAGTGGTTGAATTATTAAGTGGATATATTAAGAAGCTTAAAATGTTTTATCCTTTGACACATTAACTATATTTCTAAAGATCTGGCTCAATAAGAATTATCAGTAGGATCATCACAACATGATTTGAAACAGCGAAAAAGTAGAGACAACCTAAATTCTGAGGCTAGAGAAAAGGTTGTATAGGATAAGAAATCATTTGTTTCAGAAAATTTCTTGTCCAACACAGCCTTTCCTAAAGAGTAACAGTGGCTTTACAAATTATTATATATACATTTAAAATAGTATTCTAAAGTTTATTTCTGGCATTGGAAAAAGAAACTTGAAATTGTTTAGTCAATATAAAAAATTTGCTTAAAACAACATTTAAATCAATTTGTTGTGGTAGGCATTTGTCATCTATGTGGCCTCCTATGGTGTAAGACTTAAAATTAAGGTTCAGTAGTATGTGCTGTTTTGACATTTGAAATTGGGAGAGCCACAAATGGCCTAATTACATGTTCCCCTCCCGACTCTGCTCCCATGGATAAGGACCCTAGCCACACCATCTTTGTATCAGAGGGACTAGATACGGCTCCTGCTTATCCCTGAGCAGTGAGCTTCGGTTCTTTGCCAGCCCATGGAATCATTCAAGCAAGCTGATCACATCCTCTTGTGAGAACCAAGGGTCATTTAACCCTCATGACACTACAAAGCCTGCCTCCCACAGCCCCTGCCCATTCCCTCTGTTTTTGAGTGTAGCCCTCTATGGCCCTACATGGTATACTGTGTCTCCCTGCCTGGGCTGTGAGTATATGATTAGGTACAATATATTCAGCCTTCCCCATGACCATAGGGCAGGAATCTGTTCCTCACCAGCAGAATGAATAGGAGGCAATCAAACACTCCAAAACTATTTAGTACCTTTTTTATATTTGGTGAATTCTTACCAAAATACAGTGTCACAGTCAGAAGCCATTTTCCTAGCTTTCCTTGTAACTAGAATGCTCAAATGCAACAAGGTTTCGGCCCATGCAGCTGCATGAAGCCTTGACCTGGAATGTGAGTGATTAGGCATTCAGTCCTTTCTCTCTTGATGAATGTGGCAGTGCTGCTTGCTATCTGGCAGTTTATGTTCAGCAGGGGAGGAAGTTCTGTGATTCAGGCTCAAATATCATGGAAAGTTGTAATGTTTATGAAGTTTCTGATATTGAAGCCAAGTTGTGGCAAGAGTGGTGTGTCTGGACATTGTCCCCAGCTGAGTATCTTCTCACATTGGACCTCTGGCCCTCAGATACTGTGAGGCACTATATTCTTTTACACATTCTTTTACTGTTTGTAAAGTGTGAGTTGATTCTGCTATTCACAGTATGGAACACTGATTAAAATAATAAATGGTATTAGAAGTTTTAGGCATCTGAACCCTTAAGGAAATGAAAATCTGAAGTTACATAACCTGGTTATGCCCGAGGGCCGTGAAAATATAACTGATATCAGATGTTGGGGACTCTGCCAGCTCATAGCAAGCAGTGACAAAATAATTAATTTGATTTGCACTGATGATTACTTGAAATGACAGGTGTTAAGAACTAAGTAAGTGTATAGTTCTCTGAAATAGTTTGATGTGCGTGAGAAAGGCAAAAATTGTGGGTGTACAATACTTACCCAATCAACCATGGAATAACTGAGTGCACTGGGGAACTTGTAGAAAAACAGTATGCTCAGCATTCAAAATCTTTGGCTTCATGCATACAGGTGCAGATAATTACCTTAATTATATAAAATGATCTTTTTAAATTTTCTAGTAATGGAACAATGGTAACTAAAAATAAAACTCAAAATTTTTTCCTGAAAGTCACCAAATCACAAAATTAATTTAACTTGTAGTCTTGTTCTCTTGTTAAGACATTTCTTGGATAAAAGAAACCTATAAAATCCAGTTAAGGCTGGGTATGGTGGCTCATACCTGTAATCTCAGCACTTTGGGAGGCTGAGGTTGGAGGATCACTTGAGGTCAGGAAGCCAGCCTGAACATGGTGAAAACTGATCTCTGCTAAATAAAAATGCAAAAATTAGCCGGGAATGGTGGTGCATGCCTGTAATCCCAGCTACTCAGGAGGCTGAGGCCGGAGAATGGCTTGAACCCAGGAGGCAGAGGCTGCAGTGAGCCGAGTTGGTGCCTCTGCACTCCAGCCTGGGCAACAGAGTGAGACTCCATCTCAAAAAATAAATGAGGAAATAAGTAAATAAATGAAAAATTAAAAATTAAAAATACAGTTAAATGGGAGGAGTCAGATTATGAAAGCAAATAAAAACCCCAAATTCCATAGAATTTTCTCTGTAAGCAGAAGCAGCACCTTCTTCCCTTTGTCATGGGCCTATCCACTGATTCCTTGGAAACTAATAACCTTGCCTAAGATGGTTACCTTGTAAAGGGGACTTTTCCTTATTTCTGCCTGTACCACCTCTTACTGTGGTCAGTGTAACTAACATCAGATTTCATCAATATGTCACAAGGCACCAATTTCAGGTAAAACAGAGCAGAAACCTTGTAAACCACATAAGTTGAAACACTTAATTTTTTATGACAATTATCTACAGAATATATGTGTGAATGAATGCTGAAGGGGCTAGGCTAAGGGGAGACATAATGAATCAGGCTGAATTTGCTAATTTAAAGCATGTGTCAAAATTTCTTTATTCAATATTCAAACTCAAGCAGAACGCTTTAGTTTTTTGGCTAAAACTTGGAGTTGCCAATGGCCTATATTAAATTAAAATATGAGGCCATGAATGAACTTCTTGTTATAATGTAGATGAAGGGAATCATGTATACCAAGTATGGTGTCATTTTCATTAGTAGAAGACTATAATATTTACCCATATTTTCTCCCTTCATTATCATGTATTCATTAATACATTTCTCTTCCACCACCAATTCCATTTTTCTATTTCATATGGGGAAGGGTTGGTAGTGGGTAACATTAGTATTTTAGTTCATAGCTTATAAAATATCAAGACATGATAGAACTAGAGAGGGAATTAATAAATTGAGGGGTCCTAACTTGAGATTAAATGTAGTACCTAATGAAATTTTGATCATTTCACTCAACACAGCATGAGTGTGTTTTATTTGTATGATAAATAGTTGCATAATGTTGGATGAAAAAATATTGTTTGGAAATTTAAATTGAAAGAAGGCTAAGTGTTGATGTTGGGCAGCAGAGAGTAGTTAATAGCTGAACTCCAGTTTTTAATTCCCCCCTCTTTTGTGGCTGATCTATATTTTTTAAATATCTTTTCTATAGTTTGGGAAGTCATAACTATATTTCCCACTTTCCTTTATAGCCATAATTTAATTCTGGCATGTAATTCAATCATATGTATCCATAAAAATAATTAGGTGAATTAGAAGCATCACTTTTAAGGAAAAAAAGATGAGATGTAATTCTTTTATTTACTGCCTCAGAAATAGATTGGTTCCGATTTGAAAGCATGGTCTTGGCCTGAGATCTTTATAATCCAAAAGAAAAATATGGAGCTAGGAGGAAGATGGATTTGATTCATTTCTAAATTTGGACCAGACATTGAGAAAATAGTGTAGTTATAATAGGATGAGAAATCTGTATTAGAGACACACCTGTATCTATGCAGGTTAAATTTGTTTTTGGATTTCTGTTTGTACTTCTTTAGTACTATTTATTAGAATTTATTTTGAAAATATCAGCCTGTCTTAGCTTTTCTATATGGAAGCAACTGAAAGAACTTTTGTCTGTGCTGTAGCCAAATGGTAAAAAGTTGTGAGTTAGTCATGTCAGGAGCAATCAAGTACCAGCCTTCTAAGAGGAGGGCAAAGCCAGGGTGAGAGTCAAAGGCTGCTTATACAACTAGAGACCTTTTGGAACTCTTTTCTGCTCAAACCTTGGAAGGAATGGCTTTGTTTTAATTAAGGAAGCCAACACCCAGTAGAGGAGGTGAATTTAATGTTTGTTGGAAAGAATTCAGGTATATATAAAAGGTAATCCCAAAAGTTTTAGGGGAACAATTTGCAGAATGCAAAAGCAAAATAGAAGTTTAGTTGGGTCAGCATAATGTTCAGATCTAATTGAAAATACTGCTTTATTGATTTTTGAAATCTTTATTTAAATAAAATATCCATAAAGCAAAGAGCATGTATGGTAAATGAACAGTTCAATGGGTTTTTGCAAATTGAAGACACGTGAAACTAGCACCCAAAATAAGAAACCGAGCATTGACTGTATCCCAGAGACCTCTCATTTTCTCTTCCCCTCATAACCACCCCTCAGTCATGATCACAATCTTGACATCTGATACATTATGGTATATTACATCATATGTTACAATCACATTTTATAATATGTATAATCATATGAATTTTGACTTAAAAAATTATATATAAAAGGAAACATGAAGTATGTGTTCTTTTGTATCTGGTTTCTTTAACTTAGTTTATTTTGTGAAATTTATTCATAATGCTGCATGAGAGTGTAGTCATTTATTCTCATTTCTGTAAAGTATTGTATTGTACAGTATTGTGTGTTCTACTGTTAATGATCATTTGAGCCATCTTTCATATGGAATAGTATGAATTGTGCTGCCATAAACATCTATATACGTCTTTTGGTGAACATACAAACACATTTCTGTTAGGTATATATGTAGCAGTAGAGTTGTTGGATCATAGCATATAAATAAGATTTAATAGTGTTTTTCAATTTTAAATATTATATTTCAGACAAGGTATATGAAAATCTATAATCTTCAAACTTGCAAAGGAAAGCAATTTGGTTACTTTTGCAAACTAATAGTGTGTGATGTCCAAAATACTTTTTTTGTTTTTGGCTGAGATGGAGTCTTGCTCTGTCACCAAGACTGGAGCACAGTGGCACGATCTCAGTTCACTGCAACCTCCGCTTCCCAGGTTCATGCAATTCTACTGCCTCGGCCTCCTGAGTGGCTGAGATTACAGGCTTGTACCACCAAGCCTGGCTAATTTTTGTAATTTTAGTAGAAATGGGGTTTTACCATGTTGGCTAGGCTGATCTCGAACTCCTGACCTCGTGATCTGCCTGCTTCGGCCCCCCCAAAGTGCTGGGATTGCAGGTCTGAGCTGCTGCACCCAGCCTAAAATGCTTTTAATAAAATTAGATTTATTCATCTTCTCTGTTATGCTCAACTTAAAATATATTCCTTTGCTTTTCAATGTGCATCACCTTTGCTAGCTTCAATTATCCTAAAGTAACATATGGGTCATTACATTATTAATAGACACAAAAATAGGCTCTTACACATTCTTCTACAGCCATTTAATAATTTGAAGATGTCATGCATTTACTTAATAAAAATCATCCAGTGCCTACTGTGTACCAAATGCTTTACTTCATGTGGAGATACAGCAGCAGACAAAATAGAGTTCCTACTTTCATGAAGTTTCCATGCTACTCAGACGAGAGGGACAATAAGTGTGTCAAATTGCAATATGAAGAAAAATGAGGTGAGCAATAGGTAACCTGAAGTGATGTGAGTGACTGTTAATTTAAATAGGGCGGGCTGAGACATCTTTCTTGAGAAGATGACATGATAGCAGAGACCTGAAGAAGCTGAGAAAGCTAATATCTGGGAGTAAATCCATGAGGGAAGAGTGAACAGCATGTTTTAGAAGCAACAAGGTGGCCAGTGTGGCTGGAGCTGAGGAAATCCAGGGAGAGAGGTAGGATAGAGGTCAGAATCATAACCAGGAGTAAGGCCAGGTGAGACTGTATGAGCTGAAGACTGCCATGAATTTCATTAGGATGGGAAATGATTGGAAGATTTTATGCTGAGGAGTAACATGATCTGATTTATGTTCCATAAAAATTATTTGCATTCTATAGAGAGAAGAAAATGTAAGGAGTAAGGGTGGAAGTAGGGGGATCAGTTAGGAGGTTTTTGCAATAATTCAAGTACGAGATGGTTTGTTAAGAATTTGGTGTTGGCAGTATATTCCAGAAATATTTGGAAGGACAAGACTTTCTAACAAATCAGATGTAGAATATGAGTAACATGGAAGAAAAGGAAGACTTTAGGAAATTTGGCCTGAGCAAGAGGAAGAATGGAATTGTGATTTACCAGGAAAGGAGAGAGAAGAATATGGAGGAAGAGGGTTGGGTGGTTGGGCAGAACCAAGACATGACATTTGAAATACCAATTAAACACCCCCCACCACCCCGCCCCCGACACACACACACACACACACACACACACACACACACACACACACACA
>NW_022436947.1:24761516-25019904 GCF_009761245.1 Sapajus apella
ACACACACACACACACACACACACACACACACACACACACACACACACACATTAGGAAGTTAGGTATTTGGTTGTGTAACCCATTTTTATATTGGATAATGAACTTACATATTTGAACACTGCTAAAATGAAAGCTTTGAGGTTTTGGTTTGTTTTGCCAAGAAGCAAGCATTCGCCCTACTTTGAAAACCCTTTCCTGCAGCACACACAGTCTATGGATAAGCTGAGACTATTAATTTACTTTAAACCATAGATTCACACAAGGTTAAGCCTGAATGCAATCTTGACAATCACATAATTTAAATCTATCTTTAGATTTAAATTATCTTTTGTTGATGAGGAAACGAACCCTATAGACAACCACTGATTTTGGAATAGTTCTGTGGCAGTGACATCTTAGTGCTGATTTAGTGATTAGTGCTCATTTTCTCTTCTTTGGGCATCCAATTAAACTATCCTCCCAGCCTCCCTTGCCATGTCACTGAGTCCCAGACAATTGAATATGTGCAACACCCAGGTCAAGCCATAAAATTCATCACAATCCCATATGCCTCTCTTCTCCCATATGCCAACAGAATGGAAAAAACATTTTGACTCCATGGATAGAACTGCAAGATGGAAGGTGCCTGGGTTCCTGAATAACCACAGTAGAAATAAACTTCTATTATGTTTAAGCCTCTGAAAATTTTTTCATATGTGTTATAGCAGCTTGACTTACTTTAGAGAGTAGCCATTCTCTAAAGGGCATATGCAAGATACCTGAGGACTGAGAGGGTAGCCATCCATTAGACTATGAGTAGGTAGAGGTACATCAGGAAAACATGGTCTAATCAGAACTTTTATGCTTTGAGGACTTAAAAGAAGCAGCTTCCTAATGATCAAGAGAAAGATTGTGAAAGAACAAAGATCCAGAAAGTGCTTGAAACCTAGCTTGTGACTTGGAAGAGGCTTTGCCCCAATGAGAAGGGAGAATGACCATTGCAATGGACATTGTTCCAGTACCTATGACCATAGCCCAGAGGAAAGAGCACAGCTACCATCTAGCCTGAGTTCATGCGTCAGGCTGACAGATGCCTATGCCTCTGAGCCTTAGAACTTGAAAGAGTCTCATAGAAATACATCTAAATACAGCCAAATAGAAGGCTTGAAAGTGACAGTGAGTCATTGTATCTAGAACTCAAGAGAACTTCTGAGAATATCTAGCTTAAAACTCTGTTTATGGAGGCAGAAACTGAATCGGGCTCAGCAAAGTGAAATGAATTACCCCAAGTCACACAGCAAGTTCATGGCAGAGAAGTAGAAAACCCCAGGGTTCCAGTGCTCAGCCCATCATGATACACTTTACTTACTGGAGTTCTTGTCTGGAATGTATTTTCATCATAAAACACCCATCTTTAGGATATGTAATTAATTTGAAGAGCAGTTCCACGTTTCACACTTAACTTTAATGTTATTTACATTTATTCCACCATTCTCCTTAGAAATCTAATTTTAACATTTCACCATTATATACAGAAGTTATCTCTACTCCCTTTAAATTTAGGAGTTCTGTCTTACTGATATTGCACCCCTATGATTTCTTTCTCCTTTTTAATGACTAATTTTGATACTGAAATACAGATACACCTCCCGGGATCCAGTGAGTGATTCTCTTGTCTCAGCTTCCCAAGTAGCTGGGACTACAGACATGTGCCACCTTGCTGGGCTGATTTTTGTATTTTTAGTAGGGTTCAATAGTCAAAAATCTAATTTTACCTCTTTCTATTGGTAATTGTAATCACTATTATAATTGCTGAATATGAATATGCTGAATATGCTAAATTTTCCCTCTTTAGGAATAACCCCTCTTTTCTTCAAATACTCTTAGTTTTCTTTCCTTACATATATACATGATGAAACTTTGCATAAACCTGATTGTTCACCTTTGTTCACCAGCATTCAAGTGCTCCAGTCTCTTCTTTTCAATTCCACATCTCTGGAAGTTCATTTTTGAGCTCTTTTGCTAGCTCCTAATCTTCTACTAGATGTCTACAACTTAGAATTTTCAAATAACAATTGTGTTTCATCCTTTTCTCACTAAATAATTACTGATCACTCAGCAATCTCACCCATCCCAGGCTTTGAATACTAACAATACGCAAGTAAATAACAAACATCAACCTCTTCTGAACTATTTATTAATTTGACATCTCTCCTTTGTATGTATGTATGTATGTATGTATGTATTTTGTGATGGAGTCTTACTTTGTCACCCAGGTTGGAGTGCAGGAGAGCAATCTCGGCTCACTGCAACCTCCACGTCCGGGTTCAAATGATTCTCTTGTCTCAGCTTCCTGAGTAGCTGGGACTACAGACATGTGCCACCATGTTGGGCTGATTTTTGTATTTTCAGTAGAGAAAATGTTTCTCCATATTGGCCAGGATGGTCTCAAACTCCCGAACTCAAGTGATCCACCTGCCTTGGCCTTGCAAAGTGCTCCATATTGGCCAGGCTGGTCTCAAACTCCCGAACTCAAGTGATCCACCTGCCTTGGCCTCGCAAAGTGCTCCATATTGGCCAGGCTGGTCTCAAACTCCCGAACTCAAGTGATGCACCTGCCTTGGCCCCGCAAAGTACAGGCGTGAGCCGCTGCACCCAGCTTCTCTTTAGTATTTCACAAGCATCTCAATATAATGTGTCTAAATTGAACTCTTGATCCTTCCCCTAAACTCTGCTTCTTCTTCAGTCTTATCCCATGCAATTATTAAAGCCAGATACATAGCCATTGTAGTGGATTGAATAGAGATATGTCCCCTAAGACATATGTCCGTATACTTGAACCATGAATGTGACTTTATTTGGAAAAAGGGTCTTTTCAGATGTAATTAAGTATCTCAAGATTATATCATCCCAGGTTATTTAGATAGATCCTAAATCCAGTGACAAGTGTTTTTTATGGGAGAAAGGCTGAGAAAGATTTAAGTGAAAGAAGTAGATAAGAACATATGAAGACAGAGGAGAAAATTGGAGTGTTCCAGCCGCAAGCCAAGGAATGTCTGGAGCCACTAGAAACTGAAAGAGGGAAGAAAGAATTTCCTCCTAGAGCCTTCAGTGGGTGGGTGGGCCTGCTGACACCTGGAATTTGGATTTCTGCCCTTCAGAACTGTGAGAAGATAAATTTCTATTGTTGTAAGCCACCCAATTTGTGGTCATTTGTTACAGCAGCCTCAGGAGACTAATAGAGCCGTCAACCTGAATACTCCCTTTTCTGTTAGTCTTCTCATCCAATCCATCACTCCCCAAGAATTCTACTTCAAGAATGTCACTTGAATAATGTGACTTTTCTCAAATTTCTCTTCCGACAATTTATCACTTTAGTCCAAGCTGCCACTATCTCTTGCCTTGCCAACTGCCATAGCCACCACTTGATCTCCCTATTTCTACTCTTGGATCCTCCAATTTATTCTCCATATACGCATAGTAACCAATTTTAAAAGTGTAAAAGTGTAAAATACATTCTTTTAAAAATGTAAAATAAGTGTTCCCACTTCTCTGCTTAAAACTTTTCAGTCTTTTCCTATTACAACTGGATTATATTCAGAAGTTTTAACACGGGCTCTAGGCTCATCCTCTGCCTACTTCTTCACCCTCTGCCTACTTCTTCACCCTCTTGTACTTCCCACCCCTTTCTCTCTGCAGCTCAGTCACTTCCTTCTGTTCCATAAACCCACCTACTTTTGTCTGCCTCATAGTCTTCACCCTTGCCCTTTCAACTGGTTTCAATATTTTTCCCCTGTTCTTTGCCTGGTGGCAAATTCGTCCTCACTGTTCAGTGTAAATGTCATTTGCTAAGAGAGGCATTTCCCAATCCACAGCTATATCCTGATAATGTCTTTTATGCTTTCACGTAGAAACTATACATTTCTTTTACAGAACTTACAATTTCCAATTATATTGATGTACTAGGGACTATCCATTTAATGCCCACCTCCTCAACTAAACTGCCCATGAAGGTAAGACTCATCAGCTTTGTCAGAACATTAGTCCTAACTTTTCCCCTGACTTCTAGTCCAGCATCACCATCTTCCAACAGGCATTTCTATTTGTAGGTTTTCCCTTTTCCATAAATTCTGCAAATCTGAATCCAAACTCACCAACACACAGATGTGAACAATTCAGCCTCTCTTCTGGGCTCCAGGTTTGCCTGTAGTGTAACAATTCAGGAGTGACCCAGAAGTGAATTCCCACGTAATCCTTGGCCTTTGTTCTTCTTTGCTCCTCTGTGTGCAGTCAACAAGTTCTTAAATATGTCCTTTGTCTTATCTTTATTTTTTCTCTTTTGTCTGCCTTCCCTCTAGATCTAGCCTGCTCAGCCTTGGTGCTATGTACACTTGGGGATGGATCATTCTTTGTCATGAGGGGCTATTTTGTACTTTGTAGAACAGTGAACAGCATCCTTGCCTTCTACCTACCAGATACCAGTAATATTCCCTGAGTTGTGACAAAAAATGTGTACAAATATTGCTAAATGTCCCTTGGGAGGCTAAATCACCTCCATTTGGGAGCCATTGTTCTGGAACATAAGCTTATTTCCTCTGGTCCAAGAAAACTACATGATTTACTAATTCACTTCCTCCACACATTTTCTTCTCTGTTTCAGTTACTCAACATATATTTTATTAGACATGTACTATGTGTCATGGAATATCATAAGAAGCATGACTGACAGTCTCTGCATTCATGCAGCATGTATACTAGTTGAAGGGTTCACACAGGTGCCATAATACTTTAGTCTAAGCTGCCATTATCTCTGCATGAAACAGAATACCTAATGCATTCACTGTATCACAAAACTACTCAGAAGTTTTCAGTAGTATTATATCACCATGAAACTTATTTTGCAATCCTTGGTTTGCCTTCCACAGACTGACTCCGGTATCAAATTTCCAGACTAATGTCCCAAACTTTGCTCCAGCACATGCTCCACCAACCAATGTGTTAATTCATTGTACCTGTAAACTTACTCATGACCTTCCTAGCCCCCCAACTACCCTGCCTATCCTTCTTGACTCAAACCAGAAACTATCTCCAAAACTCTCTAATTATAGGGATTTGTACCTGTTGTTTGTTTATTAGCATTTGCTGATTATAATATTGATTTGGCACTTATCTCGCCTTGCCTTACACTATGTGCTAGTAGTTTCTATACATATGTCATCCCATTACGTTATAAATGCAGTAGACCCTAAATATCTCTATCCCCTCTGACATGTATTGCTTTACAGGTAAGAGAAGTTCAGTGAAGACTAGTTTAAACATCAACCAGGTACATTAGCAGATACTCTATGTCAATGTCTCATATTTTAAGGGATTTAACAGCATATGTAGTTTTAGTTACATAATACTGGATTAGGGAGAGGGAATGTAGGGGGAAAAGAAAACATCCCACCCTGGAGCTGGGAAATATTTTGAGTCTGACATCACAATTAATATGAGGGGAAAATGAAATTTTCCTAAAGTGTGAATTTGAAGTTCCACAGGCTCTTGCCAGGCAAGGACAGGTTCTGGTCCAGCTGCAATAGTTGCATTTGAGCCAAGCCCTGCATTAAAAGAGATAAGAGTAACACAGGAGCTAAATATGTAATTTAGAAAAAGCAGAGTCTCTTTAAAGGAAAAGTATGTGGTGTCCAAAAAGTCACTTTCATTGTCAGAATGAAATTCAGCTCTCTGATAAATGGAAATCTCACCTGACCCCATGTAATGAAAGATCACAAGTTATTTCAAAGGCTGTGCCTTCCATAGTAAGACATTAATCAAAATCTCCAAAGGGACATCCAGAAAGTGAGTCACCTTTTTTTTTAAAATAAAATTTTATGATTAAATTAAATACTTGTGAACATCAACCTTTTAAAAAGTATACTCATTTCCCATATTTTTATGGAGGACAATTTTTTCTTGTCAGTATAGTGATGGAGAGAAATGGTAGTTCTTGAAATAATGTTAAGGAGACTATTAGATAAATTTATGTTAAAGTAAAACATGCAGGGACTGAAACAGAATGATTTAGTCACAGTTCCCCTTGCTTCCCTAGCCCACTTCCTTTTCATGCATTTTCAGTGAGATTAATTAGCAAGTAAAAGATTGTGAAAAGAAAATCTATCTTTACCATTCATTTTGACTTTTTCACAAATCAAAAGAGATTGCTATGGATTGGAGGCAATGCTTTTTATACAATATTTATTTGTACAAATTTATTGGATACTTGTGTAATTTATATGCATAGATTATGTAGTGGTCAAGTCAGGGCTTTTAGCATATCCATTACCCAAATAATGTACATTATACCCATTAACCAATTTCTCATCATCCACCCTCCTCCTGCCCCCTCACTGTTCTGAATCTCCAATATCTATAATTCCACTCTCTACATCCATTTACACATTTCTCAGCATCCACCTATGGGTGAGAGGATGCAATATCCTACTTTCTGTGCTGGGCTCATTTCACTTAAGATAGTGACTTCCAGTTTCATCCATTTGCTGCAAAATACATGCTTTCATATGAATAATATGCCATTTTTATTCAGCCAGAAAAATAATGAAATCATACCTTTTATATGTATAAAATGGAATGTTATATTCATAATAATCCATTATATACTCTATAATGTACACTGCATATAATATATATTTCATTATTAATTATGTATGTATTATAATGTGATATATAGATATATACACACAGACATATACATACATACCACATTTTTAACAGATTCAGGGAACTTTGTGAAAAACATCATTTGTCTCTATTCGGCCCATGCTATCTCTTTAGTATACTATTGTTTTGTAACTTGGCAAGAGTGTCAGAAGGAAAGCCTATAGCTACCCGCTCACAAGGAAGCTTCTTAGATGCTCAATGGTGGGAATAAGATAGGATGAGGGTGTGAGCCAATTGCCTAAATGAAAAGGGTTTACTGTGTTACTATCAGACATACTTGCAGAGTTTTAAAGAATGGTTTAAAGCACCACAAAGCACTTTGAGTTTTGAGCTGTTGCTGGTAGTACTGGAGTAAACCATTTTGTTCTATTGAGTGCTTAAGCTTCAACTCAAGAGCAATAGTCTATTCCCAGTTTCATCTGGCTGTTATGTGTTCAGAAATACTAAAGTCATGTTTACAGTTGATTTGTAAGCTTCTGAAATTCCCTTTCATTGCCTGCCCTGATTGCTCAATCACCTCTTCCCTTGATTATGGTCTGTTCCAACTAACAGGACACCTGCCTACCCGGGGTGGTCTGCTCCAGATTTGAATCATTCGGCAAATATTTATTAAACAACTGCAAGAAGCCAGGCCTTGTGCTGGTTGCTAAGGACGCAGAGTTAAATAACAAGAGTCCCTCCCTTTGAGTTACCCATAGTCTGGTGATGTTAAACAAAGATTTACTTCTTTCTCTTGACGAATTCCTTCATAATGAGATGGTTTAAAATAATAGTTTTAGTAATGAAGCAAAGAAAACGCAGAAGACATAAAAATAAACCAGATGAGACAGCATAAGATGAGAAGAGCCTTTGCTATTCTGGCTGTTCTCACAGGTTGTTTCCTAACTGAAAGCCCACCTCTCCTTTCAAAAGTTTGGCGTTTCCACCTACTATTTCAAGCTATTGTTTTAAAAACACAAATTATTTATTCCCCATTCATACTCTTTTCTTAGCAAAACATCCCAATTAAAAGCCTTCAAAGGAGGCAGCTCCATTATTATATGGACCATGACAATGACCAATTGCACCAGAAGTAGAAAACTGATGCAATTCAGGCTAATGGGAATGCAGGAACTTGGGAATTTGACATTGACACACCTGCATCAGGTAACAGTGATGAGCTCACAATGAGGTCATGTAGAGTCCAAGCTGAAATCAAAGCCATAGTGAACCCAAACTATATGAAAACTAATAGTAAGGGAAGCAGAGGGCTGTGATGGAGAATCTTAATCTTCAAAGCAAGGAAAAATAAGAGGAAGGGATGTAGGAAGAAGAGAGAGAAAGGGAAGAGAGAAGAGAAGAAGAGAAGAAAGAGAAAGAGAAGAGAGACACAGAGAGGTTCATATGAAATACAAAGCAATGCGAAGGCATTAGAGTAGGAATCATGGTTTCTTCTCCCCCCCGACCCACCTAATAGAGAATCAGTAATCATGGTTATCATGGTTTCATTTATCAGATATTCCTTGACCTTCACAGATCATTTGTTCCTTTGTGCTCTAAGTCCTCTTGAGGAGCACTTAGAAGAAAATAAAATTTCAGTCATGGAAATCTAGCTACAGGTTTCTACTTACATTTTTGAGCCCAAAATGAATCCACATTTAATGGAATTAACTTGGAGAATTTCCACATTGTATATGAAGTCTGATTCTCCTAGAAATATCAAAAATTATTCTAGATGGATCAGTTTACTTTTAATGTATAAACTGGTCAAGTTGTTCAACATCTCTAAGCCACCATTTCTTCATCTATAGAATGAGTGTAAACATATATTGTAAGGTTTTTGTAAATATTAAGTGAAATAACATATGTAGAGTGCTTATCAGTGCCTAGAGTTTGGTTAAGCACACTATAAACGCCAATCATTACTGGTAGTGACATTCCTAATAATGGTGTTATCAATATCATTTATATAATCAAGTTCGCTTTCACTGCCATTTCTTCTTATCTTTCCTGTTTTCTGATATTTCCTGACCCCCAGCCTCCTATGGCTGATGACAGACACCTGTATCAGCTCTTTCACAGTGTCCATGCTCTAAAATTACCTGTTTTTTATTCCAATCATTTCACCCTTTTTTATTCCTCTAACCAACAACCCTATGCCCCATCCACAACGCCATTGTCTGCAATCTCAACTAGAACTTAAAACTAAAGGGCATAATAAATTCTAAAGTTCAAATATCTGAACTACTCAGGAGTAATGGCTTCTTTCAAATAATACTTGTTAAGTAGACCTTAAGCTTGAAAAATTTCTGAAAGTATAAAGAATAATTTTTTCTGCAAGCTTAAAAAAAAAAAAACAGGAAAAGGCCAGAAAAGACTAAATCTGAATTGTTTTTAAAAATAAATTAAAATACATGTACTGGGCCATCTTACAGTAATTGATTTCTAATATTTATGAGCAATGCAGTGTTCTGGGCTAGCAAATTTAACAGTTCTTGAAACTTACTATTTCAGTTCTTAAACTTATAAAGAGGAACACTCCCTCATATTTTCTTTCAATCCTTTCTAAATTACCATATGGGTGGGGAGGAGATACTTTGAAAGAGTGGGAAAATATAAAATATGTGGCCCCATTAGAAACAAAATTACATTCTGATTATGACACTTATTTGCCTTGTGGCCATAAGCAAAATCTTATTGTCAGTTCCTCATGTTTTAAAATAGTGACAATATTATTTATTCAATGTAATATTTTTATTAGCTTTTTAAATTTTATTATGAATATAAAGGCTGGTAAATACAACAGACATTAACTGTCATTTGTCCAAGTAGTCAACTATGATAATATTGAAAGTAAACATATTTGGTAATTTGTTAGAATCTCTTTGATTAGACCAGATACAATGTAACTACATTCTACCTTTCTAAGTTCCAAGATGCTTTGTGATATTTGTGTGTAATATAGTACCAGAAATGTAGCCTATATTTAATCACTGCTTACTGATTTATGGATGTCAACCCAGTGATTTCTTTACTTACTAGTAGCATCTATTATCTAGCACCTTTGTTAATGGGTAAGAACTTTTTTTTACTATGAAATTTTTAGTGGAAATAGGCAGTCATTTTTTTTTTTAGTATTATAAAATGGAAATGCAAAATTCTAAAGCTTTATAATCCATATTGAGTTCAGCTTCACTTGCTTGCTCTGTGTGTTACAAAAACCCAAACTTCTAAGTTGTACATGGGAGGATTTCCATATTTCTGTTATAATCTTTTACATAATTAATACATGAACATATTCTCATTGTAAAGTTGAATCAGTTGAAAAGTTTATCTTCACCATGGCTTCAGCACACTCTCTGACCCTGTTTGCCTCCCAAATGAATAGCATGAAGAGTTTGTTTTATATCCCTCCAAAACCTTTCCCAGGCATTTATGCAAAACCATTCACAAACATATTTTCACAAATGTGATCAGACGTTATACATTTTTGCAACTTTATTTAAAATTTTTTTACAGGGTCTTGTGCATCTCACATGTCAGTATATAAACTTATAGTATTTCATGGTATGGGTGTAGCATAATTTAGTTGGCTTTCTGTTGGTAAGCATTTGGATGATTGCCTTTTTTGCTCTTAAAACAATGCTCCATGAAAATTCCTGTTCATGCTTTTTTTATGCAGATGTACAATTTTTTTTTTTTAAAGATAGACCTTAAGTGGAACTACTGGCCCAAAGGATATTAAACATTTTTAGTTTGCATAGATTCTGCCAGCTTGGGAGTGCCATTCTGTTTTCTCCCCACCCTGGTTCTCCAGTATATCTGAAATAATTTTTGACCTCTCCTTAAAATCTTTGCCTTGCAATCACATTCCAAGTATAATATGGGCTTAGCAAAGTTCTATGATGTTGGAAGGGCTCTGGAGAGAACATCTAGAGTCATCACATTGAGGAACTCTGCCATCTCCGTCCTTTTTTGGATACATAAATGGACTTATAAGGCCTGGAGAAAATCAGGGCCACTGCTCAACATAATGAATTTTATACTCTTTCCTTTTCTTCTCTTGTAACTTGCTATGGGTTTCAAATGTAAGGAAGGAAATTTTTTTTCTGATTTTTTTTTTGAGCAAAAAAAATGATTTATTTGTATCTGGCTATAGATGCGGATAATATAGATATAGAAAAACTTGCCTTCTTTAAACAGTGAATAAATATTTCTTTCAAATGCCATGAATCACTTTTGTCTAAAATCATTTTTTAAGACAAAAAAATTAAAAAATTCTGAAACATAGAAATTACCTGGAACCAACCCAAATGCCCATCGACAATAGACTGGATAGGGAAAATGTGGCACATATACACCATGGAATATTATGCAACCATCAGAAACGATGAGTTTGGGTCCTTTGTAGGGACATGGATGAACCTGGAAACCATGATTCTCAGCAAACTGACAGAAGAGCAGAAGATCAAACACTGCATGTTCTCACTCATAGGCGGGTGTTGAACAATGAGAACACATGGACACAGGGAGGGGAGCACTACACACTGGGGTCAGTTGGGGGGAAATAAGGGAGGGACGGTGGAGGGTGGGGAGCTGGGGAGAGATAGCAAAGGGAGAAGAAATTATACAGATTATATCTTCATCTCTCAAAGCTGAATTTAGTTAGGTCAATGCTAAAGAAAAAGAAAGAAGCAGACACTATTTATGTCTGTATGTTTGTTGAAGTTAAAACATAATAAGCCTTTATGTATTATGTAACATAGCCTTAAAATATATTTTTAAAAATATTTGTTAAAAATAGGAAAGAAGTTCTAAAGAAAAAAATAGGGAGACTTTAACATAAATATTTAAGTCCTTGATGAATTAAGAAGGTGAAAGGTAAATGAGGTGTAACTGTTCTTGAATAATTTGGGCTCCTTAGGGTACACACTATAAAGCAACTTAATTTTTTTCATACTCCCTTCAAACTCAGTTTGGTTTTTCCTCAGTGTTGAATAATATCTCAAGCAGGTCACTCAGTCACAGGAGCAGTCACAATTTAATAAGTAAAGCATCCAGTCCAATGCAATAATCAGAAATCCACATTTCATTTAAATGAGAACTTTCTCTCCTTCCCCAGAAACCAGGCAGGAGGTGGTGTCACCCAATACAGCTTCTTTTCGTTGGGGTCTTTTTGCCTCTCCAGGTAGTTCCCTTGAGTGGGGACTTTTAACATTTCCCAAGTATGCCCCTTTTCTGGGAATAACCTGATTCTTGAGAAACTCAGGCATCCTTTTCCTATTCCTTGGAAGTTCAGTTTGTGCCCAGCACTCTGATTTCTCTTTATTTCTAAAAACAGACAACTCCAGTCTTTAGCAATCTCTAAGGGAACATCAGACACCAACTTCTCCAGAGGACTTGCTATGGTTCTCTCATAGCCCTTCTCGCCTGATTGAGGTGATGGAGAAGCCTTTTCTCATAGTTGGTGATAGGTAAAGGGAGGTGGGGACACACAGTGATTTAACAGTTTCTCCAGCTTTTGTATCCATTAAACTTGTAGTCATTTGGCTTGAGGTGAAGGGATACAAATGCATCTTCTTTCAACTCTTCAGCACACATCATCTTTCACCATTGAAAGTATATGAAAACCAGGGAATCGCCTACCTTTTGAGGGGCATGAGGCTGATACAGTTTTGGAGAAGTCTTTAAAAAAAATCCAAAATAACAAATAAATATTAGGAATGAATGTGAATTTTTATTTAGAAGATAAAAAGAAATCAGAACTAGTTACAAATTTTGGAAATCTCACAAATATCATAACCTTACAAAATAAAAAACAGTATCAATTAACTGCCTGACATACCTCTAAAGCCATATAACTTTTGGCTGTTTATTCTTTGATTGCCTCTCCATATTCCAGTGATTTAGAAATATGATTTTCTTTTTTAAAAAAACTTTTGTTTTAGGTTCAGAGGCACATGTGCAAGAAATGTGATTTTTCAATACATATGTTAGGTATTACAATTTTTGCCCTGGCCTGGCATTACATTTTGCTTTGGTTTATTACATTTTTTTATTGTTAGTTTAGAAGTTCTTTCTGCCTTTATGCATGTCTATTGGAACTTCCATATAAATTTTGGGGATTCTTGTAAAATTCTTACAAATTCTTGTAACGTGCAAAAATTACTATTACATTTTTTTTCATATATAAGTTACAAAATCTCAGGGTGTTTCAAGTTTTCTGATTCAGTAACTATTATTAAATGCTCTTTTAATTGACATTATTTATTGTCTAGGGAAGGCGCTGTGCAGGAGAAGAGGCCCTGAAGCTTAATCTTCATTAATTTTCAGTAAATCCACAGTGACATGGTGATGTTGGAAGAACTGGCTTTATAATCTCTTGAAATTTATCATCTAGGCCATCCAGCCCCCTCAAATTGGCATGAAAGGATGCTTGCTACCTAAACCATTGTTCTTAGTCTTAAGTATTTAGGACCTCGATTGAAATTGAGACTCTAAGTGGTTTTATATGGGATATGAATAAGATGATTATGTTAGTTTAAAAAACTAAATCAGACTCTCTGTCCTATGGACAGAGAAATATTGCTTCTGTTAAACTATGAAACTTACACGACATTGTAAGAGCTGCAATCTCTGACAATGCAGTAAACATACAAAGTCATTATAAAGAGGTATTAGAAAAGATGAATCACCCAAACACTGAAAACTCTTCCCAATAATGATAGGGACAAAGAGGAAATAAAAATTAGCAATTACGGGCCAGGCGCGGTGGCTCACGCCTGTAATCTCAGCACTGTCGGAGGCCAAGGCGGGCGGATCATGAGGTCAAGAGATCGAGACCACCATGGCCAACATGGTGAAACCCCGTTGCTACTTAAAAATACAAAAAAATTAGCTGGGCATGGCGGTGCGTGCCTGTAGTCCCAGCTACTCGAGAGGCTGAGGCAGGAGAATTGCTTGAAACCGGAAAACGGAAGTTGCAGTGAGCAGGGATCACACCATTGCGAGACTCTGTCTCAAAAAAAAAAAAAAATTAGCAATTACTCAGAAATGAGTATTAATAAAATCACTACCTATAAAGGTCTATGGAATGGTGTTAAAGTTGTAAATAGAGATAAATTGAATACATTAAAATTTTATTGTTAAACAAAAACAGTCAAAACAAATAGTATAATTATTAACCTTAAAATGTCAAAAGCAGAATAATGTATCTAAAAAACACAAAAGCTGAGAATACATTTATGTTCAGTAATTAGAAATCAGATAAAAGTAGGAATCATGAATGAATCCTGAATCAGTAGGCATTGCCTCCTTGAGGTTTTGCTTTGTTTTTCAATTGTGAATCAGATTTGAGACTTAGGCACTTTAGGGAATAGTGTAATGAAGCATCCATTAGCCTATTTATATATGAATACTGGTTCAGACAAGACTGAACTGAACGTTAGATGAAACTAGCAGGGGATATGCCACTATTTTGAATTATTTTATTGAACATTTCCCATTCATGACTTGGTGAGCCTGGTGCATAATTCTATACCTATAGCTAGTACAATAGATTTATAACTTCACTATGCTTGGCTTACTTTATACCTAAGTGTGTATGAAACTGTGGAATTTTCAATTAGAAAGGGAAATTTATGAGCCATGAGAAACATGACAAAATTTCTCATGGAAATGTTTGTAATACTTCTTAGTAGCAACTTCAAGTAATAATAAGTTATGAGAATATTGATTGATTTCCTGTGGTTGTAATATCTTTTTTTCTGGTGTTTTTATTTAAAATTTTATTTAAAATGGATAGAGAGAAGATACAGGCAGAAATATTAGCTGCCCTTTGTGGGGTGTTTTTTTTTTTTTTTTTTTCATTTTTTTGCTTTGCATAGTATTTTTTTTTAGAATAGGGCACATTAGAAAAAAATATAGGTATATAGTCAGTGCATGTACTTACTGGGTACATGAGATATTTGATACAGGCATGCAGTGTATAATGACCACATCAGGGTAAATGGAGCAATCAGCACTTCAAGCATTTATCATTCTTTGTATTGTAAACAATTATATTCTTTGGTTATTTTGAAATGTACAACAAATTATTGTTGATGGTAGTCACCCCATTCATTATGTTAAATGTCTTCCAGTTCCATCCATGTTGTTGCACATGACAGGATCTCATTCTTTTTGATAGCTGAATAGTACTCCACTGTGTATAAAACTACCTTTTCTTTATTCATTCATCTGTTGATGGACACTTGGGTGGCTTCCAAGTCTTGGCCATTGTGAGTAGTGCTACAGTTAACATGAGTGTGTAGATATCTCTTCGATAGACTAATTTGCTTTCCTTTGGGTAGGTGATAAATATTTGCAGGACTAGGTCCTTCCTTCAAGGTAATGGGTTCCCTTCTGGCCCAGGGTATATATAGAAATGTCATCTGGGAGCTAGAGGCTGGATAGGGAGACATGGACTCTGCCTTGTGCTCTATCCTACTGTGACTGAGTTGGTATCGAAGTTGCAAGACAAAGTACCCTTTACTCTCCCTTTTTCTCTCAAGTGGAAGAAAGAGTCCTGTCCTGAAGTTGCAAGCTTCACTGCCTGGAGTTGGGGAGGGGTGACACAAGCACTCCTTTGGCCACCCCAGCTGGTGTCTCGCTAAGTTACGTGCACTCCAAGTCCACTGGTTCCAAGCCCAGCACAGCACCAAGTGTTGCCCAGGAATTGCAGTCCTTGTGGCCTAGACTGCCTTTCATTTCATTTCAAGTTTATTTAGAACCCCAGAGCACTTTAGCCTGTGGTGGTGAGACTTGCCAAAACTCAAGTTCTGCCACTGGGATGGGCTATTTCCCTCTAGCTAGGGTTAGTTTAAATGCTCCCTCTATGGGCACTGGCTGAGTTCTGACCTCTCCTGCTTTCTGCTGTAACAGGGCAGCACTGAATGCCAATGCAAAATTCCACAGTCACTGCGCTCTCCCTCCCTCAAGCATACGGATTCTCCCTCTGTATCATGAGGGGCTGCCTGGGGATGGGGGAAGAGTGGTGTAGGTAATTCAAGACAGTCTGTCCTATCCTTTTCAGTGTCTCTTTCCTTAATATGATGATAAAAGCAGGCACTGTGATCACTCACCTGGTTTTTGGTTCTTATGAAGGTACTTTTTTTGTTGTTTAGATAGTTGTTCAATTTGGAACTCCTTTGGGGGAGACGATTGCTGGAGGCTTCTATTTGACCATCTTATTCCATCTTCTCCTGCATAATATTTTTAATGCTGTCTTATGATTTTCTAATCTTACACAAAGGTCTTAAGTGGGTTCGTTTGCTCAGAGAAAAAAAGATGTATCAAATGTAGGTCTTCCAAAGTATGATTCATTTAATTTTGAGGACTTTATTGGCTCACTACAAAACATGTTTTCAATAATAATAACTTTCTTTTAAATCGAAACACATTATGAAAACAATTTTGTTTAGAAAGAGTGTTCAGTAAATATTATTTAACAATGCTCCTCTAATTTCAAAACCCATAAATTACTATTCTCTGAGAAGGGTTTTGAAAAGTTCATATGCATAGTCTGTAGAAGTGATAATTGGTACATTCTTTGTGTACTTGCCAAAATTTCTCCACTAAAATATAGAACTGATTTGATAAAAATTTGCTGACAAAAATAGCCACAATAACAATGCACAATGTATGATATGAGAAGCTTATTAATATGATAAATAATATATTGTAAGTGTAATGAAAGAGGTTTTTTTTAATGTTTATCCCCAAAAAATTCAGTTTGTATTTAGTGTAGCTAGACATTCTATTACAAAAATGCATAAATTCAATGTTCACTTCTTATTCACTTAATATCTTATTGGTTTTGCCCACTATTCTATAAATAATCCACAAAATTACACATTCTTTACATCTTCTGTGACAATTAAAACATTTACCAGATTTTAATAAATCTAGCATAGTTGTTTCTTCTATACTCAAAAAATTATTCTACTTACTTCAAAGAAAGTAAACATCAGAGCCAAGATCAGGTTTCATATGTGAGAATTTGCAGTTTTTTTTTTTTTTAACATAACCTCTAAATTTGAAGTACTCCAATTTTAAAAATCAGGATATGATGAATATTTATCAGAAGATCCTCTTTTTCAGATAGTTGAAAACTTTTGTGTATACATTTAGCATCAGAAATAACATATTGATTATTTTAATAGACTGATAGCCATTCTTTAATGCCAATGCAACATTATTCCTATAAATTTAGCATTATTTGTTTTACATAAGAAAAAGAAATACAATGGCATATTATGCTTTTAAAGTTTCTTGATTTAATGTAGCAAGGCTTTAAAAATAAATCTACAACTATTTCTTACAAACACTTCAAACTGTTAGAAAGATGAAAGCTAAACAAAGAACAATACTGTTATGAGTCATATATTTATTAAAAAGGAACTATAAAGCACTACCATCCAGGCACACTGCTGGATTGCAGATGAAGCTCATTTGAGGCTGGGGCTGGGTGCATGTGCTTGCTATGCTGGGCCCAGGGAGCCTCTGAGCACAGCCCTCCATGACAGGGCTCTGTACGGTTGAGTGTGAGTGAATCCCTTCCTGCAAGCCATGGACGGCAGATCACAGTGGAAAAAAAAACTTACTTGATCCGGATGGCAGAGTTAGAGATAGCATAGTGTTATGGGTTGACACCCTCTCTTCCCAATACCTAACCAAAACAAAACCCCAGAGTCAAAAATTCAGTAATAGCTTAACAAGAAAAAATATAACTTCTTTTCATAAAATTTGGAAAGTGATGACTTGATAGGAAAAATAATCTTCTGGTAAACTATCACTCATGTACCCCAAACTGGCCAATGGTTTCCCATTTTCCTCAAAGTCCAAGTCCTTAAAATGCCTTCCAGGGCTCTCTATGACCTGGCTCCCAATTCTGTGACTTCATCTCCTATCATTCTCCTGATTCATTCCTCACCAGTTGTGTTGACCTCCTCGCTGTGCCTCTAATATGCCAATCACTTTTCCATTGCAGGCCTTTCCATCTGTATTTCCTCTGCCTGAACAGTTCTTCCCTGACAATGTACAGGGCTCATTCCTCATTTTCTTTAGGTCTGTGCTCAAAAGTCACCTTACCAGAAGTCCTTTCAGACTGCCCTGTCCTAAACATCAGACCCTAGTAGTCTCTGTGATGCTTACTGTGATGGTTAATATTGAGTGTCAACCTGATTGGATTGAAGGAAGCAAAGTATGTTCCTGGCTGTGTCTTTGAGGGTGTTGCCAGAGATTAACACTTGAGTCATGAATTGGGAAAGGCAGACCCAGCTTCAGTCTGGGTGGGCACCATCTAATCAGCTGCCAGAGTCCTTAGAATAAAACAGGCAGAAGAACGTGGAAGAGCAGACTTGCTGAGTCTTCTGAACTTCATCCTTTTCCTGTGCTGGATGCTTCCTATACTCAAACATCAGACTCCAAGTTCCTCAGCTTTTGGCCTTTTGATCCTACACCAGTGGTTTGCCATGGGCTCTCCAGCTTGTAGCCACAGACTGAGGCTGAACTGCCCACTTCCTTACTTTTGAGGTTTTGGGTCTCAGACTGGCTTCCTTGTACCTCAACTTGCCGACAGCCTATTGTGGGACCTTGTGATTGTGTGGGTCAATACTCTTTAATAAACTCCCCTTCATATATGCTTTTATCCTATTAGTTCTGTCCCTCCAGAGAACCCTGACTAATACACTTACTTATTTCATTTTTCGTAATAACACTTACACAATTTGGCTTATATATATGTCTGTTTTGTTATTCATTATTGTCATGTTAACAATAGGGATACTCATAGGTAAGGCACATTGTATATTTTTTTCTCTGCTATAAAACTAAAATGATACTTGGCACAGAGTTGACACTCAAAAATATGTGTTGAATAAGTAAATTCTGGTGTGGCATAGAGTTCTAGCTGTGGTCACATCCTGCAGACACAATATTCTGTTAATATTGTGAGGTCACAGAGTCATGGCATTCTCACTTGCATCTTCCATGGGGAGAGAAGTGGAATGATGAGGTACCCTTGGAAGGTCAAGAGAAAAATTTAGCAAACACGTTTGACTGCATGGACTCTTGCTGCATGATCCCACTGTATAAGAATTTGCTCATTTCCAGAGCTTCATACCAAGATGGGTAGAGCAGAAGCCTACCTGTATGATAAAGGAGTGAATATACCTCCGGCTGCATGCAGGGGGGCCTGCCACGGTATCTTTAACAGTGTTTCAGAAAGGAAGTATGTGGCTTCATTTGAGTATTCCTTTCTTCTCCTTCATAGCCTCTGTACAGAAAACGGAAAGAGAGTAATATACAACTTTCAAAGTTAGACACAAAATGTCCTGCCAGAGATGGCAAGGATGGCAATCAAACAGATTTTACTATACAATAGCTAAGTTAGAAATGAACAAGATGTAGAAATATTACCCATCAGTCAATAGATCTATAGATCTGTTGAGGAATATGTGAGGAATGAATGTAGACATTGATTTTTCTCCTTACTTTTCTTCCAGTTAAGCACTCTCTACCTGTGAACTTGTAGTCAAACTAATTCAGAGTTCCTCAGATTGGCGTTCTGTTACAGAAGGGGTTTAGATTCAACTTCCAAGTGAGTGATGGAGACCCTCTAGGCTGAGCTCCAAGGTGTGGCTTGGTAGTGACAGCCTTGAGGCTGAGCAGAGGGGCAGGTTGGCCTCCTGCCTCTTAAGGCTCATATCTAGCTGGTGAGATCTCCTTTAATGTCATGCTCTTGTTTTATTTCCTATTGATGTTTGAATTCATGATTTTACACATTTTTAAAAGGAATATAATATGCCATATTCCTTATCTACATGTAGGTCAATCAATAGATATATATAAATAGACATATTTTAAAAAGTAATGAGTTATTAAATAAAGTATATTTAAAAACTTAATAAAATGCCATATTCCTCATCTGTATGTATGTGTGTATGTGCGGAAGAAGAAAAATCAATGTTCACATTTCTTCACATGTATTTTACAGGCAGCTTATTTATTTGGCCACTGTATTAACACTGAGATCATCACCGTCTGTCACCACCTAAAATTAAGCTAACAAAAGTTATAGAAAATAAATTCAACATTCGATCAATGCCTTTTCAGCATCTATTGTGTATCAAATACTTTGAAATATACCTTGTTTAACTTTCTCAACAATTTAGTGGAGCAGGTATTGTGTCTCTGTTTATAGCTGGAGAAATTGAGGCTAAGAGAAGCTGGGTGACTCATACTTTGCATTCAAATCTCTTTGTTTCAATTTTACTCTATAGAAGTGCCATATAATGGCCCAGAAAAAATAATAGACTACAATGTTTCTCAGTCCTGTCTGTTGAAAAATTATTGGTACCAAGGGAACTTTGCACAAATATTACTACCTTGACCACATTACAGATAGACCAATTTTAATTGGTTGGGTAGGGATGAGGACAGAGTAAGCTAAGTTTTTTGAGATGGAATCTTGCTCTTGTTGCTCAGCTGGAGTGCAATGGCATGATTTCAGCTCACTGCAACCTCCACTTCCTGGGTTCAAGCGATTCTCCTGCCTACCAAGTCGCTGAGATTATAGGTGCCTGCCACCACCCAGCTAACTTTTTGTATTTTTAGTAGAGATGGGGTTTTACCATTTTGGCCAGGCTGGTCTCAAACTCCTGACCTCGTGATTTGGCCACCTAAGCCTTCCAAAGTGTTGAGATTTCAGGCTTAAGCCATTGTGCCTGGCTGGAAGCTAATTTTTAAAAACTCTCTTGATGAGTCTAACATGCAGTCATGGTGAAGGTCTACTGATCTATTGTTTCTTAAATTTACTAAGTTCAACTGCTTTCAAAATAAATATGGCTTGAATTGTTAGGGGGCTGTAAATAGTTAGTTCAGCAGTATTGTAAACACTTCTATTTCCTAGACTGGCGTGATTCACTCAAAGCTGATAATAATTAGAACTCTGGTATTTCTTTTACTGCTTACTCAGTAATATCTGTTTCTGAATTGCTATTTTGGAGCTCCTACATGACTCATTAATTGCTGCAATAATACCCCAGAAACAAATTTTAACACATCATATTAATAATTTTATCTTAAATCAGAAATATTTGGTCTAAATTTTTAAGGATCAGATAAAGAAAGTGACCATTCAAACCCCATTTAGCACTAGAGTTTAGTTCTTTACAGCAAATGTGGAGGTTAGGGAAATCTCCAGAGGTTAGTAACACATGAGACTTGGGCAAAGTTAGAGCCAAATCCCTGGTAATAAAAACAGGGATCAGGGCATGTGCACTGTGTTGTTGCAAGTTTCATCACCGAAGGAGTGAAGGGTCATAGAGGAATTATTCCAAGCTTCCTGAATGCTCCAGGGTCAAGGACAAGCCAGAACAAAGTCACACTCTCTAAGTTATACTGAGTGAGACTTTTTAGCCAATCAGAAGCTGTTCACAGAGCATTTGCAGAATTAGATGAGAGGAAACCTCATAAATCATTTAATATTCTGTCTTTACAGATGAGAAAAATGAGGATCAGACATGAAAAGTGACTTGCAGTAGGTGTAAACTAGTATCTAGGGCTCTGGTCTCCAGCTCTGGTCAACTTTTGCTACCCATGCTATGCCAACCCCTGGCATTCTGTTTCTATCCACCCAAGTCTTTAATTTGTCCTAGTAGTTACGGTTTGTTGTTTTTTTTTATTTCCTTCTTCTTAAATTGATTTCTTCACTTACTGATTCCTTGGGTGTTAAAATCCAAGTCACGCCCACTGAGGAGCCAACAATATTGAATAAGAATATGGCCATGAACTGATTGGCCAAATCTACTCTGACCCCAGCTCCCTAGATGAATGACCTTGTTGGGGTTTACTCACACTCTTTTCCAGGGAGGCCAACATCACCTCAGCTATTTCAACACAGATCTAAAGTTCCAGGCCAGGGAATGGCTGATTCTTCAGGTGTGTTTCTGTGTGCACAACTTGTCTTTCCCACAACCTCCTCGTGAGTTTGTGGAATGTGAAGACTGCTTTTGTCTGAAGAAACCACTGCCTACATATTTTTATTATACACACATGAAAAAATTGTTACAAGAGGTACTGCCATAACAAGCAATATAAAGTCTTGGACTGTTTCCTAGTTACCTATCTGTACTTTATCCACATGACTGAGGAGAGTGATACAATTTGGAGAGCCCGCTTGTGAGCAAAGTAGAATAAATAAATTAACAAATAAGTAGACTGAAGAATAGGAATTAAACTATAAGCCAAATACTTCCCATAATGGGACCCTTTCAGCTGCATAACTTTCTTTGCAAATATCCCTTTTTTTCCTAACCACTTGTACTTTCTCATTTTTAACACTCTCAGCCTTCCTTAAACCCAGATTACTTCCTTTCTCTTCTCTTTCTTTCTTCCCACTCCCCAATTCCCTCATTTTTCTCTCTGACTTTTCTAACTAAAGAGTAATTTTGGTCACTGAATCATGCTAATGCTGTGTTATTATCAATTAGCAATCCATAGGTGATATGGATTTTCACTTACTTGGACATTTTGTCAAACTTCTTTATAGTGGTATCTTATTTTTTAATAAGATTATGAATAAATGTAGAAAAAGAATGTGTGTGTGTGTGTGTGTGTGTGTGTGAGAGAGAGAGAGAGAGAGAGAGAGAGAGAGATACTAGAAAAAAATTTTGAATTATCACATGTATTAAAATGTATGTAATTGTATAATGCCTTTTTTGGTTTGTACTAAACTTTCTGGTTACATTTTAATGTAAGCAAGTGGTGATTTCCTTAAATTTCTCCCACCTTGTTCTCAGTTTCTATTACATAAAATTCTTTATTCTAACATGTTAGGAAGAGAGGTAGAATAGTCATGCTGGCCTCATAAATGCCTGGCCCCAAGTGACAGGTGCCATTTCCATTTCTGACCATTGGCTATAATTGGTCAAATGGACCTGTCTTAACTCTAAGAGAGACTGGGGGATGGAGGGAGCAACAGTCTCTGCCACAGTCAGAGTAGCTGATAAAACACAGACCTTGGAGTCCAACTAATCTCTGTGTTCTTTTCACCTCAAACTCAGTAGAGGAAACAGCAGTTTTTATTTCTCAACAGAAATCATGCTCTAGTCAGCCATGTTTTCAAACATATTTATAATTATGTTAAATCACCTAGTTTTAAATGAATTTTTTGTTGTTGTTGAAGAACATATAAGCCCTTGGTGTATTGCCGTTATTTTAGTTGACAGCAATTGTTCTATTTCAATAAATAGAATAGAATGGCGTTTTATTTTAAAAAATACAAAAAAAATCAGAAAGGTAGGTAGGAGAGACATTTATTTTGTAATTTATTGTGTTCTTTTTAAGTTGAAGAAAATATACATGTAGATTAATGCATGTGTCCTAAGTGTACAGTTCAATGAAGCTTCATAAACTGACCACACTTCTGTAACCTACTTTCTCCAGATCAAGAAATAAAACATAATCAACAACTCAGAATCCTCTTATAATTTAAGTCTTGCTAAGGGTCACCACTATCCTGCCTTTCAACACAATAAATGAATTTGCATTTTATATAAATGGTATCCTACAGTATGTATTTTTGTGTGTGTGCCAGCCTTCTTTCATCAGCATTGTGTTGAATTTTATGGTATTATGTTATGCTGTTAGGTTGTTCATTTTTAATGCTATAGTATTCCACTGTGTAAATATAGTGGCACTAAGTTTTTAAGTCAACATTAATGTTTGTAGGTTTGGGTTTATTTTTGATGACCAATCTCTATTGGCTAGGAAGTTAGAAAATATTTTCAAACTCAATTGACACCCTCCCTCTCCTGATCAGTTTTCCTTGAGGTCTTATTCTTGCCCCTTATATTCACTTCTGACTGATCCTTTTTGTACCTTACAGTTACTAAATTTCCATAAGAGCTTTGCTGGCTCTGAGGCAAATTCAATCACAGTTTCTTTCTTGCTTTTCTTGCTCATTCTTTCTTGAATACCTCTGCTATTATATTTATTATATGCATAATATATATTGTGGAAATTATGTATATATAAAATGTTCATATGTGTTACTACATATATATGCTGTGTGCACTAACACACACACACACCTTCTTTTCCTTTACTATTATATATATATTATATATATATGTTATGGACATTATGTGTAATAGCAGAGGAAAAGAGAAAAAGCATTTTTCATGCTTATTTCACATAACAGTTCTTTCTAACATTTTCTCACTGGAGTAAACTAAAGGGGATTTGGAGGCATCTGTATGGGACCTGTTGAAAAAACATGTATACTTTACCCATATCATTATGATAAACACAGAAATATTAATGAAAATATTAAATATTTAAATGGTCAAATCTCTGCAGTTTTTAAAAATGAGACTTGCATACACTTGCCTGACCTTTTTTTCTTTGGATATCATATTTTTATGCCTGCAATGGTTAAACACTTCCTAGTCAAGTCTTGTTAATGATGATCGCTGCAAGGTCTTAACAGTCCTCATTGATAAGACACTTGTTTTTTTTTTTTTTTTAGAGAAAGAAAGAAAAAGAATAATAATAAAAAAAAAGAATAAAGGAAAGGAAGAAAGAGGAAGAGGAAGGGGGAGAGAGAACAGGGGTGTTGCTTTATTGCCCGGGCTAGAATGCAGTCTAAAACTGGGTATGCCTGTAATTGTGTTTAATAATAGAGACATTAAGAAAAAAATGAGGGAAGAAAATAATTAACAAGCAGCCAACCAATATTTCATTTAAACCTGTAAATATGTGTGATGTAGTACTGATAAGAGTGTATATTTTGTGTATTTAAAGTGGAGAGTTCTATGAATGTTAATTAAGTCTACTTGTTCCAGATCTGAGTTCAAGTCCTGGATATCGATGTTAACATTCTGTCTCATTGATCTATCTAATATTGATGTTGAAGTCTCCCGCTATTATTGTGTGGGGGTCCAAGTCTCTTTGTAAGTCTTATATATCTGGGTATTTCTGTATTGGGTGCATATATGTTTAGGATCTTTAGCTCTTCTTGTTACATTGATCCTTTTATCTTTATGTAATATCCTTCTTTGCTTCTTTTGATCTTTGTTGCTTTGAAATCTATTTTATCAGCAAAAATTGCAACTCCTGCTTTCTATTTATTTATTTTAGCTCTCCATTTGGTTGGTAAATTTTTCACCATCCCTTTGTTTTGAGTCTTTATGTATCCTTGCATGTGAGATGGATCTGGATGTAGCATACCAATGGGTCTTGGCTTTTTTTGCCTGTCTGTGTCTTTGGATTGGGGGATTTAGTCGATTTAAATTTAGAATTAATAACAATATATGTGTGTTTGATACTGTCATTTAATGTTAGCTGGCTGTTTTGCACATTAGTTGATGCAATTTCTTAATTATGTTGATGTTCTTTATTTTTTGGTATTTTTTAGAAAGGCTGATACTGGTTGTTCCTTTCTATTTGTAGTGAGTGGTTCTTTCAGAAGCTCTTGTAAAGCAGGCCTGGTGGTGATGAAATCTCTGAGTGCTTGCTTGTTCACAAAAGATTTTATTTTTCCTTAGCTTATGAAGCTTAGTTTGGCTGGATGTAAAATTCTGGGTTGAAAGTTTTTTTCTTTAAGGATGTTGAATATTGGCCCCCACTCTCTTCTGGCTTGTAGGGTTTCTACTGAGAGATCTGCTGTGAGTCTGATGGGCTTCCCTTTATGGGTAACCTGACCTTTCTCTCTGGCTGCCCTCAGTATTTTCTCTTTCATTTCAACCCTGGTGAATCTGGCGATGATGTGCCTTGAGGTTGGTCTTCTTGAGGAATATTTTTGTGGTGTTCTCTGTATTTCCTGGAGTTGAATATTGTCCTGCCTTGCTAGGTTGGGAAAGTTTTCCTGAATAATATCCTGAAGCATATTTTCCAGCTTGGATTGATTCTCTTCATCACATTCAGGTACACCTATCAACCATAGATTAGGTCTTTTCACATCGTCCCATATTTCTTGGAGACTTTGCTCGTTCTTTTTTATCCTTTTTTCTCTAATCTTGTCTTTTTGTTTTATTTCATGAAGTTGGTCTTCGACCTCTGATATCTTTTCTTCTGCTTGATCAATTCGGCTGTTAAAACTTGTGCATAGTTCGCGAAGTTCTCGTGTTGTATTTTTCAGCTCCATTAATTCACTTATATTCCTCTCTAAATTGTATGTTATTGTTAACATTTCTTCAAACCTTTTTTCAAAGTTCTTGGTTTCTTTGCATTGGGTTAGAACTAGTTCTTTTAATTCCCAGAAGTTTCTTATCATCCACTTTTTAAAGCCAGCTTCTGCTAATGGAACACAGTCTTTCTCCATCAGGCCTTGTTCTGTTTCTGATGAGGAACTGTGATCCCCTGTAGAGGGAGAGGCATTCTGATTTTGGGTATTCTCAGCCTTTTTAGGCTGGTTTCTTCCCTTCATTATAAATTTATCCATCTGTGGTCTTTATAATTACCGTCTTGGGTTTCTGAATGGACATCCAACTTGTTGATTCCCGGCGCTAGAATCTGAGCAACCCACTGCTCCGGCCAAAACAGCAGCTTTAAGATTGATGGTGCTTTTCTGACTCTGCACCAAGAACTGCCACACCAAGGCAGCGGCAAAACCGCCTCACCGGCCTCAAGAGTCACGCTGGTGACACGTGGGGCTCCTCCACTGGGAATCTCCTGGTGTGCGAGCAACAAAAATTGATCTGAAAGCGTGGCATCCTCTCGTTCTCTGCTTTTTCAGTGGGAGCTGCAATCCCGAGCTGCTAGTGATCAGCCATCTTGGATCTCTCTCCGACAAGAGACTTGTTTGCATAAGTTATAAAAAATTAAAGCAATTAACATATTATAATAGTTAAAGTGTATTTGAAAACTTTAGCAGCTTCTGCCTTTTTTTCAAAAACAACTGTAAAATTAAAATTTCCCTTGCTAAAAAGAATATATCTTTGAATCCAATAAATTTTCTCAATACCAAGTATTTTAAAATAATGACATTTTAATTTGGGGACAGGTCTGTATGTTAGAGGAGCTACTATGAAGCCAGTTTAGATGAGAAAACAAAAATATTCAATATTTGTAATGCCAGAATGTGAGGACCACTGCTTGGAGCTACCTCTTTCCCAACACCCACCTGAGCTTTCTGTCTCTGCCTTCCCCACTCTCATCCCTTCCCCAACCAGGCTCACCTTAAGCTGTTTGAACATCTTGAACACCAGCTCCTTTGGCAGTCCCATGGACTCTGTAGTAAGTTGAATAGGGGCCCTCAAAAAATATGCCCGTATCCTAATTACCAGAGTCTGTGACTATTATCTTACATGGAAAAAGGAACTTGGCAGATACAATTAAATTAAGGATCTTGAGATGAGGAGATCATCCTGGATTATCCGTGTGGCTCTAAATCCGCTGACAAGTTCCTTATAAGAAATACACAGGGAAGACTGCTTAGACACTTCAGGGTATTATAACAGAGTATCATAGACTGGGTGGCTTGTAAACAATAGATAGTCATTTGTCACAGCTCTGGAGGTTGGAAGTCTAAGATGAGGGTGCCACCATGGTCAGATTCTGATGTGACCCACTTCCAGGTTGTAGGCTGCCAACCTTTTGTTGTTTCCTACATGACTGCAAAAAGAGCAAGGTAGATTTCTGGCCTCTTCTTTTAAGGGCACTACTCTCATTCAAGAGGGCTCCACTCATCCTAAATTCCCTATCTCCATATACCATCACATTGGGATTAGTGCTTTAACATACATGAATATGGACACACACATGAGGCCATAACAGCAGATTTGACAGAAGTGGATGAGGTGATACAGCCTCAGAGGCAGAGACTGGAGTAATGCAGCCATAAGGCCACAAGTCAAACAATGCCAACAGCCTCCAGAAACCAGAAAAGACAAGGAAAGACTCTCTCCTAGAGCTTCCATAAGGAATGTAACCCCTGCTGACACCTTAATTTTAGACTTTTGGACTCTAGTACTGCAAGAGAATAATTGTTTTGTTCTTTTAAGTCACTAAGCTTTTGGAATTTGTTGCAATAGCCACAGGAAGCTAATATGGGACCCTTGCCTGCAATGGGTAATAGGTATTTGTGAGCTGGCTGTTGCATCCCACCTAGGCAAAGTGGCAAGAGTGACCATCTTGGGGTTCCCTATCTGTGTGGCCAATGGCATACCTCAGGCTAGCCTCCAAGGAGCCACAGATGAGGTTCTGCCACCCTGGCCTTGCTGTCCCAGGACTGAGGGTCTCAGGATGTTATAGCACAGTAGCTCAGCCCCTATGGTCACACTATCCTGGGGGTGTCACCTAGGGCTGCTGTTAGCAGTAAGCTCATCCTCTGCTTGTGATTTCTTCTCATTAGGGTTACTAACTCTGTGTTGAAAAGACAAACTAATATATTAAAAAAATATTCGTAGTTTTGGTTAGAAAAATATCAGTTTATCTTGGTACTAGGAAAGTCACTCATCAGAAAATATTTCCAATTTTATTTTAGTTTTTATTAAAAGCATTCCTTGAATAGAATACAAAAGACACTTGAGAGGTGCTGCATAAGCAGAAATCCTTACTGCTTTCTTTAGCTGGGTTTGCGATTATCCTAAATTCATTCATTGGTCTGTTTGAGCTTCATTTGAATTAAATCTCAAACATATTCCTTATTGAACTATAACAGAATTTGTGAGAAGTTTCCCTCAACCCACTTCAGGTCCCACTTTGCTCTTTGCAGTTCCTTCCTCTGCACGTATGTGGCCTTACTCAGTGAATACTTGCCCTGCCTCTTTGTGACGACTTTGCTGAGCATTACCTTGTTTCTGTTTCCTATAATCCTACTGAAACAATTAACAGGACATGTAAAAGACATTTGAAGAAATATCTTATTTGGTTCAGAGAGACCATACTGACTATCGAAGAGGATGCTTTTTGTGAACATGCAGTAATCTGAGTTACTGGGAGATAGATTTAAATTGTTATTTATTTTCCTGTAACAGCTGCTCTTAAGTGCTCTGTTCTGTCAAAACTGTTCAGTGGAGACCATATCGGCCCTGCACGCTTGCTCACTCCTGTAATCCCAGCACTTTGAGAAGCCGAGGTAGATGGATCATGAGGTGTGGGAGTTCAAGGCAAGCCTGGCTAACATGGTAAAACCCCGTCTCTACTAAAAATACAAAACAATTAGCCAGATGTGGTGGCAGGCGCCTATAATCCCAGCTACTCAGGAGGCTGAGGCAGGAGAATCACTTGAACCTGGGAGGTACAGATTGCAGTGAGCTGAGATCACACCACTGCACTCTGTCCTGGGCAACAGACCAAGACTCCGTCTCAAAAACAAACAAGCAAACAAACAAACAAAAAAACTACTCAGTAGAGACCATGTTGCATAACAATGTTTCCTCAAAACATTTTGCAAAGTGTGTATCTCCTGGGCATTTTTATGTATTTTATGAGGGAGAATGATCTCACCCATGGAGTATAAACAGGGCTTTGCAGTGATATTCTACAATCTGCGCATGATGCCACATCCATGCACAACTGTGTCTATTCCTACCTCAGTTGATAATCCAAGGAATTGGGACACGGATTTTACCCAGGATAACCTGTGGCCATGATTTACTGAAAAAACTTACAAGGAAAATACCAAAATAGACAATTTGATAATTTAAAATTAGTGATTGAGCAGCTTTTAGGGTTCTTGAACTCTAATGATAAGCTTACAGATTCCACAGTTGTGGGGCAGAGGGAGAGAGATGAAAGGTGGGTTCCCTTCTTCTAGGCCAGAGCATGAGCAGTGTCCACACTCACTTCTAGAAACTTCCTGGGATGCTGGCAGAAGTGACAGCAGCCATAGCAGCAGCACAGAGTGCATTCGTTTCTGGAACTGCAGCTTATGAATAGTGTTGGTGGAGTCCTTTCAAAGAATACTGTCTGCATTGTAGCTAAGAAGTCCGAAGGCTGACCTTTCGGATATAAGTAAGTGCCTTAGGTAGTTTCTTGGCCAAGAATTAGATTCTGGAGGAAGATGAAACTCTGTTTATCTAGGCAGGTAGGATTCATTTTCTTTTGGCAAACTGATGTGGCACATAATGTGACCAAAGCTCTAAGTAATGTCATTGCTCCATTTTGTAGGTGGGAAAACAAGGCACAGAGAGATTCAATACCTTGTACAAGATCACAGCTCATAAGTGGCAGACTCAGACTCAAACTCGGGCAGTCTGGCTAGACACTCTGTTTGATATTATTAGATTAGCATTTAAGTCCAATAAAGATAGCAGAAAAACTGCTTTGCTTGTATTTAAATCATTGCTCTAAGAAATGGAATAAATTGTGTATGAGATATTTACATGTCAAGATGAGCTAGTTTCATAGGATGATGGGAGTGTATCTCTGGCATTTTACAACAGACCAGGGTCAGGCAATAATGTCTAGCATTCTGTCTTGGAAAAGTTGAAATTGCCTGGGTACACAAGATTGAAATAATATTTATTTTAGCAAAACATTTGGAGTCTGTCACTTTTACACCTTGAGGTTTAAAAAACCTGACATTTTCTTAGTCTTAAATTAGTGTAATCTATTTTAGCACCATCATTCTTCATTTTCTAGTTAAATTAGTTTTATTTAAAAGGGAAGTCTTTATTAAGGCAAATGTTTTCACAGTTAGGTTGTTTCACTTAACCAAACTAGTATCCAAGGTGATCCCTAGAACAGAAGTTCGGTAGATTATGAAGTTTAGGAAGGTCAAAAACATGTGGTTGATTTTCTTGAGGAATTTTAAAGCCTCAACTAATATCATTTTCAATTAAGTTTTGGAACATATACAACATTTTCTTCGTTGCCGTTAATGTCTGCAATGCCAGGTTCTGGCTATTGCTGGATCTCTAGTATCAATTGATACTTATTTAATATAATATACTTGAATTTTTCTTCTAAACATAATTATAAATTGTTTATGTCGCTATCTTTTCTAGGAGAGTCTAGCTCATAAAAACGAAAAATTTCATGTATTATATTAAGCCCAAGCTAAAGTTTGAAGTTTGCTCTGGAAAAATTGCTTAAACGAAGAGAGAAATTGTCAATTAATTAAAAGTTAACGTCTTTTTAAAAACTCGTATTTTATGTTCAGGGATACATGTTCAGGTTTGTTATGTAAGTAAATTGTGTGTCACAGGAGTTTGGTGTACAGATTATGTCACCACCCAGGTAATAAGCATAATATCTGATAGGCAGTTTTTTCATCCTTACCCTTCTCCCTTCCTCCATCCTTAAGTAGGCCCTGGTATCTGTTGTTCCCTTCTCTGTGTCCATATGTACTCAGTGTTTAGCTTTCACCTATAAGTGAGAACATGCACATTTTCATTTTCTGTTCATGTGTTAATTTACTTAGAATAATGGCCTCCAGCTTCATCCATCTTCCTGCAAATGATATAATCTCATTCTCTTTATGAGTGTATAGTATTCCATGGTATATGTGTACCACATTTTAAAAATTTAGTCTACCACTGATGGGCATCTAGGTTGATTCCATGTCTTTGTTATTGTGAATAGTGCTGCAATGAACGTACGTGTACGTGCATGTGTCTTTATGGTAGAATGATCTATATTCCTTTGGGTATATACCCAATAATGAGATTACTGGGTTGAATGGTAATTCTGCTTTGAGTTATTTGAGAAATCATCAAACTGGTTTCCATAATGGCTCAACTAATTTATATTCCCATCAGCAGGGTATGGACATTTCCTTTTCTCTGCAATCTTGCCAGCATCTTTTTTTTTTTTTTTTTTTTGACTTTTTAGTAACAGCCATTATGACTGGTATGAGATGGTATCTCATTGTAGTTTTGATTTGCATTTCTGTAGTGATTAATGGTGGTGAGCATTTTTTCATATGCTTCTTGTTCTCTTATATGTCTTCTTTGAAAAGTATCTGTTTATGTCCTTTGCCTAATTTTTAATGTTTTTTTGTTTTTTGCTTGTTGATTTGTTTGTTTTCTCCTTGTTGATTTGTTTATCATCCTTATAGATTCTGGATATTAGATCTTTGTTCGATGCATAGTTTGCAAGTATTTTCTCCCATTCTCTCTGTTTACTCTGCTGATAGTTTCTTTTGTTTTGCAGAAGGTCTTTAGTTTAATTAGGTCCCATTTACCCATTTTTGTTTTTGTTGCAATTGCTTTTGGTATCTTTGTCATAAAGTATTTGCTGCCAGGCCTGCCTTACAGGATGTCTCAAAAGGAGTGCTAAATATGGAAAGACTGTTACCAGCCACTGCAAAAACACACCTCAGTACATGGACCAGTGACACTATAAAGCAACCACATGAACAAGTCTGCATAATAACTAGATAACAACACGTTGACAGGATCAAATCTGCATATATAAATGCTGGCCTTGAATATAAATGGGCTAAATGCCCAATTAAAACTCACAGAGTGGAAAGCTTGCTAAAGAAGCAAGACTCATTATTATGCTATCTTCAAGAGTCCCATCTTACACGCAACGACATCCATAGGCTCAAAGTAAAGGGATGGAGGAAAATCTACCAAGCAAACAGAAAACAGAAAAAAGGAAGAGTTGCAATATCTAATTTCAGATAAAGCAGACTTTAAGCCAACAAAGATTACAAGAGACACAGAAGGGTATTACATAATGGCAAAAGGCTCAGTTCAACAAGCAGACCTAACAATCCTAAATATCTATGCATCCAACACAAGAGCACCCAGATTCATAAAGCAACCCATAATAGTGGGAGAATTTCAACACTCCACTGACAATATTAGACCATTGAGGCAGAAAACTAACAAAGATATTCAGGACCTAAACTTGATACTTGACCAAATGGATCTAACAGATATCGAAGATCTCTCCACCCAAAAACAATTGAATATACATTCCTCTCATCTGCACATGGCACATACTCTAAAATCAACCACATAATAGGCTTAAAATAATCCTCAGCAAATTCAAAAAAACTGAAATTATACCAACCACACTCTTAGACCACAGAGCAATAAAAACAAAAATCAAGACTAAGAATATCACTCAAAACCACATAATTACATGGAAATAAAACAACCTGTTCTTAAATGACTTTAGGGTAAATAAAGAAATTAGGGAAGAAATCAAGACATTTTTTGAAATTAATGAAAGCAAAGATACACCATATCAGAATCTCTGGGACATAGCTAAAGCAGTGTTAAGAGAGAATTTTATAGCACTAAATGCCCACAACAAAAAGAAAGATCTCAAATTAAGAACTTAACATCACAAACCAACCTCCCAGCTAGCAGAAGATAATAAATAACCAAAATCGGAGCTGAACTCAAGGAAGTTGAGATGCAAAAAACCATACAAAAGACCAATGAATCCAGGAGTTGAATCTTTGAAAGAATTAATGATAGATCACTAGCTAGGCTAATTAAAAAAGAGAGAAATTCCAAATAAACACAATCAGAAATGACAAAGGGAACATTACCACAGACTCCACAGAAATACAAAAACTATCAGAAACTACTATCAACACCTTTATGCTCTCAAGCTAGAAAACCCAAAAGAAATTGATAAATTCCTGGAAATATACAACCTCCCAAGATTGAACCAGGAAGAAACTGAATCCTTGAACAGAGAATATCTCTTGTAAAGATGTCTTCAAAATCTCAAACTCCAGTCCTCATTATTTCAAGAATTCCAGGCATGTCTTACCAGCAATGTCCCGCTGGAGATGATATTGGCATTTTGAAGAAACATTTCCCAAAAAGAACTTACCATCTTCCTCTTTCAAATCCTTTTCCTCCCTAGCCTGTGCTCTCCATATGCTCATCCATTACTGAAGCTAGAAACTGCAGAATTGTCATTGACTCATATTTTGTACCTGTTGGCTTTGCTTGCTAAGATAAATTGAAAATGGGGTTGCTAAGTTATTTTTTAACATATTATTTTCAAATAACTCCAAACTTACAGAAAATTTGCAAAGTGTGCTAATATTTTTGCATATGCCCTTCACCCAAATTAGTTGCCAAATTTTAACATTTTCTCATATTTGCTTTGCTTTAGAATTCTCTTTATATATATACATTATATATATATATATTATATATATGTAGCATATATATATATATGTACATACACACACACACATAGATACCAACCAAGACCAACCAATTATATATATTTTTAATACATAATATTTATGTATTTTGTTCAGTTTTGTTTGAATGTAAGTTACAAAGCTCATGCTTTTTCCTTAAATATTGTATTACTTTCCAAGAATAAAAACATTTTCCTATGAAATCACAGTAAAATTTTCACAACCATAAAAATCGATATTATACTATTATCTAATTCAGAAGAAGATTTATTCAGTTTATTCTAATTGTCTCTGATGTCTTTTATAGCGTATATTTTACAGGTCTACAAGGAAATGAAGAATAACAGTTGCACTTACTTTTCAAATCTCTTTGGTCTTCCTTGATCTGGGGTGGTTCTTTGACCTTTCTTTGTATTTTATAACATTTTTTTAAAAATATAGTCCATTGATTTTATAGAATGATTTTCAAGACTGGTTTCAGCTTATGCACTGTGGTCAGGAATGTAGCAGAAGTAATGCAGTGTCCTTCTCAGTGTGTCACATCAGGTGGCTTATGATGGCACTTTGTCTCTTTACTGATTATGTCACCTTTGATCACTTTAAGTAATATGTTGACCTTTTTCTCTCTCATTTACTTCTTCACTTGCCATGAACACCTGCGTGTTTAACTCTGAAATTCTACCAAATTCAGACATTAGCCTTCATTCCTTTGGGCTTCGCCCAGACACTAGTTTCACAACTGTGCCTCACTTACAAACTTTTCTTCCACATACTTGCCAAATTTGCATTTTTGAAATACAAATTTGGGCATGAATTTTCCACACTTTTATTAATTAAGACCTTCAGTTCTACTCAATTCCTTATGGGGTAGCATTTCCAAACTATCTTATATGGAACACTAGCTTTTCAAAATATCCGTGCAGCAAAAGGATTATTTGGTGAGATAAGTGTTGGGAATTTTATCTTAAGATATCTTGCAGAACCATATACATTAGCACATTGAAAACTATGAGAAGTTTTACAGAAAAAAACTGAGCGTTTCTCACACTTCTTAAAAAAAGAAAACTTTTGTTTGCTAGTCCCCATAAATAACCCAATAAATAAGTGGTTGATGGAGTTAGTATTTTATAAAATACCTTTGGGAAACTGTCACTGGATAGCCATACTCTTCAGCTAGACTTATGTGATACACCCCGCCTCCCTTCTTCATCAACCCAAAGTCGATTACTCTTCCTGCTAATACCTATCATTGGTCAGAACTATTATTTCTACCTGATGCTCATGTCTTCTTACTGCATAATGCCTTCTGTCTACAAGACTGTTGTGAGATTATGTTTGGAATGCCCTTTGCTATCACACCTTCCACCCTTCTCCTGAGTCACTTATTCTCTTAAGAACCAGTTCACAGGTGGCCCTGCTCTCCCAAGTCTTCTCTGCTCTTTTCTTCTCTCCTTCCTATTTATGTCCCTCTATTGAGGACTTATTGCATGTGATGGTCCTAGTCTGTTACAGCTGCTATAACAAAATAACCATAAACTGGGTGGCTTATAGACAACAGAAATTTATTTCTCCTAGTTCTAGAATCAGGAAAGTCCAAGACCAAGGCTCTGACAGATTCACTACCTAATAAGGACCCACTTCCTCATAGATAGTCATCTTCTCAACTCTAACCTCAACATGGAAGGAGCAAGGGGTCTCTCTCAGAGTTCCTTTATGAGGGCACTAATGCTATCCATGAGGGTCCTCTCATCCTCCACCATGACCTAATCACTTCCCAAAGGCCCACCTTCTAAAAACCATCACCTCAGGGGTGAGGATTTTGGCATGCGAATTTTGAGGGCACACACACATTCAGACAACATCCATGACAATTACTTGTTTGCACCTCTGCCTCTGTCCTCACTTGGTGAGCTTCTTATATGCCTTGTAAACGTCATGGTATTTGGTAAGCTCTGAGTGTTGACTGTTGAATAACTGTATAAACACAGACTTGATATTTTCTACATAGTGATTTTATATGGTGGATTTGTTAACATTGGCTATACCCAATGACCATATCAGATTATTGGTTCTGAAGGAATTTTTGTATCAAGCCTAAAACCAAATAGAAATTTTTATTTTTCATTCCCCTTTTCTTATACAACTCACCTGTATTTAGAAATATGTGTTACAAATTATGTGAAGGAAATAAGTTGATTATTTTATTAGAATATTAGTCAAAAGCAGTAGGTAACAGACATTTCCATTTCATTTACTTTATAAGAGTCATGAATTAAGAAGATATGATCATTTCATTGCTTAGTAACCAGATAAAACTTTCTGGTCTATATGTATTTTACATTTCTGAAGCATAACTAATTTTGTAATGTGGAAGAATATGTGAGTTTGATACATTTTGCTTATAGGATAATTTGAAGTTTCTAGCCACAGATTTTCTGGTTTTTCTGTTCATTCAGAATGTCATCACTAATCTTTTTTTCATTTCAGATATTTGGGTATCTAATGATATTTTAAAAGAAAAAATATAATATGGTTAGTACAGTGTATCTAGTTTCTTTGAAATTCAATTTAGAACTTGATAGCTAGTCTTCATTTTCCTTGATAAATGCATACTACTGCATTTAATAATAAGAAAACCCATTTTCTTCAACTTACTGTAAACGGGTGAATATATGGTGATAAACAGTGTTTTTGCATCATCTATGACTTTTATAGGCCCTCCTTATCTTGAAATATTCTTGACCTTCTTGCAGTTAAAGATGTGATCTGTCAGAGGCTTAACATTTGTTAAACAGCATTGAGAAAAGCCTTAGCCTATGACACCTGTGCATTCTCAACTTCATATTTTCCCACTTTCAGTCACCACAGGACCAGCTACTGTATTATCATAACAGGAAAGCAGGGTCATCTGAAAGGGTCAAGATGTGGACTCTTTCCTAATCAGAGACCTCTGAGCCTGAAGGAGTGCAACTTAGTTCCTGTCCCTTTGGAGACAATTGTATGGGAGTAAAGTTTTCCATAGTAGGAGAGATACTGTTATTTTTTTCCGTATTGCTCTCCAATTTGTCAAGAATGTGTTTGAAATCAGATGTTGAATTAAACTCTAGGTTTAGTTTTATTTCAAATACATTCCAGACAGATTATAGCACAGGATAGGGTATATCACTCAGCCTCCCTGCACACTGTGACTCATAAGGAAACCCCTTTTTACAAGCTGCCAACAAATCAAGAGCTTGGGTTACCAGGGGTTGAGCAAGCACAGATGCAGAGTGAGCTGTAATGGAGCTGGGCAGGGACACAGTGTGCATTCCAGGTTGGCAAAAGTGCACAGTTTACACTTGCAAGGCAAGATTGGTGCTTGAGAACAGTCAAGGAGGCTGATAAATACTTAGTAAATCAGCCTAAGAATGCATGACTTTCTCTTCCTGCATACTCCTAATGTGTTTCCAAATCTGAGATAGTAATTGTTAATTTTCCAAAGTCTTTTCTTTGTTGTTAATGGGTAAGCCATTTAAAAACATAGTTCTGATCCAACCCCAAAATCACAGCTCAACTTGTAATGCTGTAGTATGTGGTGGCTTGAATCAGCATTACCATACAAGGCAGCTTTGAATTCCTCGCAGTAACCTTTTATTACTGTTTTTGAGTTTCCCAAGCACTGCCAAATATCTTGAACTTTGTGGAATGATTATAAACTTTATAAACATAAACCTTTGATTCCCCTTTGAAATTCTGCTAAAGAAAGCCAAAATTATATTAACAGTGCATATATTTCAAAATCAAAGACCTGTAATATCATTTTGATTGTGCACTCTTGGAAAAAATTTGTTGGGATCATTGGACAATTGATAAAGGGGCATTGCAACAGCTGTGCTGGTTTTCAAGAAAAAAATGAAACAACCCAGGAACAATGTTTGGGCTGAAAAGCAGGCCTGCGTGTCTGGTTGTTTGCAGATGCCTTGGCTATTTAGAAAGCTGCCTCTTTAAAATCTCCAAAACATTTTGTTAGAAACACTTCATAATGGAAGTATGTTTCCCTTGGCACCTCAGCAGAGCAGTTCTTGCTTTCATTTCAAAATATGAGAGATTTCGTTAGAAACAGAAAGGGTTTTGTCTTTTGCAAGCTGACATGATGCATGGCCCGGAATCAATCCGATGTGAAGCAACTCCTTAAGGAGAGAAGAGCTTTCTCAAAGAACAGGCAACAGCTTTTGGAAGCTGCAAAGGCACTTGGAAGAAATCTCTGTGAAAGGGCAAGCAAGCAAAAGAAAACAATTTTTATGTGGTGCTGACACCATGACCTGACATAGTTCATATGAAAGGGAAGAAGACATACATTCAGTGTTTAGTATGTCATGGTGAACACGAATTCACACATCAGGGCTTGATTGCCAGTTTGTGAATTCCAGGTCCTTCACTCTTAGCTTGGTGGCTTTTCAAATTACATAATCATAATAATTCCACTGTCCTCAGTTATTTTATCTGTAAAATGATATAATAACATACCTACCTGAAAGGGTTGTTGTGAGGATTGGGTTTGTATGTATAAAGTAAACATAACATTGACTAGAGCTACTTTTTGAAAGAATGCAAAGAAAATTTAAAATTGAACAGGGTAACTAAGAATAAATTTTATCTTAAAAAGGTTTCCAGTAAATTTACTCTCACATAACACTTGCCCCAACACACACACAGAGACACATACACACTTGCTCTCACACACATGCACACTTGCTCACATATACACTCACAACTCACACATATGCATGCAAGAGATGATAGAGTCATTCTAATGTTTTTACCTCTCCTCTTTCTAAAATCTATAAGTACTTTGGAAAAGGTTCTATAATTATCTGCAAAGATCTTCTAGATGGGAATAAGTCATAGAAATTCCATTTCATTTTATTAGTTAAGAATCAAGAACCTATCTCAGCCTTTGATAAGGATATTGAATCTTCCCTCTGAGATGCCACCGCTTTAAGGCAGGGCTGTTATGTTTGCTGCTGTGTGCCAGCCATGGGAATGGGGAGAGGGGAATGCTTAATACTGAGTGGTGATGATAATTCATAATGGTGTCTTATAGTTAGTTACCTTACAGATTTTGCAAAACAGCATAGGGTATTTCCTGGTAGAGGCAAATGCTGGGTGCTTTGCCATTTATTAAAAAAAAAAAAAGCATGACATGGAAAATTAATTCAAAATGAAAGCACCGTGTCGCCGTGGACCTCAGCTGTCCTCCAGCTCCTCTCTTCCTTGCTTCCATTTCAAACCCATCTGCAGACTTTGTTTGGAATGAGGGAAGAGAGAGAAAATGTGTCTGGGAAAAAAAAATAATGTACTATATGACTTTGTCATTCAGGGCTGCCAATACTCTCACCTCCTCCCTTACAATTCTCTCTTACAAATGCTTAAATTCTTTGAAGGTCTCTTTTCTAAATTTTATCAATTGCAATTAAAAATAAGTAATTTATTTTAAAAGTTGACAAAAGTAAGAAATCAGGTAAGTCACTGATTACAAATACTATCACATACCATCTTTCTTTGGAAAACTGCAAATGTTCACAAACTTCAAGACGCAGCACTAGATTTTATCTCTACTATTGCATTTATCACAATGGATTGCCAGTTTGTTTAAATACCTCTCTCATTTATGAGATATGACACTGTAAACTTCTTGAGGCCAAGGTCTACATTGTATAAAAGTTTGTACCCACAGTACTCTGGAGTTCATGGGTGAGTAATAAATCCCAACTTCCTCCAATCTTCCTTAAATAAGTGTCCTTTATTTCATAGAATCTGGAGAACAAACAAGGTCCTGTATTCTAAGTTTTTTTCCCACTGAATCTTTAGCAGCACTAAAGGTATTTCTCAATTTAGCACCTGGAGTGTTGAGGATTCCATTTGTTCACCATAGAAATTCAAGAACTGAAAATTCTCTGTGAAAATATAGGCTTTCTGTTTGCTCCATGACTGTGATCCTAACCTCTGGAATGTACTGTCCTGAAAATAGTGCTCGCCAGAATTTCTGAATCTAGAATATTATAAACACTCCTGATGTTTTTACACTCTCAAATAGAGTTTATAGAATTAAGTTTCTTAAGTCTGCACAACTGTATAAATCCCTAAGCAAAGGAAGGAGAAAAGTAGTTAAGTAGATAAGAAGATGAAAGTTAATATCCCAAAAAATGCATTTGTATAAGTAAGCAATTGTATGAATTTGTATTAATAATATTTTATACCATACGGAGTAAATGTATTTTATAGAAATTCTCTTTTACTTATTAATTGTGTTCAGTAGATGTTAGATATCTTGGCCACATAACAAATGATCTCCAAATTCAGCAGTATAAAACAACCATTTATTATGCTTATAGATTCTGTGGTTCAGGAATTGGTCAGTGGGTTTAGGTTTTTCTGCTGATGTCAGGGGATTCAGCTGGAAGACTAGAGGCCCAGGACTGGAACTGTTTGAAGATTTGTTCACCCAGGTTTCTGGCAGTCAATGCTGGCATTGGGCTGGGAGCCTCAGTTCCTATCCATGTGTGTCTTTCCACGTGGACTCTCTGGGTGGAAAACTTCAGGTTTCTCCACAGTATTAGGACCTGCTTTCAAAGGCAAGCATCCTCAGCATAGATGGTGGGGGAGAGAGAAAGAGAGCAATAGAAAGAGAGAGAGAAAGAGAGAGAGAGAGATCCTGGAGAGCTCCTTATCACCTCTGATGACCTTGCCTAGCAAGACAGACATGCTGCAGTCTATTAGTCCAGGCAGTAACAAAGTTTTACTCAGTTTCGAGGAGAGGGAAGATAGATTCCAGATGATTGTCAACAAGGCTCTGCAAGAACACGTGGGACCAGAAATATTGCGGTAATATTTGTGAAAATGTAATCTGCCATATAGGGATTGACAGTCCTGTTTTGTAGGTGAGAAACTGAGGCACAGCTTAAATGGTTATTCACATCCCCACAGATGGTAAGTGGAGAGTTCACCCTTCAATCCAGTTCTTTTGACTTAGCAACATAATTTTGCCACTACACTACAACTGTGGAGAGCCAAACCTTCACATTCACACTCCACTTATATGAAGAGATGAAGGACTTTTGATGAGATGTATTTTGTCCTTTCATTTGTTAAAATATGAGACTTCTTATGAAACACATTAAATTGAGAACATTAATAAGAGAAAATTGTAATAAAATTCCAAGTTTTCCCTGAACTATGAGCTGAGAACTTTAAAAAATTTGTATTTTGAAATAATTTCAGGCTGATAGAAAAGCTGCAAACAATATTACAAATAATTTGTGTACCCTTAACCCAGATTCTTCGATTGCTAGCATTTTACCACATTTGCTTTCTTATTCTCTATGGTACATTTTCTAAAACATTTATGTGTAGGTTGCAGATGTGATACTCCTTTATCCCCAAATACTTACTTCAGTGTGTATTCTTTTTCTTTCTTTCTTTTTTTTTTTTTTTTAAAGATATTCTCTTGCATGATCATGGCAGGAAATTAAATATTACATAATGATGTTGTCTAATATATGGACCTTATTATTAGCTACAATTTAAATAGACACTAGAATAGAACAATTTTTTTTTCAGGAAAAGCAATAAGTCAATATATTTCCTTTTGTCTTCTCACAACAGAAAATGCTGGTGTTCAAAGGGGTAACTACTACCCTGGAGAGGTTCGTGATTCTTTAAGATATGTACATTTAAAAAAAAAGCTAATTTCTCTGGGAATTATTTTTCTCTGTATGAGTTTGCTTTTGTTAGTGATCCTCTTCTCTGTCAATAAGATGGAAATACAAGATTTCTATCATTTATAGGACCCAAGTGAAAACAGTATAGCTAATGAAGAATCTCCTTAAACTTTTAAGAGTAGCTAATGAAACTGGAGCTAATAGAAGTAACAAAAGTAACAGTAGCTAATGAAGCTAATAAATGTAGAATGAAACTGTAGCTAATGAGTCATTGGGCTGCAGTAATTAGGCTGATTCAATGTAATATACATGAAATATATTCATTTTTTTCTTTTTATCCATATCTGGATTATGGTAAACATTTAATTCTTCTTTGATGTAGTTTATTAATGAGTAAAACCATAAATTAAAATATCCAACAGTTAAAACAGAGAAGGAAGAGAATAGATCAGGGATAAGTTTGGGAAAGAAAGTAAAACTTAGAGAAAGAAAAGTTTAGGAGAAACATTCAGAAAGGCAGAATAAATGAAAAAGATAAGAAGAGAGGAATGGGTGATATGTTGTCATCTATTGCATGGTTTATGTATAGATGACGTTAATGGATACAGCAATTAGTGGCTCATAATAGTACCAGAAAATCAATGTACAAACTGGGGCCTGAGATTTCAGAGGCCCTAGGGGAAAGGGAAAATAAGGAATTAGCATTGTTGAAACATTTAATACCACAAGCTTTTCTGTAGTTTGTTGTCAGATAAGCAGATCCTTGATACCCTTTGCAATGCAATGAGTACTCAGAATTTTTTAGGTCTCAGAACTTGCAATATCTATTGTGGACGTACAAAAACTGCTGATAAAATTTCACCAAAAAAGAGAAAATACACTAAAGTTGTCATTGCTACCTGGAGAAATATAGAGTAACATGAAAATCATTTCAAAACTGTCTTTGACATGACACAATTGATAAGGATACTGGAGCCCTTTTTGGTAAGTTGTTATCAGATACAAATCATAACTTTGTCTATTGACTTCTTCATCTATATCTCTAGCCAGAGGTTTTTCTTAAGTATTCACTTTCAGGTCCCAAACTGCCCACTGTACTTCTCTACTTGCCTCATGCTCAACATACTCCCAAGCGGACTAATCATTTTTCTCTCAGTGTAGCTCTTCCCTAAGTGGGTTTCCCATTTCTGTTGAGATCACCACCATTCTTCCAATTGACAGGGTTGTCTTTGACTCCTCCCCATCCTTCAGCCGTACTGTGATAATGCCTCGTAGATTCTATTTTTGCAATGTTCCTTTTAATCCACCCACTTACCTAGGGAAACAGTGAAAGCAACCTCTCGCACTGGAGAAGATATTTTGACATCACAAACAGCTGCTTCAGCATTACCTGTCAGTGACATGTCTTCGTTACTTTCATTTTCTGTTACCTACTTGTCACCTCCATGAGCCTCTGAACACTGAAAGCTTACCCTCAGTTCCTCAATATCCCAGTGTGACACATGAGTTAGTAAAGGGTGAACTAAGGGTGTTTCAGGATGAACACATGATCTTCATTAATTATTTATCTGTACCGGTTAGGGAAGGTTAACTCCTATGACCAACAAGCCCAGTATCAGTGGCTTGAATCAATAACTGGATATTTCTTGTCCACATCATGTTTCAGTGCACAATGCTGCAAAGGAGAAAGCCTCCTTGATCTCTTGCCTCCACCATCTTGGCCTGAGTTGTCATGGCAAAGCCTGAAAGAGACTACATTGCTTCTTTCCATGGTCTCTTGGCCAAAACTGAATCAGAAAGCTCCACACAACTACAGTGGATACTAGGAAATATAGTTGCACTGGAAATAAATTTGGAGATCATCTAGGCAGTGTTTGCCATGCTATCCTTCTAACTCTCTACTTAGAATTATAATAGTAAACTAGCAGTGTCTTTCTGCTGACAATGGCCCCCTAAGCTCCCTGATTCCCTCCCACTTATTTCCACTGTGTTCTCCTCTCAAACTTCATTTGATGAGATTTTTAACTGTTTTGCTTAGGTTGCATGACTCTGTCCCCTGATCGTAACTGGTTTGTCTATGTGTAAAGCAATTGGAGACAATCAGATGTTTTTTTTTTTTTTTTTTTCTGGGAAATTTGGAATCAGAACCAAGAGCCAGCCAGTCAGTCTCTCAGTGTGACACTATTTGTAACCTATGAACTCAGAAATTTTAGGGCACCCATCTTTACTAACTGATCATGCAGTCTAAGGGACAGAGAGACTGTGCCTACAGAGAAAGAAAAAAGAAGCAGATAACCAGGGAGGAAGTTGGAGGGTGGGGAAAAAGACCTGGTGGCTGCCCAGCCCTGGCTTCTGTTCCATCTGTAGACTGACTACTTCCTGTACTCCTCCTGCCCGTACCCTTATAATGATCAGTGCTTTTGATATTAGAAAAGATAAATAATACTAACAAAGAAGACACCATTCCTAATTCCACAAATAATTTGAAGCAGACTAAAATGAGAATTCATAAAACATTGTCTGGAAAAAGGATTTAAATCATAACTGCTATGTTAGTGGAGGTTGATATTTGGTTCAAAGCTTCCTGGAAGTCAAAATGAAAAAAAAAAAAAAAAGATAGTTATCTCAATTTCAGAAAGGAAGAAATATACACTTTTCTCTGGGGAGTGAAGCTCTGTTAGTATTAAGATCTAATAGTAATTTCTTAGGCACGTAAAAATGATTCATATGTGAGAGTTCATAGCCTTCCCTCAATTCATCCAGACTGGCAAAGAGAAACCCAGTTTTCACATGTCAAGACAAAGAGCAATGCTGAGAAACTGAGAAGAAAATTTTAATCTCCATTCTAGGTATTATTCAGGCGCTTATAAATATTTTTAATATCCTTGACCTTCTGTTGTTATTAATATATCCTCTGTTCTTGAGCCTTCCCCTCTCCCCATTTGGCTAGCATTTCATTTTCTGTTAGTATTTTTTACTTCAGGCCTATTGTCTCTATAATGTAAAACCCATGAGAGCGGGGATCTTATGTTGTTCACATCATTGGTTCCAGTGCCTGAAACCATTCCTGACACATAGCAGATAATAAATATTGATTGACTAAGCAAATCAATGAATGAAGTCATAGAGGAAGTGGAGATGGCAGCATATGAGAGAAAAGAAATTGGGCAGATGAAGATTTGGAGAACTTGTGGAGAGAGCAGCCGGAGGTATGAGAAAGGCAGGTAGTAGAGAAGAGGAGATTTTAACAAGTGTTGCTGAAGGTTATGTAATTGGATCCTTGTACTGTCATTTTTAAAAACACAAGTGATTTTTTTAGTTAAAAAAAAAAACAACTTATGGTTACTTAGGTATGTTTCTTTCTTTCTTATTTTTATTTTATTTATTTTTTTTTGAGACAGAGTCTCGCTCTTGTTGCCCAGGTTGGCGTGCAATGGTGCAATCTAGGCTCACTGCAACCTCAGCCTCCTGGGTTCAAGCGATTCTCTTGCTTCAGCCTTCCAAGTAGCTGGGATTACAGGCATCTGCCACCACGCTCAGCTAATTTTTTGTATTTTTAGTAGAGACAGGGTTTCACTATATTTGTCAGGCTGGTCTCAAACTCCTGACCTCAGGTGATTCACCTGCCTCGGCCTCCCAAAGTGCTGGGATTACAGGTGTGAGCCACAGCGCCTGGCCTACTTAGCTATGTTTTTTCTTTTGCTCTGTTCTTTAGAAACTTGACCAAATGAGTTCCATCTCAATTAGTAAAACTCTCACCTGATTTATTATGGCTTATTCAGAGGTCATTTAATTCATTTTGTTATTCACCATTTTGGGGGCACATATCATGTGTTAAGTACACTATTTGGTTCTAAGGATATAAACATGAAAACATATTTCTGCACTGAAGTAGGGCAATGATATCAGTAAACTAGTAGTATAGGTCAAGATGTATGTGAGAAAAGATGGGTTTCAAACTTGAGGGGGTATGGAAGGGTCATGGATCAGCTTCTTAGAGGTAACTCTTTGCAAAGTCATGGAGGTATAAAGGAAGCTACTAACTTCAAAAAAACTGCAAGCATTCAGTTATGGCTAGATGCCCATGTGTATATATGAAAAGGGTGGGAAAAGAGGCTGAATCATTGTTAGATTTTTCAGTAAGGGAATGCTAATATGTCTGCTGTATTGCATTTTGGCAGAAGAAAATAAAATGAATTTGCGATAGTATAAAATATATATATGACCTTTCCTTCCATTTCCTGGCATGTAACTCCTAAAATCATGGCCTCTCTAAAGTGATAGATGTAATCTATTAGGAATAATGTGTTTGTGTATGTGAGTGAGTTGACTGATGGCTGGCAGCCCCTAAGTAGCTTCAGATAGGGGCTGGTCACTAGAAAGACCAAGGCAGGATTAGAGGTGGGGTTAAGACTTCCAGCTCCCCCTACCCACCTTCCAGGGAGAGAATGGCTGAAGGCTAAGTTGAGAACAAATGACCAAAAATATCATCAAGCATGCTTATGTAATGAAGCCTTCATAAAAAAAACAAAATGAAAGGATTCTTGGAAGTTCTAAATATCTGAACACATTGTGTTTTCTGGAGAGTGGTACATCCAGAGAGGGAATGGAAGCTCAGTGCCCCTTCTCACATGCCTTGCCCTGTATGTCTTTCTGTCCTTTGTAATATCCTTTATAATAAACTGGCAAATATAAGTAAATTGTATCCCTGAGTTCTGTGAGTGGCTCCAGCAGGTTAATAGAACCCGTATAAAGGGTTGTAGGAAGCCTGATTTATAGCCGGTTGACCAGAGGCACAGATAAAGCAACCTGAGGCTTGAGATTGGTATTGGACGTGGGGAGCCATCTTGTGAAAGTGAGCGCTCAACCTGTGGGATCTAACACAGCCTCCAGGTAGATAGCATCTAAAGTAAACTGGAGGGCACCCAGCTTGTGTCTGCTGCACAATTTGCCAATTGCTAGGTGTGTGGGGAAACACCCCCTTATGTCTGGTGTTATAAATGTGTTGGTGAAAGCTGGGCGTGGTGGCTCATGCCTATAATTCCAGCACTTTGGGAGGCTGAGGCGGGTGGATCACCTGAGGTCAGGAGTTCAAGACTAGCCTGGCCAACATGGTGAAACCCAGTCTCTACTAAAAATACAAAAAAATTAGCTGGGCATGCTGGCGGGGAGTGGGGGGGGGACCTGTAATCCCAGCTGCTTGGGAGGCTGAGGCAAGAGAATGGCTTGAGCCCAGGAGGCAGAGGTTACAGTGAGCCAAGATTATGCCACTGTACTCCAGTCTAGGCAACAAGAGTGAAACTCCATCTAAAAACAAAACAGAAAAGAAATGTGTTGGTGAGAGTGAAGTAGGAGAAAATGAGTTTATTTTTTCTCCTCAGTATTCTCAGGATTAGAACAATGTTTCTTAAAGTGTAAGCATCAGCTGGGAAATTGTTCAGAATGCAAATTCTCAGGCTCTATCCAAGATCTACTGAATCAGAAACTCAGGAAAATAGAGTCCAGTAATCTGTATTTAACAAACTCTGCAGGTGAATTTGATGCATGTTAAAGTTTGAGGACCACTGAATTAGAACAAGGGACCTGATAGGAACTTATGATATACCTGGTGAGAAATGTTAAGTTTATCAGCCTAAGTATTGGTTATAGTCATGGAGAAATAGGCACAGACAGGCTCAAATAAGTGTTTCAGATGGCCAGTAAGTCAGCATGGGAGGAACACTAAGGAATGTCATCATCACTTTGAGAGAGAGGTGGTGGTGGTGCTTGATAGACGTGCAACAGTGACCTGTGGCTTTGGAAATGAATCAAACAGACAGAATGAGATGCCAGGAGGAGCAAGCCAAGCGTAGTCTAGTAACCAGAACCCCAAGGACGTCAATGTCTCCTGCCCTGACTCCACACATTGCTGGCCATGAAAAGTGAAATCTTACCTAAGAAAGGTGTCCCCAAATGATGTTCCTGGCTCATCTCGCAAGCCAACAGAAACCTCAAACTTCAGATTCATACTTATTCACTAACATACCTTTTAGTTATCTAAACAATGCTGAATCTAAACAATCATACATTAGCAAAATAATTTTGTTCTGAGCAGCATGTGCCTACACCTCATGGTATGAATTGTGCTTGGATAAGTCAACCATAGCAACTCTGTTTCCCTTTGCCTCTGATGAGGATGAGCAGGTGACATATTTGTAGCTAATGAAGTGGAAAGGCAGGTGAATCAGCTAGGGGCTCCTGGGAAAGATTTTTTTCCTTCTCTACAGAGTAAAATACCCTTTTGCCACTTCTCTATTGTTTTGGATGATGTCATATGAGGGAGTGGTGCTTGAATGAAGGGACAAATGAGAATGGAAAGCAACACATAGAGGATGGAAGAATAAGTGATTAAAATAAACTTGTTCTGAACCAAATTTGGGTTAGTCTACATCTTGTCTTAAAACCACTCTTGGGTTTTTAGTTACTTACAGCCAAAAGCACTCCTGACGACTCATCTTTCTCTAGGAAACTACTAAAACTAACATTAGCCTGCCTCTAAGCCCTGCTTATTATGCCTGGCCTCTAGATTTTTCATCCTCACTGGAAAACTGATACCCACTCTGCTTTGTACTTCAAATCTGGCCCTATCTCCTCCTACTCTTATCTCTGTACCCACTGGCATCCAACTTCTGTGAAGGGCAGACTCCTTCATACTCTCGAACTCTTCATCTTCTTCTCCAACTGACACCTAGTTATCCCCAAAGTCTGTTTCTTCTGTAGTATTTCGAGTCTGGCACAATCCCCATGGGATAGGCATCTTCCTCACTCTCTACTGTTATTCCCATTAAAGGCTGTTTGTTTCCTAACAATCACAGCTCTGTGAGGTGTAGTACATGGGCTTAAGACTTTGCCACCCATCTCCACGCTGAGTTTTCTTCTTCTATCAGATTCTCCGATACTGCACATTCTCTGGTAACTTCAGCACTGGCTTACTCTTCTCCCCACCATTTTTCCTGTTGTTATTCTTGATGAGTTCGATACATTATTTCCATTCAACACGTGGGCCTGGTATTTCTTAGATGCTTCAAATCCAACAATGTTGTCCTCCATCCCCCTGTAATAGGGGGAGGAGGAGAATCAATGGGATATGGCCAGGAAGTGTCTGTCTAGATTACTAAATCCAGCTCTCCCTTGAACTAGGGCATGATGTCTTCATAGTCCATTAATATTTATGGAGAAATCAACTCTAATAGTCTCTGTATTCACTAATGGCCAACCCTAGTAAAGATAACTGGGTACAAGCTGGTTTTGTTATTGGCTGAGGGACAAGATACCCTGGTGAGAAGTATCACTGAAAAAAATTGATAGCAGCCTTCATAAATGTCATCATAAAATGCCATTCAAAACAAATATAAAAAGTTAATGGCATCTTGAGTGCTTCAAATTATATTACCAGATTAAATAGAAGGTACAATGACATGTTCTCTGTGAAAGAACAAAATAATTAGCCAAAGCTATTTAACCATTAACTAAATATATGAAAAAAGATCCTATTAATCTATTAACCACACCAGAATGTGTTTTTTTGTGGTCAAAACACATCCATATACCCCAGCACAGTGGGTCCTTTTCATACATGTGGGCATTCCGTACAATCATCAAAGTTGTCAGTGAGCATTTAAATAAGCAGAGGTTAAGAAGGGACAGATTAGTAAGAAATTGTGGCAATGTGCCTTTTTATGGAGACGTTGATAGAACCTTAAGTTTTCCAAAGAATAAGTGAATACCCAGAAGACAAGTTCAGATATGCCAAGGCATCTCAAGACAAAGGCTGAATACTGATCTTGGGTGTTGGTGTCTCTTTGGTAACTATGGTGAAGTTGGATGAGCTTTAAACACTATGTGTTGGAAATTCCCTGAGAATGAATCAGTGATGAATCCCTTGCCTTTGGTGAAATCTGGGCTGAAATATTTCAAAGTCAGAATTGGAAATCTATGCTTCAAGACTTCAGTAATAAAATTTCAGCTAGAGTTGACAAAAAGAAAGAACAATCCCTAGCCTCTCATTTCAAAAAAAAAAAAAAAAAAAAAAAAAAAAAAAAAAAAAAAGGAAGAAACATAGGTATATAGGTACCATGCAACAGATATAAAGGCCAGTATGTCTCAAGAACAAACCAGATTTCCTAAGAGAATTGAATGGGCAAGTAGCAGATGGGTTCTGTTTCAGTTTATTCTCACTTAGCCATGTCTGGGAAGAGTTAAGTTGCACAACTTTGTGGACAAAGTGCTGCAGAAAATAAAAATATATTTGTTGCCATTTAAGATAAAGATATGAACAAGCATAAAGTGATCTTTATAGACAGTAATGATACTTGTGATGTTAGCATCTAAAATTGTATGCAGAATTAATTACTTTAGATAAGGTAGCAGGTATCCAAGCTCCAAAAGATACTTTTGCATGGTTGAAGAAGGGATCGTGCAGAAGGACTACATATGTATGCCTGGTATGCACATATGCATTTGTGTGTGGTGGAGCGGAGTGGCAAGGTGGCATGTAAAGAGAAGTACTATTGGCCAAACAGGAGCTGAAAAGAAAAAAAAGTCAACTTATTCTGGGTATGTGTCAGAGAAAACTGCTACTCCCACTATGACAGAAATAATTTCAGACTGAGGGAAAAAAGCCTTATGGCCTGCTAGTAGGAAGAATGAATCTACCATTATTCCCCATTTTCTTCCTGTCTGATGATATGTTTTCATGAAAAAATTCTTTAAATATTTTTTACATATAAAGATACCAAACAGTTGCAACTCAAGTATAAAGGAAGGTGTCTTAGATCCAGCTGAATAGAAAATAAAGTTCTCCCAAATTTTAATTAAAATTACACGTTCCCTTTCTTTAAAAAGGAAAAAAAACTTCTCGTGACCAAAAACAACTTAAAAGTTCTGATTATTTAAAGTTTCATAAACCTTATCTTTTCTCCATAATGAAAAGTCTAGTTTCTGTTTGGTCCTGTCAGAGGCAGCCTTTATTTTCATTTGGGTAATTTTTTTCCTTGGAGACATCGCCCCCTGCTGTAATATGTGCTTAGTTGCAGAAGCATTTTTCACTCAAAAAGGATATGATCAAAATGATGCAATGATTATTAAAGTGAAAGAAACTTTATTTTGAATAATATATGTATCATTCATTTCATTTAATGTTCATAGTGCATAGCTATGTTTAGAAGTACACAGGGAAAAATAAACATTAGAAATACCTAACCATGGAAGTGCATAAGTGAAGACATTTGATATATCCATGGATAGGCTTAGAAGTATTACAAAACAAGATCCATTAGAAAAGAATAAAAACCATGCAAAAAAAAAAAAAAAAAAAAAAAAAAAAAAAAAACATGGCAGGTAAGTGCAATCAGTATAAATCATAGTTTCCTGGCTACAAAAACTACACATTCTTTGGATTAAAAGCAAACAGGTGGCTTGGCTTTTATGTCCAACCCAGAAATCATCTATAGAAGTAAAAAGTGTATAGGCCAGGAACAGTGGCTCCCACGCCTGTAATCCCAGCACTAAGGGAAGCGGAGGTGAGCAGGTCATCTGAGGTCAGGAGTTCAAGACCAGCCTGGCCAACATGGTGAAACCCTATCTCTTACTAGAAATACAAAAATTAGCTGGTGTGGTGGTATGTGCCTGTAATCCCAGCTATTAGGGAGGCTGAGGCAGGAAAATTGTTCCAAATAAAAAAAGTAGAAGTAAAAAGTGTGGATACTGTTATACCACATGTGATACTAAAATATTCAAGGCCACAGATGGAAGTCACCAGCTTACAAAGAGAATACTGAGAGGTAGTAGGATACATAAAAAAATAGAGAAATGCAATAAAGGAAATGCCACCTCTGTTTAAATCAGAAAAGAGTAAATGCATAGCCATTAAAACGGCAGCTCTACATACTACACTGCATTTCTCTTTGTCAGGAAGAATTCATTGTGTATGATTACAAAGGTCAGTGAATAAGATGAGGCAATAAATGTAAGGCCTTGGTATCAGGGCAAATTTCATTTCCTTTTCATTTTACACAGGAGGGAAAAAAGGAGCATAGAACCAGAAATGGTCATCTTTCCATTCACTACACTAACTTTTAAGTTTTTGGTACAAATGGAATAGAGACATGAAGTTTAATTAGATCTAAGCTTCCAAATAAATGATTTCACATTTGAAAAGCTACCGAAAGACAAAATTCTTTACTATTTAACAAATAAAATGCTTAAAGCAAGTTTAAAATTTGAGGCAGAAAAAAAAATTTAAAAATGGCAAAAAAAGTTTAAAATCTCTTGGTTTCCTTTACAGTTGTTTTTTTTTTTTTTTTTTTGCCTTTTATTTTTTTTCAAAATGCATTTTACAGTAGAAATGCAGACCACTTTGGATAGCTATGGCTCAATACTGCTGGATGCCCTCCTCCTAAGACATCATCTTCTTACATTCTACTGAACAGAAAACCATCCCTTCTACTGGCATGAACTTCTGCCCAATGAGGCATTTGCTGCAGCAGGAGCACAGAAAGCACTCTGTGGATGCATGCCAGCTGAAATTGTTATACGTCACCCGCTGCACTTCTGGGTCGATGGCATTGTGGCATCCTTGACACACCTATTAAGAAATAAGAGAAGAGGATAAGAGATCAAGCTGTAATGGTAACATTTTCATCTTAGGACAAACTGAACACATTTCTTTAGATAATAAATTAAAACTTAGAATGACAACCTCAGAAATACATGATGGGGGGTGGCCTTCTAGCTAACCTTTTTGGCCAACTGTTAATGGAGGTCAGTATGTTGAGCAGCCTGAGAAATAACAGATGAAGGCCAACCAGGTGATTTGATGCATGTAAGAAAACTTCATGGCATTCAAGACAGAAAAGTCTTGATGGCAAGTTCCAAAGCTGTTTGCTTAGTTTTGATATATTTTATTAGATTGCACATTTGTAATGACACAGTTTATGAGATGATTTTTCCTTGTTCATTAAAGGTGTGAAGTGTTAATTTTACCTGTCTTACCTATGACATGAGATTATTAACACCACTAATTTCTAGACAGCAGTAAATTAAAATCATGTTCAAAGTAATTAAGGACTCAATTAAAAATACTGACGGTGTTTGAGAATAATGAATTTGTACTAAAAATATAATGTAGTTAATTGGCTTCTAATTCTGTCATAAGATCAGTCATAATTTATGTGTAATCTAATATTGTACAACATTAATACTTACAATCCCTATGCCATTCAGTATGTGTTATGAATATATATATGACATATAAACACACATACACATACACAAACATACATACATTTACACCACAAAATTTTCTTATTCAAACATGTATATGAGGAAAGTGAATAACCTATGTTATAACAGAAAACCAGTTTGGACCTCTAAAACACTGGATAGTCATGCCTTCTTGTGTATACAGGTTCTGAATAAATATGACTATCTTAGAGTTTTTAAATATTTCCTAACAAGTGAAGAAGCTAACAAGACTGTCTGGTATTAATAGTGACTAATCTTAAGCACTCGTGGTCTCTTAATGTGATTGTCAGGAATTCTAAGGGATAAGGGGCAGGAGCAGGTGGGTGGAGGTCATTTAGCTTGAGCCTTCTTACTTTAAAAGACTTCAAAATATGGCTGCTACTCACTGGGTAATTGGTTTAGGCAGTGAAGTGAGGCCTGGTTATATATGTCCATTTGAGACCTGCGTATTTTTTTAGTTACATTGCTTCTGATTGCAGAGATTACAGCTCTGTAATCTATAAATTAGGTCAACCCAATCTTCCCTGAGATACAAGGAAAATACTTTCTTTGTATAATCAATACAGTATTCCTGAATACAACAAAAATGAATGTCACAATTACAAGCACATTTCTATTGTGCAGCTGCACCATGCAAGCAATTGCTTTTTGTATATATTTATTTTTATAGCTTTATAATTCATTTAGGATGTTATTTTGTTGTTTTCTACATTACGTATTAATCTTTCCATTTTAAAATTTATGATCAACATATAATTATACATATTTATGGGTGTACTATGTGATGTTTCAATACATGTATACATAGTGTAATGATCAAAACAGGGTAATTAGGATATTCCTCTCAAACATTTATGATTTCCTTGTGATAAGAACATTCAATCTTTTAATATTTCTTGTTTGTATAAGTATTTTAAATGTGTTTTTGTAAAATACTGTGTGTTTTATTCCTTTGCTTTTAGACCATGATCTATCTTCTTTTTCTCAGACTGTAATAGTATTTGTGGACCTTTTTATAATTGCCCAAAATACATATTTTCAGTTGCAATTTACAAAAAGAGATAACAAATGTTTGATTACACATGAAATTAAGAAGATTCTTTAAGAAGATTCTTTAGGTAAAAAAGTAATTAGTACACATTAATGTTATAGAGAATTAAGGTTTGTGGTTTCATGAAATTTCATTTTACTAATAATTTGATTACCATTCATTCAAATTCTGGCATGTAATCACAGGTCAAATCTACTGATCCCTAATTCTTAAAAATCTAAAATTGGCCCAGGCTGTGCCAAGGGCCTGGGGACTGCAGAACCCTTCAAGCAGGTGATGTGCTTCACCACTTCCTGCCTGCCGTTTGATTTTCCTGTGTTCCTAAACCTTTACTATTTCAAAGAATTATTATTTCCTTTAATCCCTCTGTTTTTCTTTGTATATAAGAACGTAAAAGAGCTAATTATACCTGTTGTAATGACCTCCCTGGCAGGAAAGGATATTCTGGGAAATCTGATGGATGTGAATTCTGGGAGTAACCATGGAGCTCCAGCGACCACACAGAGACAAAGTAGGTGTACTTCCCATTTTTTTCCTTCCAGGTAATTTATTATTTTTTTTCAGAAAGGTTGTTTGGAGTTGAACACTTGATTTCAGGTCTAAAAACAATTTGTTTTTTTTTTCTTCTTTATCTTTTTTAAGATTAAAAAATCTAAGTAGTTCAATGCCCTGAACTAAATAATCTTCTCCAAATTTTATATAATGCAGCATGCTGCGTGGGTAGCTCTCTGCTGGTAGCTGGAATTTGTTCAGACGATGGATAGGTATGCTCATTTTAATATTAAGCAAAGGCCATTGATATAACCTATTGAGAAAATAAACCTAAAAGAAATGATGCTATGTTATAAAATGAAATAATTTGAAAATTCTTTTAATTAAAAAAATCAAATCTGTGGGTATTCCCTGTCATTGATTAGAAACAATGTAATACAGAAAAGCTTGTAACAGCTTTTTTTTTTTTTTAAAAAAAAAAAGCAGTTTCACCTGTTTCAGTTTATTTTTATTGAGCACCTACTATGTTGTCCTTGTGTTGGGAACAGAACAGAAAAGGTAGATTAAAAAAAAAAATCACAGCCCTGATAAGAGTTACATTCTAGTCCTTGAGACTAAGGTCAGACAGCAGACAAAAAACGTATACATTATAATACCCTTAGTCTGTAGAAAAACTGTTGGAATAATATTCGTTGAAGCAGTTTTTAGTTAAATAACGTGTCAGGCTACATGATGATTTAACATCTTGTTCCCCAGGTAAAAGGAAGGCCCATGGTAGCCCCAAAGCAAATGAGAAATATTAAGAACACAAGTTAGTCACTCAAACATTTTCTAAGTGCAGACACCGAAGATAAAGAAATAATAAGTCACACTCTGCCCTCCAGCTGCTTACAGTCTAGTGAAGGAGACAGATGAATGAAATTCTCTCACACACACACCATTGGGAACACAGAGAGCCTAGAGACAAAGGTGGAGTTTGGGTATAGGGAATCAGGAAAGATGTTCTGAAAAAAAGTTAAACCTAAACTGAGTCTAAAGGAATAAATGTGCAGGCACAGTCAGGTAAAACAGGGAAAAGTAGGGTGTATTAGAAAAACTATTAAGAGTGAGCAAAAGACAAAGAATAGTGTGTGAATTAGAAACTGCTGGTTAACATGTGGAAATGTATGATTTGGGCTGGACAAATCATAGATGTGACAGGATAGGCACAAAGGGGCCAGATCTATTAAAAGCTTAGTAATTTGCATTTTAGGAAGATCATTTTCTATCATTATGGTGGGTAGCTTTTGAGCAAGATGAATGAAAATGGAGGAATGAAATTTGAGGCCACTGCAATAGTCAAAATGACAAAAAATAAAGGTCTGAAGTCGAATGGTTGTAAATATGAGAATGTGAAATACATTGATGAGGCACAATTAATGATAGAAAATGAATAACTGTATCTAGAAAGGCTGAAAATTGGCACAGACATCAAAACGTGTTATCCTGTCTTCACAGTACCACATTCTTAGAACCAGATAAACTATATGTAATTTTATTCCTTAGCCAGGAGTCTCTTTCACTGAACAGCTCAAGGGATCATTAACTAGTATCTGTTTTGCTACATATAAAGAAGTAAAAGTATATTTGAATACTCTTGGGGCTTACACACTTTACCATCTATGGTCAGCCTTTTACCCTTTATCTACATTACTATCACTTGGCCATTATGCAATAGCAGTTCTGCATAAGTGGAGTAAATGCAAGAAAAAAATATACTCTCACAAGGGAATGTCTGGCCCACACAAAAATCTAAATATGCAGGTTAAAATTTGTTATGCCAAATCAATTCAACAAGGGTTTAAGAAACAAGCATCTTACAATCTCCAGGTAGCAAAAACGAAAGTCCAGTGGGTGGGCCAGTAACATGAACAGAAACTATCAATCATATTCCAATAGAGCTAAAGAGTATCGATAACCCCTAGACACCTTTATTGAAATGGAATCTGATCACTAACTATGAGAATAAAACAATCACATTCCCATTAAGAATTTTTTTAAGTGAGGATTTTATTATTAAGCAGTACCTATAATTGGTACTGTAAACTCCACAGGTAGAAATCTTGAGGTGGCTCATAGTGTATGTACTGGTTTTGAATTGCCTTGATTTTAACACCCTGTGGTAGGAATCATTTGCTTTCTACTTAGGAGGAGTGCTTTCTGTTTCCCACCTGTAAGAGGATTTAAGAAAAGCATAAACTCAAGTCCTAAAGCAGGCTGAGGCAACCATATCCTTAGAACACCTCTCACCACAGCGTGATTCTTCACATAGCAGGGCTTGCACACGGGCTTGTCATTGACCATCACGTATATTTCCCCAGCTAGGATGCTGTCACAGTCAAAGCAGCAGAAGTGTTTCAGGTGCCAATTCTGGTTTTCTGCCTGGGTATACTCATTGCTGAATATCAGCTAGGAAGAAAATAAAAATAAAGATCGTTTTTTAAAAACATAATAAGAGATATAGGTCAATAACAACATACTTTCTCAGGGTCTGAAGTTTGATAACCTGAAGCTTGAACTTACGCTATCACTTAGTTTCATCTAATCAATCTTTTATATTTATAGTCTTTCATTTGTCAACCCCATTAACACAGACACTCAGAATGAATGATATCAAAAGTTTCTTTTTTAAAACTACTTCTTTTGATGTAAGCAGATCAATTGCTGTTTGGTTAGTTCTTGTTGCCTTCTAGGTAAAGGGACTATATGAGGGTCTAACAGGGCACCAGCAGGCAGGTAGTCCCATAGAACATACCTCGTCACAGCCAGCACATCGGGGTTTCTCGCTGTCACAGTAATGTCTGCCACAGTATAGCTTCTCATTCTTCCAGAAATAAATCATGTCAACCAGGAGTTCCTGGCAGATGCTGCAGACAAAACAGGCTGGGTGCCACAGTTTATCATAGCCGGCCCTTTCGGCATAGATGGCGGGGTCGCCTTCCTTCATACTCAGTTTGCAACAATAGCAGGACTGAAAGGGAAGCCATCCAGAACAAGCTCGTCATTAGAAGACTGCCATTTCTTATTATTGGCTACAGCAGAAATTCAGAGAAACAACTTTGAAGAGACATAATTTCTCCTGAAGTTGCAAATTTGTTGATGTAGACAATAAAGTATTAATTCTTCTGTGAAACAGAATCTCAGCTTTCGCCAGACTGTTCAAATCTACTTCATTTACCCTATGTGTAATAGGATATTGTTTCCTAAATTAAAAGTCACTTATGGAAAAAGGATAATAGTAATTTTCAGCTCAATTTTAAGTAGATTCTCTAAAGATTACCTTGGAGCTTATTAGTGCTCTTTTTTTGCAACTCAGCTTTACTGGTGCTAACTGGAGCCCATATAAGGGATATATTACAGCGGGTTTAGTTCTTACGTCTCTGTGTCATAATTCCTCCTACCTTCAAGTCATTAGCAAAATACTTCAATTTTTCCCTTTAGAAGAGACTTTAAAAAAAGCTTCACTATACAGCCACATAAATTTAAGTTTGAATTTTAGGCATATTCTCACAAGCAAAACTGAATTAACCTAAGCATATATTCTTATTTATAGGTAGAGATAAGCAATTAACTCCAAGGTTATGTTTAGAAACAGACTCTAGAATAATATGCAGTCTTTGATCAGCATGCCAATACCAACTACTATCTGTACATAAAACTCACAATTGGCCGGTGCAGTGGCTCACTCCTGTAATACCAACACTTTGGGAGGCCGAGGTGGGCAGAACACAAGGTCAGGAGATCAAGACCATCCTGGCTCCTGGCTAACATGGTGAAACCCCATCTCTATTAAAAACATAAAAAATTCCCTGCATGGTGGCACACACCTATAGTCCCAACTACTTGGGAGGCTGAGGCAGGAGAATACTTGAACCTGGAAGCAGAGGCTGCAGTGAGGCAAGATCACACCACTGCACTCTAGCCTGCGTGACAGAGTGAGACTCCATCTCAAAACAGAAACAAAACTCTCACAATTATCCTTGACAATAGATACACAGAAAATTTGGATTTAGAAGTTTCAAACATGATGACCCTCTATGGGAAGTCTAAACTGAATCTTAATTCCATTTATTTCTCACACCTATTCCCTTTTGGAAACTCAGAGGAATGGTCCCCAGAAAAGTTCAAAGAAAGGGAAAAAAAAAAAACCTGTAAAATATACAAATCGGGCCAACAGTGTGACCACTCTACTTACATATTGAGTACTTTTGTGCTCAGCAGATTTGTCCTCCATGGCCCCTGCTGCTGGTGGGGTGCTTCTATCCCCTCCAGGGATGTACATTTGTTTGGGGCCTTGGGCATCCATCTCACAGGGAAGTTTGACATCTCCTACTCCCAGAGCCTCACTCTTATATTTCTTCACAAACTGCTCCATCTCCTTCACCTCTCTGGGAGACAACTCATGGCACTTTGAAGGGTCCTGATCATGTGCAGGGAGCTGCTTCGCCAGCTGCTTCTTCCGGTACTGTGCCCCCTCTGAGCCCGCCACTGGCTGCTTTTCCTTAGGTAGCATCTGCATGTACTGCCTGGCCTGAACCACAAGGAGGCCAATGTTAACTGGGAGAAGGATTGGCCATTAGGCAGTATGACATGTTATAACACACATCAGAAGCAAGTTACTTAAGAAAGAAGTGGGTTCCATCCAATAACAGCAACTCAGCCTCACAGCATATTCAGAAGTTAAAGCTCAAAAATGGTATACTGAATAGATTTAGTTGGGCAAAAAGTGACACTATTTCTCCATGAAATTATACATTTTTTCAGTTTGTAATATCTGGGTTACTACTGTTTACTTAAGGTAAATAAACAAATGTACAATTGAAAAAGAACACAAACTTTTAGGCAGACATGTTTGGAATGGTCTATAGGACCAGGAGCATTTTTATCACATAAAAAATGATACCACAAAATTCACTTTAATGATTTAACTAACTTTAAAAGATTTGCAAATGTTTCATCTAGTTGTTATAAAACTGAGATCTTTTTGGTCTAATACAGTATTAATAAAGGAAATAAAAAAATAAAAATAGATAAAGTTGAATATTTTTTTCAGGTCTACACGGACAAAAATTCTTACCATCTTAAGAGAAATCCTCTCAAGAGTAAGCTAGAAGAATTACTAGATGGATATAAGCCATGTGATTTACATCTAATTATTAAGAATGTTAGACTACTCCCTCAAAAAGGTAAACATAGCTAGGGAGTTGGAAAAAAATTTATAAAGTATCCTAGTTTTATATTCAAAAGACTAGAATGGGAATCAGAAGTCAAAGTAATGAGAACCCCAGAAGAATAACAGATCTGGAATGTGTGGAGTTGATCAGGTCACCAAAGAAACTGCCCCAAATAAACAGTCCAGGAACTTCAATAAGGGAACTCTCTGTTCCAATATTATTTACCAATGCCTGATTGTGGACAGGAGGAGCCCACTCATAGGTAACTGTATTGATGGAGACATTCTTCTTGGCAGCAACTGGATTGGTCAATATCATAACATTGCGTTTATACATGGGAATTCCATCTGACTTTAGTTTTGCAATCAGGGTTGTATACTTGGTGTCTTCAAAAAGTTTTCCCACTTTTCGATCCTCTTCATTGCTCAAGAGGACATCATGCTCTTCTTGGCCACATTTGCAGTTACGACATATTTTTCTATGATTTTGAAAATAAGTAGAAAATGATTAATTATACCTAATTGATATTTATGGTGATACATTTATAGTTCATAAAATAAAACATATTCTATATCGTGGTATGCAAACGCAAGTCCTTTTTTAGGAGGGAGAATATCTATAAATTTAAGCAAGAAGGAAACAAAAACACAACTTTGCTTGATAAGGCTTTTAAAAGTTAGGTTGTAAAAACTGACAATTGGGACCCAATTAAACTAAAAAGCTTCTGCGAAGTAAAGGAAACTGGCAACAGGGCAAACAGACAACCTACAGAATGGAAGAAAATATTTACAAACCCTGCATCCAACAAAGGTCTAATATTTAGAATCGATAAGGAACAATTCAACAAGCAAAAAAATAAAACATTAAAAATGGGCAAAGGATATGAATAGACACTTCTCAAAAGACGACGTACATATGGCCAACATATATGAAAACATGCTCAATATCACAAATCATTAAGGAATGCAAATCAAAACCATTATGAGATCCCATCTCCTATCAGTCAGAATAGCTATTACTAAAAAGTCAAAAAATAACAGATGTTGCAGAGAAAAGGGAATGCTTATACACTGTCGATAAGAATGCAAATAGTTTAGCCACTGTGGAAAGCAGTTTGGAGATTTCTCAAAGAACTTAGCACTACCATTCAACCCAGGAACCCCAGAGGAAAATGCATTATTCTACCAAAAAGACAGTGCCCTCCTATGTTTATCACAGTACTATTCACAAAAGATGTGGTGGAATCATCCTAGACGGACATCAATGGTAGACTGGATAAAGAAACTCTGATACATATTTGCCATGGAATACTATGCAGACATACAAAAGAATGAAATCATGTCCTTTGAAACAAAATGGATGCAGCTGGAAGCCATTATCTTAAGGGAATTAATACATGAACAGAAAACCAAATACCACATATCTCACTTGTAGGTGGGAGCTAAATATTGAGTATACATGGACACAAAGATGGGAATGATAGACACTTGGGATTATTAGAGTGAGAAAGATGAGAGGGAGCAAGGTTTGAAAAGCTAACTATCAGGTACTATGGTAACTACCTAGGTGATGGAATCATTTGTACCCCAAACCTCAGTAACATGCAATTTCCCCATGTAAAAAAACCCTGCACTGCACATGTACATCTGAACCTAAAATGGAAGTTGAAAGAAAAAGGAAAGCAACAGAATTATCAGCCTACAGAGTCACTAATAATGTGTTTTTGGAAATTACTAATTTTGTGATTTAGATGGTACCATAAGGTTTCAACTTAATTTTCAAAGTAACTATTTTAACAAATTCAGTGTGTTTTGTAAACTAAACATGCATCTGCATTTCTGATATGATCATGAGAAGCAATTATTCATTTGATTATCAAACCTAACCAAGATTGTTTCAATTATTACACTGAAAGAAGTGTTGATGGCCCCAATAATAGACATCTTCAATTGTACCATTAAAAAAAAAAAAACGACTGATTTAAAAGTGTACACTTAAAGGGACATGTCTGAGTGTAACCCCATCTGATATTCCTTATGCTGTCACCAAAAAGCAATTAAATAAAATAGAGAAAAGGAAATAAACCCACAAAAATTATATGCAAGTTTTCTTAGAGAAGAGACTTCATATTTTATTGCATGTTAACATTTTATAGCCATTATCCAAGGGTTTTTGTTTGTTTAGTGAGAGATAGGGAAACTTTTCCCATCAAAGACTATGATCCTAGATTTAGCTTTACAGCCTTTCTCATTTTTTCTCAAATTATTTTGCCGTCCGTTTTCTTCCCTTTGTTTTTTCTTTCTCTTTCCTTCTCTTATTTCTTCAAACACTTACTGCCACCTGCCATGTTCTCTCTGCCATCATGGTGTTTCTTCTAGTTTAAGGACAACATCGTCCTCTTCACTCTGGTCTGGCACACAGACATTCATTTATTTATGCAACATGCATGAGTGCCCATGTGCCAATCAATGTATTTAACACTAGGACATAGTGCTAAAAAAAAAAAAAAATGGGCCTAGTCTCTTACTTCTAGAACTTACAGTCTGGTGGGAAACAGACATTAAACAATCACATACACACGCATGCATACACAAACACACACAATTTCATTTGTGATAGGAAAGTAAGGTATAGCTTGCCTTGAAAGGGTGTAATTTTGATTTCAAACTAGTGAAGAAAGGACTCCATAAGAAGGTGATGTTTAGGTTGAGATCTGGACAATGTATAAAACATAGGTGTAAATTGTGTATGTGGGTTTCATTATCTGGGGAGGAGAAAAGGAAGGGAAAGAAAACTCTCTAGTTAGTATCTGGGTATAAAGAGAAGTACCTACAGTGGTCCTGAATTAGAAAATAAATTGTCCCCTTAGGTCTCATAACCAGGGCAGGTTGGTATGACAGTAGTGAGATGAGTAAATGGGACAGTGACAAGGCTGGAGAGGTAGGGAGGCAGGAAGTCATGCAGGGACTCATAGAACACATTAGGAAATTTGGCCTTCATCATAAGGGCAATCAGGAGCCAGCAAAGGATTTTTGGTAATGGAATAACATGATCATATCTGTAATTTTAAATATTACAGTATCTGCCATGTGGTAAATGGATTAGAGGCAAAACAGAACTGGAAACAGGGAGACAGGTTAACATGTTAATTATGCATCCAGTTTACAATGGCATGGTTCTAAATCAGGATACTGCCACTACTTCACAAATGAAATTTACATCTTGGAGGGTTATTGTTGTGGTCCAGGTGAAATATGTTATGGCTTGGATCAGAGTATCCAATAGTGGAGATGAAAAGAAAGGAGGAAATTTGAGGTCTCCTTGGACAAAAACGGACTTTGTGGTGTATTTGGATATAGTGACGGTAAAGGGAAGGCTCAGTGATACCGTCTGGCTGTGACCTCACACAAATATCATCTTGAATTGTAGTTTCCATAATCCCCATGTGTCATGGGAGGGATGTGGTAGGAGATAACTGAATCGTGAGGGCTGTTATCCTCATGCTGTTCTCATGATAGTGAGTTCTCACGAGATCTCATAGTTTTATAAGCGAATTTTTTCCCCTTTTGCTCAGCACTTCTCCTTGCTGCCACAATGTGAAGAGCATGTTTGCTTCCCCTTCTGCCATGTTTGTAAGTTTTCTGAGGCCTCCCCAGCCATGCTGAATTGTCAGTCAATTAAATCTCTTTCTTTATAAATTACCCAGTCTCAGGTATGTCTTTATTAGCACTGTGAGAATGGACTAATAAATACAATAAATTGGTACTGCAAAGAGTGGGGATACCTGAAAATGTGGAAGCGACTTTGGAACTGGGTAACAGGCAGAGGTTGAAACATTCTGGAGGGCTAAGACGACAGGTCCATGTGGGAAAGTTTGGAACTTCTTAGAGACTTTTTGAATGGCTTTTACCAAAATACTGACAGTGATATGTGTAAGGTCTTTTAGACTGACAGCATCATGGATGCCATGGTGCCCCCTCCCCTCACCCCCCATCATGACCTGCATGTACACCTCTGGATGGCCTCCCGGAATTAGAAAATCTGAAGTAACTGGAAGACCATGAAAAAAGGAAGGATGATCAACCCCTGAGGCACCTAACTTGAGACATTCTTCTATTGTTCCTTATTCCAGCCTCATTTGACAAGGCAATTGGACTTTGTAATCGACCTTGGTCAACCTGTGACTCTAGACCCTATGACCCCCTCCCAGTTTGCAAAACATGCCCTATACTATAACTTCTGTAACTTTCCACTGCCAACCCCAAACCTATAAAACCAACTCCTATCCCACCACCCTCCTCTGACTCTCTTTTTGGACTCGGCCTGCCTGCATTGGGTGAATAAACAGCCATGTTGCTCACACAAAGCCTGTTTGGGGGTCTCTTCAGTCAGAGTGCATGTTTTAACATTTGGTGCTAGAAAACCGGGACCAGGGTATTCCTCTGGGGAGACCAGCCCCTGTCCTCACTCCCCCTCTAGGAAAAGACTCACCTTTTGAGACCTCAACACAATAGACCAGCAGCTCACACTTGGCATGCTCAACAGCTCTCTCCCCACCTTCAGATTGAGTAGGCAGACTCTCTCTTCCTCTTTCTCTCTCTTTTCCTTCAGAGAAGAGGAGACAAGTCTCTCCCTCTTTCTCTCTTTTCTTTTAAATCTTTCTCCTTCCAGTACAGACAAAGACGACACTCTGTATCCATGTAGAGACAGAAGAGACAAGTCTCTCCCTCTCGCTCAAAGACTCAGGCATCGGTCACGGACTCAGGAAGACAGTCTTCCCTTTGTGTCGGGTCAACAGCAGGGATGCCTGCCTTGATCATTCACTCATGTTACAGCCAGGAATCATCAGGGATGCCTACTGAAAACCCTGGTAGCTGCTCGCTCCTTCTAGTCTCTACTCCTTTCCTTAAAACTTATCTCCTTATTCCACCCTCTATTCCTCAGTCTTCACCTCTAGTCTGAATCCCAAAAACCTAAAACCTCTTCAACTGTCACCTAATATGAAACCTAAACATCTTTTTTTTTTTTTTTTTTTTCCTGTGACATGGCCTGGCCCCAATATAAATTAGACAATGGTTCTAAATGGCCAGAAAATGGCACTTTCGATTTTTCTATTCTGTGAGACCTAAACAATTTTTGTCAACAAATGGGCAAATGGTCTAAGGTACCTGACATCCAGGCATTTTTTTTAACACTCCATTCCCTCCCTAATCTCTGCTCTCAATGCAACCTTTCCCAAATTTTTCTTCTATCCCTTCCATCTGCCCCTCCTGCCTCTGCCGGTGACCCAGAATCCTTCTTGTCCACTGACCCTTCCGACCTTTCTCCTCCTTGCCTGTCTGAACCAGACCCTAATCCAGGCCCTAACCTCCCCCTGCCCCCCGCCTCAAATCCACCTCCTTATGCCCCTTCTGTCACCTCCCCACCTCATACTCGGCCTGGCTTACAGTTTAGATCTGTGGCTAACTCCTCAGCCCTTGCCCAACATTTCCCCCTTTGAGAGATGGCTGGAGCCGAAGGCACAGTTAGGGTGCACATTCCATTCCTTTCTCTTTATTCAACCTTCCCAAAATCAGCCAACGGTTAGGCTCCTTTTCATCAGATCCTACTAAATATATACAAGAGTTCTAATACTTAACCTAGTCCTATAATCTCACCTGGAGTGACTGGTCATCTTCTCTCACCCATGAAGAATGCTTAATGTGCATTTTATCACCCAATCAGCCCGACATTAAAAAAGCTACAGAAATTAAAATCTGGCCCTCAAACTCCACAACAGGGATTAATCAATCTCACCTTCAAGGTGTTCAATAATAGGGAAAAAGCTGCCCTGAGGCAGTGCATCTCAGAACTACAGATGCTTGCCTCTGCCACAAGACAAACCCCAGCCACACTACCGCAGCCACACCACCAGCTCACAAAGACTTCAAAGCACCCAGACTGCAGCATCCAGCCGCCCCCTCCTGGACCTTACTTCAAGTATCAGAAACCTGGCCACTTGGCCAAGGAATGCCCGCAGTCCGGATTCCTCCTAAGCCCTGCACTGACTGGGGGGGCCCCCATGGAAAGTGGGACTGTCTGACTCACGTCACTGCTCCCAGAGCTCCTGGAGCTCCCACCCAAAGCTCTGGGACTGAATCCTTTCCAGATCTCCTTAGCTTAGTGGCTGACGACTGACACTGCCTGAACATCTTGCAGAGTCCCCCTGGACTGTCACATGGACGCTGAGCTTTGGTAACTCTTGCGGTGGAGGGTAAGTCCACCCCCTTCTTAATCAACATGGGGGCCACTCATTCCAGGCTGCCTTCTTTTCAAGGACTTGTCTCCTTGGCCTCCATAACTGTGGTGGGAATTGATGGTAAGGTTCCAGGCCTCTCAAAACTCCCCAAGTCTGACCTCAATTTAGCCAGCACTCCTTCCCACATTCTTTTCTAATCATCCCTGCTTGTCCAGTTCCCGTTAGGCTGAGATATCCTAGCAAAACTGTCTGCCTCCTTAACTATTCCTGGGCAACAGCCACACCTCATTGCCACCCTCTTCCCTCAATCCCTACCTCCCTCAATAGCTCCCCTTATGTCCCTCTACCTTAACCATAGTGTGCAGGACACCACCTCCCCATCCCTTGCTACAAGTCAGTAACCCCTCCTCATCCCATTAAAACCTAACCACCCTTATCCTGCCCAATGCCAGTACCCCATCCTAGCACAAGGCTTAAAAGGCCTAAAGCCTGTTATTACTTGCTTACTGCAACATGGCCTTTTAATTCCTATAAACTCTCCTTACAATTCCCCTATCCTAGCTGTCCCCAAACTAGACAAATTTTACAGACTAGTCCAAGACCTCTGCCTCATCAATTAGATTGTACTTCCCACCCACCTGGTTGTACCATACCCTCCTATCTTCCATATGCCCTCTGCCCCAACTCACTGTTCTGTTCTTGACCTCAAAAATATTTTTCTTAAGCCCAAATTTCTTCTCCATCTGATATAATCCTTCACAAGCATACACATGCACTCCTTGCCAACCGTATCCAGTTAATTTCCCAAACCCCAGCCCCATCCACTAAACAAGCTTCTCTCCTTCCTAGGCATTGTAGGATACTTTTACCTCTGTATACCAGGTTTTGCCCCCCTAACCAAACCACTTTATCAACTTACAAAAGGAAACTTAGCTGACCCCATAGAACAAAAATCCTTCCCCCATTCTTCCTTCTGTTTTCTAAAAAAGGCCTTAGCAATTGGTTCTACTTTAGCACTCCCCAACTCCTCTCAATGCTTCCCTTTCTACATAGCAGAAATAAAAGGCTTGTGCTGTTGGAATTCTTACACAGGAGCCAAGCCCACAGCCTATAGCCTTTTTATCCAAACAACTTAACCTCACAGTCCTGGACTAGCCCTCACACCTATGCGCGGTAGCAGCTGCTGCCCTGATACTCTTAGAATCCCTCAAAATCACAGGCTATGCCCCACTTACCCTCTATAGCTTTTACAGCCTTCAAAGTTGAGTTTCCTTTTCACATCTCATGCACTTACTTTCAGCCTCTCACCTTCTCCAGCTTTATGCACTCTTTATTGAAACCCCATAGTAACCATTGCTCCTGGACCTGATCTCAGCCCAGCCTCTCACTTAATACCCAACACAAAACCAGAACCCCATGACTGTACCTCCATGTAGTATCCTCCCATTTCCCCATATTTCTCTTTTTTCCTATACCAGACCCAGACCACACATGGTTTATTAATGGCAGTTCCTCCAAGCCCAGTCAGCTGGCACTGGCCAAAGCTGGCTATGCTGTTGTATCCCCCTCATATATTATCAAGGCTGCCACACTCCCCTCTTCCACCACTTCTCAGCAGGCTGAACTGATTGCCTTAATTCATGCTCTTACTCTTGGCAAAGGAATACACATTAATTATCTATACTGATTCTAAATACACCTTCCACATCCTATACCATCATGCTGCCATATGGGCAGAAAGAGGTTTTCTCACTGCACAAGGATCCTCTATTATCAATACCCCTTAATAAAGGCCCTCCTATGGGCCACTCTCCTCTCAGCCGAGGCTAGAGTTATTCACTGCAGAGGACTCCGGATTCGAGCCACTCCTAGAGAGCCCAAAGGGTAGGCCCTTTGAACTCCTATATGGCTACATCTTTCTGCTTGGGCCTAACCTTATTTCAGACACCAGTCCTCTTGGTGACTATATTCCAGTCCTCCAACAGGTCAGACATGAAATCCGCCAGGCTGCTAATTTCCTCTTATCCACTCCAGATACCCAGCCACATGAAAAGTGGAAGGTCAGTCCTAATTAAAAGCCTAACCCCTTGGTCTCTGCAACCTCGGTGGACAGGACCCTTCCTGGTCGTCTACAGCACTCCAACTGCTGTCCATCTACAAGACCCTCCCAATGGGTCCATCATTCCAGGATAAAGCTGTGTCCATCAGACAATCAGCCTGACTCCTCCACCTCCTCCTGAAAGTCACAAGTACTCTCCCCCACTTCTCTTAAACTCACTGGTATCCCTGAAGTGGAAGAGTAACCCTATATAATAAACCTAACATACCTTTTACTTTCATTAGGCATCTTTTTCCTAATACCACTATTTAATCAGTCTCCCCTACTGCTTCAACCATACCTCAGAAAGTCTCTGTTTCTATTGTTTTCTGTCTAACTGTGCTCAAATTCACTGTACTCATTTACTTTTACATGCGCTGCTTTTGTTAAGTTGCTGGTTTACACTTTTCCTCCAGGCAACTACAGCTGATATTTCATGGTTTTACCCTCAGGCTGCCACCCTTAATTCTCTCTTAGAGTGGATAGATCATCATCTTCTTCTTACATCTATCTGCCTTCCTACCGACTTGTACCATAGTTTTCCTTACTCCCACAATTCAGCTTACCAATGGACACAAGAGCCTCCCTGTTCCCCTTATGGTCCTGACACAACACAAACAGGTCATTACATTGACCCCCTTACTTATAGGGTTAGGAATTACTACTGCACTCGGCACTTACCACATCAATTGTCACTTTCTGTAGCCTCTCTAATGATTTCTCTGCTAGCACTGCAGAAGTAATTCAATCACTATCCCTTTTTCAAGCTCAAGTAAATTCCCTAGCTGCAGTGTCCTCCAAAAATGCAGAAGTCTTGATTTACTGTCTGCTAAAAAGGGAGGCCTTTGCCTATTCCTAAATGAAGAATGTTGTTTTTATGTAAACCAGTCGAGCCTTGTACGTGATGCCATCACAGAGCCCAAAAGCTTGCTAATCAGGCAAATGGTTATTCTGGACCTGGCTGGACTGGCTGGACACTCTAACTGGGTGTCATGGCTTCTCCCAATCCTCAGTCCTCTGATACCTATCTTTCTCCTTATTTCAACCCTGTGTTTTCCAATTAGTATCTCAATTCCTAAAAAATCATATATAAGTGGTAATCAGTCAATATGGCAACTGCTCCTTCTAACAACCCCACAATATCACCCCTTGCCCTGAGATCTCCCAGCAGTCTAAATACTTTTTCGGAGAAGCCCTGAGAAACACTGCCCCATCACCCCTCTGTGCCAGTTTTCCTAATATTCCACTGCCCTCCATTCTTCATTTCTTTTTCCTTTATATTACTAATATAAAAAGGAATGTAAGGCCATTTAGGCTGACAGCAACATGGATGGCATGGTGCCCATGACCCACACATACACCTCTGGATAGGCTTCTGGAATTAGAAAATCTGAAGTAACTGGAAGACCATGAAAAGAGATCGAAGGATGATCAACCCCTGCAGTGCCTAACTAACTTGAGACATTCTTCTATTGTTCCTTATTCTGGCCTCATTTGACAAGGCAATCAGACTCTGTAACCAACCTTGGTGAACCTCATGACTCCAGACCCTACAACTCCCTCCCAGTTTGCAAAAACTGCCTTAAATTGTAACTTCTATAACTTTCCACTGCCCTCAAACCTATAAAACCAACTCCTATCCCACCACCCTCCTCTGACTCTCTTTTTGGACTCAGCCCACCTGCACCTGGGTGAACAAACAGCCATGTTGCTTACACAAAGCCTGTTTGGGGTGTGGGGGGGGTCTCTTCATTCAGAGCATGTGTTTTAACAATATGGATAATGAAGTCCAGGCTGAGGTGGTCTCAGATCGAGATGAAGAACTTTCTGGGAACTGGTCTAAAGGTCACTCTTGCTATTCAAAGAGACTGGTGGCATTTTATGCCTGCCCTAGAGATCTGTAGGCAGGGACAAAACTTTGAGTTTGAGAGAGATGATTTAGGGTATCTGGTGGAAGAAATTTCTAAGTGGCAAAGCATTCAAGAGATGATGGGGGATAAAAGTTAAAATTTGCAGCCTGACAATGTGATACAAAAGAAAAAGCCATTCTCTGGGGTGGGATTCAAGCCTGCTGCAGAAATTTCCATAAGTAACAAGGTGCTCGAATGTTAATCACTAAGACAATGGAGAAAATGTCTCCAGGGCATGTCAGAGGGCTTCAGAGCAGCCCCTCCTATCACAGGCCTGGAGGCCTAGGAGGGAAAAATGCTCTCATGGACCAGGCCCAGGGGTCCCTGCTGTGTGCAGCCAGACCTGCTACTCTGCATGCCAGCTTTTTCAGCTCCAGTGGTGGCTAAAAGGGGCCAAGGTATAGCTAGGCCCATTGCTTGAGAGGATGCAAGCCCCAAGCCTTGGCAGCTTCCATGTGGTGTTGGTCCTGCAGGTATGCAGAAGATAAGAACTAATGTTTGGGAACCTCTGCCTAGATTTCAGAGGATGTATGAAAATGCCTGGATGTCCAGGCAGAATTTGCTCCAGGTGCAGTCCTCATAGAGAACCTCTTCTAGGGTAGTGTGGAAGGGAAATGTGGGGTTGGAGCCCTCACACAGAGTCCCTATGAGGGCAATTCCTAGTGTAGCTGTGAGACGAGGGCCACCATCCTCTAGGCCCCAGAATGGTAGATCCAAGGACAGCTGCAGGCACTCAACACCAGCCTGTGACAGCAGCCAGGAGGGGGGCTGTACCCTGCAAAGCACAGGGGCAGAGCTGCCCAAGGCCATGGGAGCCTACCTTTTTTACATCAGCACACCCTGGATGTGAAACATGGAGTCAAAGGAGATCATTTTGGAACTTTAAGGTTTATGACTGCCCTACTGGATTTTAGACTCACATAGGGCCTATAGCCCCATTCTTTTGGCCAATTTCTGCCATTTGGAATGGCTGTATTTACCCAATGCTTATACCCTCATTGTATCTAGGAAGTAACCAACTTGATTTTACTGACTCACAGGCAGAAGGGACTTGCCTTGTCTCATATGAGACATTAGACTTGGACTTTTGAGTTAATGCTGAAATGAGTCAAGACTTTGAGGGACTATTGGAAGGGCATGATTGTGTTTTGAAATGTGAGGACATGAGATTTGGGAAGGGCCAGGGGCAGAACGATATGGTTTTAGATGTGTCCCCTCTCAAATCTCATCTTGAATTGTATTTCCCTTAATCCCCATGTGTTGCGGGAGGGAAATGGTGAGAGGTAAATGAATTATGAGGGCTGTTACCCTCATGCTGTTCTCATGATAGTGAGTTCTCATGAGATCTGATGGTTTTATAAGGGGCTTTTCCCCCTTTTGCTAGGCACTTCTTGGTGCTACCATGTGAAGAAGGATGTGTTTGCTTCCCCTTTTGCCATGATTATAAGTTTCCTGAGGCCTCCTAAACCATGCTGAACTGTGAGTCAATTAAACCTCTTTCCTTTATAAATTACCCAGTCTCAGGTATGTCTTTATTAGCAGTGTGAGAACAGACTAATATACTTAGTCCCTCGAAAAATGAAACCAAATTTCTGGGATGAGTAAATTAGTAGAAGGAATGTAATTTATTAAGATAGTATATGCAAAAGATGAACATATTTGCAGTATGGAGTAGGGAAGGTTGATGGAAGTCTCCAAAATGAAACAACTGATAAATTTGATATGCCTGTGAGACAAGATAAAGGTATTATACAGTGTAGGATATATAAATCTCATGTTAAAAACTGTATCCTGGTAGGAAATATAAATTTGGTGGTCAGGGAACAATATATAATGACTATGAGTTAAAGAGATCACCTTTGCCTCTTGGGGAAAGTGTAGAGGAAAAAGTAAGGACTCAAGAAAGTCTGACAGAGGAAATGAAGCTGGAAAAGGTGACAGAAAAATAGAGTAGGGAGACTTTGTGGTGTTAAAAATTTAAGCTGGGACTAATATACAGGGCAACAGCAACATACAATTAAGAGTGCCAATCTGAATGTTTTCAAATACATTCTAAAGATACTTACATTGTTCAGTCTATATAAAAATGGATTAACATTATATACAATTAGGTTAAGTATGCATGTTGAAATAACTAGACAACTAAATCAAAATTTTATAGTTTAAAATACTCAAATTAGAACAAAGGAAATAATAAAGTACTAAGTGTTCAACTCAGGAAGTTAGGAAAAAGCATAATAAGCCTGAAGTAAAAGGAAGGAAAATAAAAATAATAGCCGAAACTAGTAAAGGGAAATAGAAACGATTCTAGGAAGAGTTTCTATTCTATTTGTTCCCTGGGGTAGCTGGGGGAACGAACTCAGACACTCAGTATAGATCATACTGCATTAGTTTTAAGATGTGAAGCAAGAAAGCAACCTTGCTATCACCAATTCTAGTCACATTGTTCTAAAGGTACTAATCAGAGCCATGTGAAAAAGTTGTAAGAATTCATCAGAAAGAAAAAAAACTAAACTGTTGCTATTCACAGATGCTATGAATGATCACAGAGAAATGCAATGTATTAATCAGCATTAAGAAGAGTTTAATAAGTTAAGATTTAAAATTAATATAAATCATGAAATTTCTCTACATCAGAAACAGAAAAAGTAACTAAAAACCCAAATGAATTTCATTGCCAAATTATATAAATTATTAATTATAGATTTTAGGTTGTTGTATTCTGAATTTTCTTAAAATACTTTTCAGTATGCAAACTGAAAATATTAGATTTGACTTGTATATTCTTAGAGAAAGAGAGACAGAAAGAGAGTGAGAGAGAAAGAGATGGGTGGTGGAGAGGCAAATTGCTTTCCTTGTGCACACTGGTCAGAAATCTTTATTTGGTAAGAATTTATTGAAGAACTTGCATATTCTAGTTCAGTTATAAAATAGTCTTTCTATCATCTGGTTATCTCATACTCCCATCTAGTGGGAAGCTGCAAGTTATCCTACTACCATATGTTCTTCACTTTTACTCTTTGGTTAACAAAACGATGTAATTATTTATAAAACTATCACACTGCTTTTGGATCAAGTTTAAAATTATGCTTTCCTGAGGGGGAAAAAGGTGGGGTGGGAATTTAGTTCTTAATATAGCTAAATAGATCCTTATATGGTTGTGAACTAGAGCATGCATCCTAATAATTAGCAAAGGGATGTCTAAAAGGATCAAGTCTGTATAATAAATACTGGAATTTGGAAATTTTTACAATCTAAGTTCTACACCAGTACAACATGAATAACACAAAATAAGAAGGGTCAGATTTTAGAATTTGAAAGATAAATAGTAAAAGATACAAGTGAAATAAACCCTGATGGTTTCTAAAGCATTAATAAACTATGGTGAGCTGTGGCTTCATTAAATAAATTATATTTACTATTAAATATAAAGAGTTAAATTAACGAATTATAGAAGAACCAGCTCTGTATTTTTTTTTTTTAATTATTATTGGTCTTGGCCATTAGAAGAATTTACAATCTCAGGAAGCCTCTGCCTTTCTACCAATGCCTTCAACCATGCAACATACCTTTATTAATAAGTAAGTAAAATCAGGTTAAAACAACATACTAACAGCAGCAGTGGTGAGAAAAACAAAATACCTAAGAAGTCATACTATGACATATAATTATCAGTTTTCTAAGAAGAGAAAACCTATGATTGATTCATTATAATTTTTAAAATCATGACTATATTCAAAGACTCATCTGCATCCTCACTCCAATGTGGTGAATTATGGTAACAGAGCCCTTAGTAAAAATGTGACCCAAGAATGGTGGCATGGTTCTTTAACTAGAACTGTCATCACTGAAACAGCTGGGATGACCACATCCCTTCCAGATCCCTTACACTGGAGCTCCTTTTCTACAAGAAGAGCCAGCTACAAACCACTCTGCAAGAAAGCATACCATAAATTCAGCACCAGGTGCCAAGAGCTATGTATTGTTGAAATCTGTGCTATTACCACTTACCTAGTTTTAGGTTTTAAAAATCTTTTTCTGGGTGGGGAGGGATAGCATGGCGAGAAATACCAGATATAGGTGATGGGGGGATGAAGGCAGCAAACCACCTTGCCAGGTATGTACCTATGCAACAAGCTGGCATGATCCGCACATGTACCCCAGAACCTAAAGTACAATTTAAAAAAAAATATTTTTCTTAGAGTTCTAATCTACAGTGTTTTAGATTTGAATCTCCCACATTTAAACTAAAAAAATTTACTTTCAGAAATACCTATAAGAACTTTTAAAGTCACTTGGAAGCAATCCAATAAATTTATTAAAAGAAAAACTTTGTTGAGGAATTAGAGAAGAAAAGGATACCACTGTGATCTTGTTATCCAAGAGTGGCCTGAGAATGAGTCGGATGTTTATCACATATTCAATTTCAACCTAAAACAACCCAGATACTACCCTTAAGAAAATGAAGAATGTTAAAAATTGGTTTTATACAAACCTAAAACAAAAACAGGGTATGGGTGAGCACAATACCCATGTGCAAAGAGCTTTTCATGAGGTGTGTGGATTCTCTTTCTTCAGGTGATCCGTAAGTAAATTTTGATGATTTATATAAACAGCTTGTTTACTAAATTTATTTGTGTTATACTGATTTGCTAGTTTTAAGAGTACATAAATCAGTTGCCATATTTAGCACAGTTTTCAAATCTCTGAATTTTCTAAACTGTCCTATTGAGCAATTCTCTCTCCAGACTCTCCACAGGGTGTTAAGAAAAGTTCTTTGGGGGGAAAAAAGGAAGGAGATTAAGAATTAAGTTAGTTTAAAAGTCTTTTTTATGGTTTTTTTTAAAGAGATGCAAACGTGAACTGGTAGATTGTGAAGCTCTAAGGTGTGAGGATAGAGGAGGGTTATTTGTATTAAAAAGTCATTTCTACAAAAATTTAGCATCATTAACACATATATATGCAAACATTAATATGTATGGCAAATCAAAATTGTGTACTCAAAACTTCACAACTTAAGACTTCTGGAGTTAAATCTAAGGGGTGGAGAAAAGGGAGGAGTGAGGGGGAGGTAGGGAGAGAGAGAGAGAGAGCCTGGGATAGCAAATTCTAGAACCAAACTACCAAAAGTATTGCCTGAGACAAACGTATTTACAGTTTCAAGCTCACAGCAATCAAGAAACTATCCTTTATTCTCCCAAAATAAATTTTTTTGTATCACTATTTGTAAAACTTACTATTTTTCCAAGGCAAGTAGTAGAAACGAGAGTGCTTTGACATGCTGCCAGCATTCATAGTGATTTAAAAGCATGGCTGTGGCATTGCCACAAACCATAATTTAAAAGAGTTGGAAACTGCCCTTTTCTAACAGGGATATACATATATGGATTTAAGTGTGGGCCTCTGTGATAGAATTCAAGACAAGTATTAATCCATTTATGGTAGGGAATTTTTAGTTTTCAGCCAGCTCTAAATCAATCAGAAATTCTGAACAGATGTCTGTTATAATGAAGTAACACATTTTTAATAAAATGCAACAGTTTTATTGGGAGACTATAACAAGGTAAAGTAAAACAACAATTCTGTTACTTAATATGATAAATGACATGGTTGCAATTATATTAACTATACCTTCAATATGAAATAACAGGCTATAAACTCCTGGAAACCTTGGGTTTGTGTCACACATCATGATCTCTAAATATTACTTGAAAGGGTGCCCAGCAGATAGTTCTTATTGGGTAGTTATCAGGCTTCGTCAGCCTTTTGTTTTCCTCTACTATTTAATCATAGGCACACTGAAAAAGGAGAGAGCTCACAGTTAAAGTACGCCTTTGTCCACAAGGATGTCTGTATCACAATAATCACACTTCAGAGGTGACAGCCTGGTGCAGTTCAAAGTTCACTGGCCCCGAGAGTGAAAAATATGCATTCTAGTATCTACTCTGCCATGGAGAAAGGTTTTGGCAAACTCTCAATTCAAATTCAGCTCTGCCATCTAAGCCATGACTTTGGTAAGTAATTCCACTTTCCCAAGTCTTTGATTTCTCATAATTAATAAATATTAAGAGGATTAGGTACAATCAGGTACATAAAAAGTTGTGATAAGCAGAATTTTAAGATGGCCCCTATATCTTCTGTACCTTGGTGTTACTTTCATGATTATGTTACTTTTATATGGCAGATGGGAGATTTTCCATGTGTGCCTAATCTAATCATGTGATCCCTTAAAAAGCAATGGGTTTTCTCTAGCTGGCAGAAGAGGAAGCTGGAGGCAGAAGAAGTTGGAGCCATGTGAGGTGCAGGAAGGATTCTAAGCAGTGTTGCTGGCTTTGAAGATGGAAGGGGTTGTACCTCAATGAATGTGAGTGGCTTCTAAAAGCTGAGAGTTGTCAGCTCCCAGTGGATAGCCAACAAGGAAACAGGGACCTTGGTTCTCCAACCATAGAAAATGAGGGCTACCAACAAGAATAAACTTGAAAGCAGATTCTGCCCCAGAGCTTAAAGATGAGAACTTAGCCTGACCAACACCTTCATTTCAGCTTTTTGAGGTGCTAAGCATAGAATGTAGCTAAGCCAGCCCCCTTCTCCCAGGCTTCTAACTTAAAAAATAATGAAGTGTTGGCCGGGCATGGTGGCTCACGCCTATAATCTCAGCACTTTGGGAGGCCAAAGTGGGTGGATCACCTGAGGTCAAGAGTTCGAGACTAGCCTGGCCAACATGGTGAAACCCCGTCTCTACTAAAAATACAAAAAATTAGCCGGGTGCGGTGGCAGGCGCCTGTAATCCCAGCTACTTGGGAGGCTGAGGCAGGAGAATCACTTTAACCTGAGAGATGGAGGTTGCAGTGAGCAGAGATTGCACCATTGCACTCCAGCCTGGGCAACAAGAGCAAAAATCCATCTCAACAAAATAAATAAATAAAATAATGGATGTTGAGTTAATTAATAGATGTTGCTTTAACTTGCAAAGTCTGTAGTAATTTGGTATGCAGCAGTAGAAAATTATTATGAGTGCTTACTGGTGTGTGACACATAGAAATCATTCACAAATTATATTTCTTATTAATAATTCATGGGCTCAAATAAGTCATTTTAACTTCCTTTGGTTTTAGTTCTTTGATCTGTAAAATAAGGTTTGACTAGTTAAGTTACAAGTTCCACTCTCAATTCTTTAAGTCTAATAATTCATTTTTAGTCTCCTGCAACTATGGTGATACACTTTGATCTGGCATCCCCCATTCACCTCTCCAGATTCATTCTCCATGCCTCAGCACTCTGTGCTATTTCCCAGAAGGCTGACCCTTAAGGACTACACTCATGGGCTCCCTTGTCACTGGCAATGGGAAAATGGAAGGCGCCAGCCGGAAATCAGGGTGATGAAGAAGAATGAGATCTGGGTAATTATTTCCTGGCTTCCTATAAGTATGCAAGGTGATAAAAAGGAAAATGATTCCTAACAACTTGGCAGTATGTGGAAGCAGGGAAAAAGGGTGCTGTGGACTGAACTGTGTTTCCTCAAAGTCCTATGCTGAAGCCCAAACCCCTAATATAACTGCATTTGGAGTGGGGGCTTTCAGGAAGTAAAGTTTAAAAGAGTCAATAAGTAATTGTGAAAGTCACAATCCATTGGAATAGGTTACCTTATAAGAAAAGGGAGAGAGATCTTGTCCTCTTACACACACACACACCCCCAAGGAAAAGCTATGTGAGCATATGGTGAGAAGGCAGCCATCTGTAAGCCAGGAAGGGAGACCTCACCAGAACTCAACCATGTTGACTCCTGATATTGAACTTTCCAGCCTCTAGAACTGGGAGAAAGTACATTTCTGTTTAAACTACCAGGTTGGTGATATTTTGTTACGGCAGCCTGAAAAGACTAATATGTGGGCAGGGAAGACTTCTCAGAGATATTCCTTGAGCTGAGACTTTTTGTTTCCTAGTGGTAGGAGGCAGAGTTTTCCAGGCAGAGAACAACATGCAATAAGGCACAAAAATTTCAGGGAATAGTGTGTATTAAGCACTTGGAGCACAGGGTGCTTGAAGGGAAGTGAGAGTGGCTAGAAAAGCAAGCAGAAGCCAGATGTTGGGGTTTAATGTCAAAGGCCAAGAAATCTGCCTAAAATAAGTCCAGTGGGAAACTACTGAGGGTTCTCAAGTCATCAGAAGTATATAATAGTATCAACGTTCAAAAGCCCATTCTTGTGGTTGTATGAGAGGACAGACTAGTAAAGTGGTAGAGAAAAATTTAACTCTGATTGTTGAAATGTGCCCAATGACACCCTCAGGGTCCTAAGTCAAGGATCACCATGAAGCTGGAGGAGGAGGCTAGGTGGGCAGGGTCATGGGATCCCATGTCTACCTCACCCACAGAAGTTCTGCGGCCGTAGACTAGACCTGGAATCTTCGTTACATTCAGGACAACTAGTCTAGAATATTTTACTTCAGAGACTGTACTGAAAGAGGCTACATATGGAGGTCAAAGGCACCTGCTTCAGGTCTTTTAGTTACGGTGAAAAAGTCAGGGAATTATCAAGACTTCTAAGAGAAATGTGACTGGACTTATGTCAGGAAGATGGGAGAACTACTAAGAAATACCAACCTGGTGGACTCATCAATACTAGCTGAATGAGAGGCCATATGCAAAGCCCTAGACTTTTATGACTCTTGGATTTTCAGACTACACACAGTTGATTAAATGATAAAACTGAAATTAAAAAGGTTATTTTCATGCTGTCTAATATATTTTCATCTGAATATACCAAAGTGATCAATATAGACATAACAAAAATTACTATAAACTAACTTGCTTTAGGGAAATGATGGTATCTCTTAGGAATAAGCTTTAAAATCTCATGAGCAGTTTTTGGCAATTGCATAGCTGAACTAAAAAGAATACAGGTTAAGTATCTCTTACCCAAAATAAAAGAAGTACAATAAAACAGAGTATCAGATTTCAAATTTTTTTTTCAATTTTGGAATATTTGCATAAACCCAATGAGATATCTTGGGGATGCGGACCAAGCTGAAACATAAAATTCATTTTTGTATCATATACAGCTTATATACATAGCCTGATTGTAATTTTATACAGTATTTTAAATAATTTTGTACACGAAACAAAGGCTTGAATGCATTTTGACTGCAACCTGTCACATGGTCAGGTATGTGAAGTTTTCTACTTGTGGCATCATGTTGACACTCAAGAAGTTTTGGTTTTAGAGCATTTTGGATTTTGAATTTTTTGATTATACGTATTATAAGATTGTAAGGTAAAAACTATGCCCAGGAGAGGGCAGTGCAGTCTTCTGTAAAGTTAACTGATAGGCACAATAGAAACTAGTGTGAGCATTAAGAGCTGGGATGTTCTAATCTATGAAAACTATTTTGTGTTAAGTAAATTTACCTTTTTAAAACATGACCGACATATTGCCTCACTTTTATGTCCCTTGAAGAGACAGCACAAGGTAGAGCTATTTATATTTTGTAAAAAAAATTCCTGGAAAATTTTAGCTCCCCAAACATAAAGAATTGTACCAGTTCTAGCAGATTTCCACTGACTGCTATTTTAAACAATTATCTTTGTTTCTGAAAACTGATTCAATAAACTAGTTTTTATAAAAGCTTAATGTCTAAAATTTTATGTGTTTATATTCTCCTTTAATTTACACTGTACACATCTCAAGGGCTGATGAAATTATTTATTCTAAAGGATTTCCTGTGGAAATTTGTAGTACAGTACTGGTTCTCAAATGAGAGACATCCTAACAGGGTAGCTGCTATCCTAAAATTGTATAGTTATCATTATTTTTTTTCCTGCTAATTCCAACTTTGAGCAGACTTGTGAACTACCATTATGGACTTGACAGCCATTCATAAGCATAGGTTTCAAATACTGATTTTAGATTTATATGACATGCAGTAGTACTTTCAAAACAACCTAAAGATCTATATAAAATTCACATTTTTGACCCACTAACATTTTTCTTGTGTATGTATGCGCTTCATTCAAACCAAAACACTACATTTTTTTCTTAAAAAAAATTCAAGTGCTTCAAAGTTTTTCTGTGGTAACTTTACAGCTGAAAATTTTAAAGAGACCTAAATTCAACTTCATTTCCTGATAACTAACATATAAATGCTCAATTCAGTATTCGTATTTGTTTACTGAAAATGTAGAGATGAGATATGAAGTTACCAATTTTTAAGAAGAGAATAAATTATTAAACAGGGCCAGGAGTGGTGGCTCACACCTATAATACCAGTACTTTGGGAGGTTGAGGTGGGCAGATCACTTGAGGTCAGGAGTTTGAGACCAGCCTGGCCAACATGACGAAACCCCATCTCTACTAAAAATACAAAAAAGAAAAGTTAGCCAGGCATCATGACGCACGCCTGTATTCCAGCTACTCAGGAAGCTAAGGCAAGAGAATCACGTAAACCAGAAAGCAGAGGTTGCAGTAAGCTGAGATTGTACCACCGCACTCCAGCCTTGGCAACAGAGTAAGACTTTGTCTTAAAAAAAAATTTTAAAAAAAATTATTAAAGAGTCCTGGAGGATTACCACAAACTTATTTACCACCAGAAAGATATATTCAGTATTTCAGGCTCAGAGGAACTCTTAAAGACAGAAAATAAATCAAACAACTCTTAATATAGCTATTATAGTCGAATCCACTAAGTCAAACTTAATGACAGGAAGATAGAACACTTTACGTTGTATTCATTTTTCCGAAAAGACAATAACAGGTCTGCAACTTAGCAACCATGCTGAAAGACTAGCAAGATATCTCCACTGTCTGAGGAAGTATTGCAAAAAGTATAAATTACTAATGTGGTTGCAGTTTCCAAAACAATACCTCCAGAAGTGCAGTTCGAATCCTTCACATTTTTCTTTGCATTTTAAACAAGGGGCTCCAAATCCTTGCTCGTGACCTAAGCCCATCTGTTAAAAAGAAAACAACATGAATCTATTATTTCATTCTTTACAAATCTAAAAATTCAATAACTTGCACTTTTAATTCCACTTACCACTTGTGTTGATAAAACTTTCAAGCAAATCTTATGTTTAGTCAATGATGATTCCCAGATATGTACATGGTAGTTCCAAGTGCATACATAATTTAAATTCTGATTGCTTTTTATCATGAAAAGAGAAGCATCAGGATATAACTGTATAGAAAACTACAAATATTGCAAGTAACAAAAAGTCATGAATTCATGTCTTTGGCCACTACATGCCCCATAGCACAGCCCTGTAGTACAACAGGTACAACACTCAGGAAACCATAGCTTAAAAAGCAAGGCTCATCCCAAATACCATATTTTACAGCAAACAAAGAATTACATATTTTAGGAATTACAACTGAAATAATATTTTAATAGGATAAATATTATAATAGCTACAATAGACATTTACTGAATGCCAGTGCTATGGCTTTAATGTTTGTGCTCCTCCAAAATTCATGATGCAACTTAATTCTCAATGTACCAGTATTAAGAAGCTGCATCTTTATGAAGTTATTAGGTAGCTAGGCAATGAAGGCTCCACCCTCATTGATGGGATTAGCTGAGGGAGTGAGTTCCTCTCTTCCATCTTTTCTGAACCTTCCTCCATGTGAAGATGCAGCAAAATGGTGCCATCTTGGTAGCAGGAAGCAAGCCCACATTAGACAATGAATCTGCCAGTGCCTTTATCTTGAACTTTCCAGCCTCCAGAACTTGAGAAATAATTTCTATTATTTATAAATTACCCAGTCTAAGGTATTTTGTTATGGCAGCAGGAATAAACTACAACACAAGGAATAGAATAAGTACTTATATCTCATTAAAATATTACAAAAGCATATAAAATGCTTATAAGGTAGGCAATATTATTTGCCATTTTTGAAATGTCTTAGTTGAAACTCAGAGATTATGGAATTTGCTTAAGATCAAAGTGTTAATAAATGGTAGAGATTTGAGTTCAGGTCTTTCTGACTCCAAGGCCTGTGCCCTTCTGCCTAAAGTTGTGGGGAGGCAAGGAGTGGAGAGCTGTTATTATCGCCCTTGCTATAGTAAACCATCTTTTCTTCTTTACCATATTAAACAATAATCTTTGAGCACTTGCTGATACATGGCCTAATAAGTGCAAGGAGTGGGATGCAGAAGGCAGAAGGACACAAGATGGCAATTAAACTCTTTTACCCAACTACCGATATTAGAGAAAAAAAGAGTAGCCAGCCTTCTATCAGTACAGTAGCAAACCACCAGTAACCAGATTATTCCATGTTTTAAATACTGCATCAGTGACCATGAAGAATTGGTTACTGTTTAGTGCCTAAAGTAGCAGTTCAAGCCGGACAAGTAATAGTATTTTTCAATGGCCCTCTTTTGTAACTCTACCACATTGGGTTTGTCACTGTGCAATCAAAACCACATTGTAACTTGTTCCTTGAAAGATCAGTATGACATGCCCTGAAGTTGAAGTGAAGCCTTTCCTTTTGTTCTAAAGAAAATGGCCACATCCTCTTTCCATAACTAAGGCCATATTCAAACGCAGCTGGTCCGCTTAGCTGCTTAAGGGAACCCACATTATTTTTAAGTTAGACCATATCAAGTATACTCTCAAGTATAAACACCTGCCTAGCATTAGCTAAGCTTTATTATCTTTGCCATGTCCATATTACCAATTTTCAAAAGAACTGAAAGTCTTTAAATTGTATATTTAACGTCAACACTAAGCTTTTTTTTTTTTTAAAGCAATTAAATTGTTTCCTTCCCACTGATAATCACAGTTCACATAGTATGGAAATAAAGTAGGTTAAACAGAAGACAGAGGGAGACTGCTGGTTTTGTGTCAGAAGTATAATACATGTTTTCTCTATTATAATATCCATAGTAAAATGAAAAGCAAATCCAAAAAAGTGTATTCTTTTTCAAGCCCTTTCTAATTTTCCATTACAGAAGAGTTAGTCCTGAATGTGCCTGTTACATGGATATGACTCATACTATGTTCATGTATCTCCTGCTAAATAAACTAATCCCAAATGAAAATTTTGATTATATCATTAAGGCTTAATCACATAGCTTAGCTTAAATCAAAGGCTTTTAACCTCTCTTTTATGTAATTCACAATATGGAATACATTTTACCTCGTGACACAGAGCTTGCGTATACATACAAATTTACATATATGTATAAAATCCTGATATTTGCTGACAGATATCTAGAAATATGCTTCTGCCTCTAAATTAAATGGCTACTTAAATTCTTACATGCCTTCAAATTAGAATTGCCTGGTCTGAACAACACTGGGCTTATAAAAGACTGCAAACATCCTGTAACAATACGATCTCATTCTCTATTTCAGAATGCAATGAACTTTCAGTGAAAGTTCAGCTAATGTAACTAGAACCTCCATGAGTCACCAGAGTTTTTGCACTAAGGCTTCTGTGTAGCTCACTGCTGACTTAACAAAGTCTATTTTGCAAAGGGGCAAGTTGTTTTTTCCTACCAATTTTTTATCTTTGTAAATCAAAAATAAAATTCCAAGCCCACGGAGCATCTGAATGGATCCCACCTCTTGGCCAAGGTAATTCCAAAGTTAACCTGAAAAACTCTAGTTCAGGCCATGATAGGAAATGTGGCGTTAGGGGGTGGGGATGGAGAGGAGGTGCTGCTTCACAGCTGGCTCCTACTTTACTGTTCTTTTGGGGCAGATGACTAGAGCGTCAAATGGGGGCTCTTGTCTTCCAAAGAGAGTCACTGGCTAATTTCTGCCCCATAGAAAAGAACTACAAATCCAGAAACACTCTTGTACCACCTCTAAGTGTAGATGACTTTCTGAGAGTTTTAAAAAGAGGAGACTTAAATAAGGAAGGCTGGGGAAGCTTTGTGGAAAGAGAGGTGCATGAATTGCAATAAAAAGGCTGAGCAACATCTAACTCAGCTCAGAGGAGAAGTGTATTCAGGGCAGAGGAAACACCATACACAAGGCCTGTGACAGAAGAGGGCAAGGGAAGAGCCAAAAAATTGTAGCGCAACTTGCAGTGTGACAGGGCTGGTCTTGTAGCAGGAGTACTTTGTTTTGTTTTCCTTTTCATTTTCCCAAGGAAGAAACTAAACCTCTTGAAGCATTCAATGCCATATCTTAGGCTAACGGCTTGAGGATGACATCCTCAGAGACAAGCAAGAGTGGTAATGAGGAAAGCCACAGGGCAACGGGGACGGGTGAGGAGCAAGAGCACCTCTCAAGGTCTGCTAGTGGAAGCTCAGGCAGCCCTCACAGGGACGAGGAGACCAGGCCTTGGGAAAAGCAGTAACTTGAGAAACTAGCTCTGTAGGCTTCCCTGGAAAACCCAGAAAGTATTATTCCAGGGTTCTTTTGCCCTGGGGCCCTGCCTGGAAGGTAAATTTAATCTCTTTATGGACTTTTTCCAAATAGGTTTGTGACTGTCTGGAGAAAGTGCCCCTTACCATTCCAAACACATACACTTTCATCTTCCCCATATGCTCAGACTTAAGTGTGATGGAACCTTTAAAGATCCCAAAACCTAAAATGCAATAAAATAAATGGAAAAAAAAAAAAAAAAAAAAAAAGATCACAAACGGAGAATAAGGAAGTGAAAGAGAGTGGAATGAGGTCACAGCAATATGATACCCTTTCTCCTACTATAACCCAAAGGAAGCAGTTCTAATTAAACACACACACACATACACACACACGACAAACAAAAATGACATCAGCTTTTCAAAATCACTTTTAGCAGCTAGAGCAATTAAGAGTTTCAGACTGGCAATAAACTTATTTTCCTGAGAACATTTCAGTAAGAAAAATTATTTTATAGCTACAAGTATATAGCTACAAAACTTAAACCTCATTGATACCAGCACTGAAGATCTATGACTATGCCTAAGAACTATGTCACATTATTGGATGAGAACTTTTTCCATATTTTTATCCTCTTTATTAACCCTCTGTTAGGATAAAAGCACAATGCCTCGCCAAGAAAGAAGATACATGATTCATGCTCTGGTGTTTTCCTTGCCTAGGATGTGCCTAGTTTCGGACTGAATTATAATTTAGAATGCAGTTGTTAAATCCAACTTATATTATAAAATTGCATGGTAGCAGACATATCTCTACTGGCAAATTTCTTCTGCTTTGTTCCCACTCCAACTGAGACATCTAATCATCTGCTATTCTCCCCTTCAGAAGTCAAACGTTTATCAGATGAAGGAAAGCATATGGATTCTCATCTGTGGTAAAAGGAGTTTCACAGCCAGAACTGCCCCAAGCAGTTTCTTAGGGCCTGTTTTGGGCAGAGTGTCACAAGAACTGAGGTTCCTCAACTCCTCTTGGTTTCAGTTCAAGGATCTGGAACCCCATCCACCCTAAGAGCTCCTCTAATTTCTCTCCATTATTCACTTCACATTATTCATTATTCTCTCACATTATTTTCCATTATTCACTGAATACTTTGTGTTCAGGATTTCATGAAGTCCAGGACCTAGAATTCTTCTCATCCCTTCTTTTTACCCTCAGCATAGACCACACCTTCTCCTTAGGGTCCTTCTCCTTTTCTGAAGAGCCAAGGCTATTATTATTATTGGACATTCAAATCTTGTAGGTTAGTTTCTGCCCAGATATCTGTGCTGGAGAACTCTTGGTAAAGAATATAAATAAAGGAGGTGTTATTTAATGGTGTCCAGGTTACATACAGGGGTTTGTGGGAGAGAGTGGGGAGGAAGGGGAACCCAGAGGGCTGGATTAATCATGTGTCAGATTAACTTTGTCTTAGTGTGGTTATTATTCAGCATGGTCATGTGCTCAACGTTTAATCACTAAATAGAAAATAATTATTTGAAAAAGCTAATACATTAATGACTCCTATAAGTCAGAATCACTTGTAAGTCAGTTTGATGGAGAAGTTTTATAAAGTATGCGTAGGAAACAAAAGATTTAAGTTGTGAGTGATAAAACTCAGTCCTGTTGCATGTAAATTATTTCAACAGCAAATGTGATACGGTATTCCCTACAGACTCAACATTTAGTGCTTAAAACACATGTTTTTCTAAGTGCACAAGTCTTGAAGCTACTTCATATAATTTTAGTAATGCATTCTGGCCAGCATTAATAAAAGATTATGATAAATTAATTTTTCTTCTTCAGCATCCAAGAAAACAGGTCCTTTGGATTGACTATTTAGGGAGAAATTACAGTCAGGCTTTGGGAATATCTATCAAGATCCCAAGAAAAAAATTAAAATGACTCTATAATATTTACTATGAAACGCAAGTCATAGACAAATACGACTTAATCATGTTTAACTACAGGCTCCATAGACTGAATTTATATTCCCAGGATCTGTGCCTCCACAAACACTTTTATCCTCTGCTTATTTTAGAAAAAGAAATGGGAATGGAATCAATTTATCCATATTCATAATTTTAAGCAGCCAAATAGGTTGGCAACATTTCAGGTCACCCTTCTGACCCAGAAAAGGGTATTGCATGTCAGATACTTTAAAGAAAAAGGAAAAAAAGAAGATGGAACATCTGGTATTTCAAACATGGTCTGAGTTGATTTGAAGACAATTGGGGTCTGGAAGATATTATGCAGTATTCAGGGTGAGATCATCTGATTCATGCTGTTTTCATAACCAAATTTCCCTCTGGAGTAAAGAATCCTATGTGGTTACTAAACAAGCAAGTGTTACTAAGACTTCTTTAATAGTATTGGAATGAAGGGAATTATATGAAATATACATACTCTCTCTCCCATTCCCCCTTTCTCAGTGTATGTGTGCATGCATGTTTATCCACCTATCATATATACACATACACATATATGCATGTATATATACATGTACACACACACACACACACACACACACACACATATTCATATTGCACTCTTAAAGAAGCATCTTTAGATCCTGTTCATCCAGATAAATATTCTGGGCCAAGGAACTACATTTCTAAATAATTGCTCTTAGCATATGGCTGTCTTAGAAACCTAGTGTGATCTGTGAAGTACCCCACCCAATCAATGTATTTTTATTGACATCTGACACAAGACTTAAAGTTTGAAATTTTTAGTTCATTGCCTGTTTCCAAATCTCTAACAAGATTTGCATTACCAAAAAAAGTGTAGGTTACACAGAAAACCAAACTTAAATATAAAAATAGCTGCACACTGTATTAGTTTGCCAACTTTCTTAGGTAAGAATACAAAGAACGAGTGTGATTAAGAACTATGATTAATCATTCCTAATAAAGCTGCTACATTTCTCTTTCTTTGCTAATAAAAACAAAAACTTTCCATGTCTCACTTACTCAAGTCTGAAATACATGAGAGAAAGCCTGAAGACAAAGTCCTCACCACCCCTTGGTCACACAACCTGGGGCCCAGAGGCCTCATTGTCCTTGTCTACCCATGCTTATTTTGCCAAAAGTTCTAGTGTCTCTTCTCTAAAAACCACACAGTCTGCTCCCTTGTCTGCATTCCAGTGTTCATGTTCAAACTCACATCAAAGCATCCTGAGACCACACTCTCCTAACTGATCATTTTGTATGATGTTGTATTGCTGTTTCAAAAATTATTTTGATAAACCTAAAGATAATCATAACACTTCCCTTGCTACAGAGTTTTAATAAGTTCAATGAATTTCACTTTTCTTTGCATGCAAAGAAGGTCCTCTAAAGCCTGGCACCACCTGCCTTCCTCACACCGCTACCCTCCAGCCACGCTCTGTTTTAAGGGAAGCTTTTTACTTTGCTTGAATCTCTGTTCCTCCTCTTCTTCATCTGTCAAAATCCTTCTCTACTTGGTCCATAGACTCAATTCTAATGTCAGTAACTCTGTGATATCATTCTTTATCCCCTTGGCACAAATTGTATTATTAAGTCCTTCCTTACTATACTATGATTGTGTACACATCAATTTACTCCAATTAGATTGTGAGCTTCTTGTTTGTATTTGAACTCCTAGTACCTCCTAGTACCTGCCATAGTGTCTGAGATTTACAGTGTTAGAAAGTTTTATTTATTTAATTATCAAATGGTCTTTATCATAGCATATCTTTACCCCAAAGAACTTCCACTGTGCCACACACACACACACACACACACACACACACACACACTGGAAGGGGTGGTGATAATAAATGCAGCAACTGATTTTTATTGAGCACTTACACTGCCATGCATGGTTCTAAGTATTTTACATGGATTATCCTCATAACAATCTTATGAGAGTATGAGATACCATTACTATCCACATTTTCATTCAGATGAAGAAACTGGGGCAAAGCTGTGCCTGCTCTTACCCAATAAATACTGACTAAAGATAGGTCATGTCATGGAAAGCCCTGATTTAAAGAGGCACTAATTTCTAAATCAGTTTTTAATATAGAATGTAATGGAATTTGTAACTGAAAACCAAAGATTATTGAGTCTTAGATTAAGGGTCTTTAGTTGTTGACGTGGCTCATCCATAAGGAAACAGGAATAAAACTATTTACTGCAGATTCTAGGATTCATTTCCACAACCCCTCACCTTTTCAGCTCAGGAAGTATAAAGCCAGGAGCCATACATGCATCTCTATCATGAAATCCACTGTAAACCAAATGGTCAGAAATCTTTTTTATTCACACACAGTAAATAATCACATAGACTATTATGTTAGGAATGAAAAGGAAACGAATGCTCTTTCTGCCTATTTTATAGTAAAATGTATTCTGGAGGTAGCAGGTCAAGTTTTCTGGAACTTCAACAAATTAAAGTAGATGATTCCTACCCAATCTGTACCTACATTTCTTAAGGCAGTAACAGGATTAAGTTAATGATAAAGGTATTGTTATTGAGACAATTTCTCTACTTGAGTTTCAGATGTAATCAGATTGTAGCTGATTACCCAAAACATCTGTACCTCAATAAATATGGTAACATATTTGAAGAAGAGCAGAAATAGATCCTGCTAAATTTCTAGGAAACAGTAATAAATTTTAGTTTTGGCAGGATACGTTCAAATGTTTTTAACTATACTTTTAAAAATGGGCACTAAGTGTTGTGATGGTGTAAGTGTTAATAAAAACACCTCAACCACCATTTGTTAAAATGTTACTACCCGCCAGTCAAAATACATATACCAACACATTTAATCCCCAATAACCTGTTGGGAAAGTATTATCATCCCTATTTCATAAAAGGAAAATTGAGGCTTGGAGGAATTATTTAATTTGCCTAAGACTACCCAGCTAGCACACGGCAGAATTGAGATTTGCATCTTGGCATTTCTGACTCAAACCCTATGCACTGAACTACAAAGCCACTGTTTTTTCCCCTCTAAATGGAAACTTCAAAGGTAAATACTAATTTAAAGAGTAATGTTCCTCATCTGTAACTTCTCTATAACAATCAATTTGGATCTGAAAGACTGCTCATTGTTTGCTTGGCAGGAATTCCTCCATCCTAGGCAAACCTGGGACTTATTATGAGGAACCTGAATGTCTGCACATCAGCTACACTAACATGGAAGTCCCCAAGGTCATAAATTCACACACAAGGGGATCCTCAGAAGAATGAGAGTGAGTCAAGAAAAATCTGCAGGGTCCTGATGCAAAATAGTTCTCTTTCAATGTTACAGCAAAACAAAAATAATTTAAAAGAATGAGCAAGAAATATGAATGAACAAATCATATTTCAAAGTTGAAAGATGTTTATTGAAAACATATAGTACTATTACTAAAAATTATCTTCAGTATTATATGTAAAATTATATACATTATGCAGTAGTCAGGGGCAATATAATGAGGCAAAATATTCTTTTCATTATTTTTCAAATCACTAAATTTCTGGATTCATAATGGAACATCTCTGTATTAGTTGCAAACTACTCCAAAACTTAGGGGTTGAAAGTATCATTTATCATGTCATAGTTTCTGTGGGTCAGGAATTTGAAAGTGGCTTAAGTAGATGGGCAGGTTTAGGGCCTCTTATAAGTTCGTAATTGGGGTCAGCTGGGCTGCAGCCATCTCAAGGATTGACTAGGGAAATAACCACTTCTATGATTTCTCACATGGGTCTACCCACATGAGTACCTCATGACATGGTAGCTGGTTTTTCCCAGAGCAAGTCATCCCAGAGAGAGAAGGAGCACACCAGATAGAAGTTGTAATCCCTAATCTGGGAAGTGATGCCATCACTCTGCCATATTTCATTTTTTGGCAACTGATCAGGTTAGCCTACACTCAATGGGAGGGCGGTACACAAGGGTGTGAATACTAGTAGGTGGGAGTAATTGGGAACAATCTTAGATGCCGCCTACTGTGTCTTCTTTTCTGTTTTGATTTTAAATCCAAAGACTAAGTGACTTGTAATGAGACAGATATATGAAAAAGGAACAGAGGTATACAGGGTGCTTATCTACTACTTCTCTTTATTTTTCCCATTTCAAATATTTAAATTCTCTTCACCCAGTGGGCATCTAAAGCAGAACTTTGTTCGTTCCTCATAAATACTTATTCCCCTCAATTTGTTAGTTGTTCACTCAGTAAGAACCAGGAAACAGTCTTCTAGAAAACAGGGTAGAATATGATTTTTGGGCTCTAAATTTCATTTACTTTTTCAATATGTGTTACATACACTTGTGTTACAGAACACAGCGGCAAACAGATGATTAAAATACCAAATGTATCTGGAATAAAAATTTCACAATTTTTATAATATGCCACAGTCATCCTTAAAGAATACAGAATAAAAATTAGAAAAGATTTGTATAAAATTTTGTATTCTATTATATAACTCCATCTGGAGATGGAAGTAAAATAAAGTCAGTACTTCTATGTGATATAAGGAGGCAAAATTATTTTATTCAAATTAAGTAGTATTTACAGTTAGCAGTTCCTTCCCTCACAGTACTACTTAGATAAGTAGAATCTTAAACCTAATATGTAACTTTACAATATTATTAGGGGCAAAATTTAGCCCCCCCTTTTTAAAAGTAAAAATTAAAAAAGGTCTGTACTTATTTTAAGTAAGCAACTGATAAAAATATATTCCATCTGCTCAGTTTAAGCTGGTTCCTTATAAACTTTTTCAAACTGACTACTATCAAATTGTTTTTATACTAGTTTGTGAATAAAGTGATTTGAAATGCTTACCAATAACATACCTTTTCTGTGGACTCTACTCAGAAAAGGCCTTCCCCTGAATCCATTACTTTGAGAAAGAGAATGCAGGGCTATAAAAATGTCATAATTATTATAATAAGCAATGACTGCAGCTGAAATTGCTTCTTAATTAGGATTGGCTGAGCTCTGGCTCCACTGAAGGACACTGCAATGGCATGTGTTCATAAACAGCCCTCAAAACCTTCTATTTATTTGCTATAAAAGGGACTTGAAAAACCTGATTCCAAAAGGCATCCTAGGAGCTCCTTAAAAGAATCTGGATCATGGCAACCATTCCTAATTTGGTCTTGTGTCACTATCTCCACAGCTGTTTCTAAAGGGTGAATCCCACAGAGTGCAGCTTTGAGAGGCCTTAATTAAGGCTCTTTACCCCCAAACTTGAATACTGCCATCATTCTTGCCATGCCTAAGGGCTACAGTATTATTTCTTCAGGGGCAACCCATTATAATAAGTGGGTGAGGGGATGACTGTACAATTAAGTGATTTATTGCCACAAATTATTTAACTATCTAATTGGAGCACATGCAGAAAAAGAGGGCGGTACAGATGTGTTTTCACAGTCTGGAGAATGAAGAGAAAGGTTCATGGCATTGGCTGAGGGCTTCACTGAAGGAGGCTGCCCAGAGGAGCAGAAGAATCTAAGGAAACCTAGACAATAATGGCCAACAGAGACAGGAAAGAAAACAGAAAAGGGGGTGCAAAAAGACAGTCCTCTCCTTAAGATTGGCATCCACAGGCATTTAGAACAAAAAGTCTTCCAGCAAGAATAGGGTTCTTGGAAACCAAGAAAGGAAGGGAGAGATGTAGGGGGCCTACTGCCGGGTCCTCATGCTTGCTTATTTATTTATTAGATGCCCTTTTCATACCATCCCATATTCTGGGGGGGAAAAAAAAAAACAAAAACTGAATTATGTTTATTTATATGTTGTCCTGCACAAATCAAAGAGCCATAATTAATTAAATTTTGACCCATGTTTTAACTTCTGATGTAGCAGAGAAGTGGTCTGGATTAGCATACTTTTTGTTCTATATTTAGACTACACCACTGAAGAAAGTACACAGACATTATTTAAAATTTGTCTAGTGATTTAAGGAAATTAGACAATTTTTAAAATATGCATATACCACCTATTTACAACTAAGATCATTCTGCAGTTGCATGTTAATTTAATATTCCTTCACTTTGATGGAATAACACAGTCATAAAAATCAAAATTAGATTTGTCTAAGTAGAAAGTGGGCTCAATCTTAAGTCGCCAATGAAATTAGAGAAGTTACAGTACATAGATTCTTGATTCTTTCAGATGTACGGAGGAATATGGGTGTAATTCAGAGTGGGGAAAGCCTTCTGTAAGACGCCTTCAACAGCTTTCATCATGGGAGGCTGTTCAGACTTAAATCCCAGCAACAGAGCAATAGAAGCAAGCAAGGTCTTAGGACTCACACACCACTTCTACCACATTTTATTGGCCCAAATAAGTCAGAAAGCAGTCCAGATTCAAAGGGAAGAAAAACAGACTCCACTTTTTAATGGGAGGTGCTGCAAAGAATTGTAGCCATTTCTGTAATTTACCGTAGAAACTCTGACAAAGATTCCAGTTAGGAAAACAAACCAATCCCCTATACTGGACCACAATACATTGTAGTGTTCAATTAAGTACTTTCTCAGAGAACCTAATATACACAGCTTTGAATACTTTGCACAGTGACTGGCACATGGTAGGTACTCAAATTCTGGAGATAATAATTTATAAATTTTAATTTCATCATAAAAATATACATCAGAATGATTTTCAAATTAGCAAAAGGAAAATAGTTAAATCCAGTAATTTAACATATCCCACAGTTATTGAATTTTAAATGGATATTTCTTTGTGTCCAACAAAGCACCAAGTGGCAATAACTTACTGAAAGCATGCCATCATAAAATTCTTGATATATTCAGGTGTCTGTTAAATAGCATGAAGATCTATGCAGGATTTTCTTCCCTTTAGATTGGATTTCTTGAAGAGGACTGTGACATTTATTTACTGTCTATGTGTACGCACCATACTTTGTGCTTTAAGATATTCATCTCAATTACCCTTACAATTCTGTGAGGTAGATAGTTGAAACCCATTTTCAGATGAGGATACTAAGGTTTACAGGGCTAAGTACCTTTCCCAAATTCACACAGCTAATAAATGCCAGGGCCATGAACTGAACCCAGAGTTCTAAAGCTGATACCCAACTTTAATGCAATTTTGGTTCTCAAAACATTTACTTGTTGGTACTACGGTCAAACTAAACAAAACTGATCAGAGAACATTAATAATCAACACTGATCAGGTACTTGCTATATGTCAGGCACCGTTCTAAATGTTTACATGTACTGCTTTACTTAATCTCACAATAATCCAATAAAGAAGTATTATCCATGTTCTTGCAGATTAGCTCTTTGAAATCAAGGAGCAACTGTTGCCAAATTACTGGGTAAGTATCCAAGGTGGGGTCCAAATTTATGTCTGGAAATGTCCAAGTCTGTGCTGCTTCCTTTAAATTCCCTGTTACAGAAAAGTGAGCAACAGTGATCCACAGGATGATCCCATCCTCTGGCTTAATTTCATCTGGTCCATGAGAAAGTAACAATGAATAACATCTCTACTGATTTACTTGTGACATCTCAAAAGAGCTGTGGAGTTAAGCCACTGAAATCTGTCTTCCCTCCTTTTACGTTTAAATTCTACCATTTCTCTAGGGATAACCTTCTATTCTGTTACCACTGACAGAGTCTAGCACATATTTTTGGAATGTCTGCAGAATATATTTTCCATTTGTTGCAGTATATAAAAGGTAATATTTTGTAATTCCCCTTCAAAACCTTAGGCAACATGCCATTTCCCAAATAAATGAGTTTTACATTTTTTCATGCAACATGGAAGTCACATGACATGACTGGAATGAATTTGGAGAAGTCTGTGTTTCAAAGCTAACAGAAGAGTGACTAGATTTAAAAAATGGACCTTCTACAAATCAAGTTAGGGATATTGCAAGGTTAACTTTCCTCTACAGTTTTTCAGAATGATCAAAAATTACCCTGCTTTGAAATATGTGTAGTCTGTGATACTATACAGAATATCACCTCTGAATACTTTTGATACATGAAAGATCTTCAGAAAAGTATCCTCAAGTCCTACATTCAACTTGTCCCTCTATAGTACACATGGTAGATTGAAGCAATGGTCCCAAACCTTCATTCCCATGTAACAGTATTCAACATCATATCCCTGCCATAGTGTCATAGCTGCTAGAGTGGATTTCTCCTCTCCTTGACTTTGGAACTGGACATGCAACTGCTTTGGGATAAGAGGAGGCTTAAAAGGTGCACGTGCAGTTAGGCATGACCTTTACTGTTTGTGTCACTGATTTAAGGAGGATGAAGACATGGCACCAATGTGGTCCCAGTCCACAGCTCAAAGTCAAGACCAGCTTACATGAGCTAGACTCTAGTGTGAAATTTCCTCCTCTCTCTCAACAGAGGACATGACGTATTAAATAATCATCAAAGTTAAGGGAGATCAGAAACTCTTCAACTGTGGGCTAAGGTCTTATACTAGCTCAGTGACATATTTCTTTAATTCAAACCTGTACTGTGAAAAACTTACAAATTACTGCAGCTCACTACTTTAGCCTTATTTTAGAAGAGACAAAACTGAAAATGTTAATAATGGTTTTACTGACTTCACAGCTAGGTACTTTTGGTTCATGCTACTTCCTCTTTACGGAATGCTTTCTTTGCCTAATGAAACCTTCTTTATTCTGTAGAAGGTGTTTCTTTGATAAAATAATCCCAACCCACTCAATTAAAGTTAGTTACTTCTGCTTCTGAGACTTCGTAAGAGTTGTTGGTATTTCTATTATTGCCGTGCTACTCAAAGTGTGGCAGTTTGCAAACTGTTAGTCACTAGTCTGTGATGAGATATACAGAGAAACTCAGAGCAGACAATTAGGAACTACCATATACTTAAAATAATTTTGTGTCTCTTGCATTTAATAATTTTTTAATTGGCCTTGTTTTTGCCTTTTTAGTAATTAATTTTTATTGTTTTTAAAAATATCAGCCCATGATAGATTTTTGTTTAAAAAAAGGTTCTTATCCCAGATAAGAAAAATAGTGTATGATAGCACTTAGGTCATTTAATCCAGCACTGTAGTTAACTTACATATCTGTGTTGCTCACTCATTTTCCTTCCTATCTTCCTTTTTTTTCTTTTTTTTTTTCAAAATCTATCAAAGCTGACATTGGTATTTTGCTCAAAAGGTGATATGGAGTTTAGAGTCTGTAGTTTTAAATCTAAATTGCACTTTTAATATCTCTATGAAAAACAAAGGGTAACTTTTTTTTAACCCCCAGTTATTTGTATTGTAGGCCAGTACCTCATAAAGGAAAAATTGGATCCTTCATCCTTACTTTGTGACTCATTCTGTTAAGATTGTCAGGTTATGCTCATATAAAAACAAAGATCTACCTAACATCTACGTGGTCATTTTTCAATGAAACATGATATCACTTTATCATCAGACCAAGCAAGGGAAAAGTTCACTGTGGCTAGAGATGCATTAATGGACTCCACATCAAGGCATTTGTGCTAAGCTTTCAGCCCCTCTTTTCTGCTAGACTCACCGGTCAGATCAGCTATGCAATGAACACCCTAAAACTCCTGTTTACAGCTTTTCACAGCGACCAGAATGTCACAATGATAAACACAAGCTGAATCACTCATAGCTTGAGGATGATTCAGCATTTCAGATTAAGTATATTTACATAGTAGTAACTTGCTGTCATTCAGCAGATGAGATCTCAGCAATCCCCACTGGTTGCTCCCACTTTATTAAGCCACACTCAAATCCGAGCAGTCTCCCCCATTCTTACTAAGGAGCAGAGAAATTGGCAATTCTAAACTATGCTCTTTTACTTTTATGAATTTGACCAAAGTAAATGCAGTGATACTTAGAAAATTATAGTCATGCATATCCTTATCACTCTAATTCCCCATTATCTAACTAGAATGTTAGGTAGGCAGGGCACTTAGAGCAGAAAATTGACAAAACCATGCTAAACTGCAGTTCTTTTGTAGGACAGTCAAAGATTGTAGCTGGGTAGTTGAAAAGCATAACCTCTAAATTTAATCCTCTAATAGTGCTTGTGGCAAATTTTAAACATGGTATTTACTTAAAGAACAGTAGTGAAGTTATCAATTACCACATTATTTTTCTTTAAAATCCTGAAAATCTGGGGTTTTGAAATGGCTTTTATTTCCTCTCCTAGAAAAAGTTGTTTTCATAATATAATTTCCCTGGATACCACCACCTTGTAAAAAAATAAAATAATTTCCTGTCTATCCTGCATATTAATGATTTAATAATTCTTTTAAAATCATAATTTTGGTTACCATGGCAGTAGTTACCAAACAAAAATTAGCTATGTCTGCAAACAGGAAATCCAAGAATGACTCTTTTGTAATGCATTTGTAGTCAGGGAGGACTTACAGTTTGTGTATATTATAGGTATAAGTCTATTTTTATAGCTTCATCCATTCATAATCTGTTTCACATTCTAATACATAAGAGCTGCTTTCCTTCTTCTTTTCCATTTGCCATTACTTAAGACAAATGAAATAACCTCTATTACAAAGTTTGCAAAACCAAGAATGAAGCCTGGGGATCACCACCAAAATTGCTCATTGTCCGTGTTAGAAATGTAGTGTAGTGATAACCTATAAAGAGTTCATTGATGGGTATAATCCCAGTTGTGCTTACTTTCAATCACTTATGTTACTCTATCATCACTTGCAATAGCATAATTCTATGATATATGCTTAAGTTCAGTGTTATTCTTGTTCACTATTATAACCCCAGAGTCTAGAATAGTGCATGGTACATAAAAAAGCACTCACATTTTTAAAAACAGCCTTATTTTGGGAGAGAGAACTTTTAAAGAAAATAAATGCTGCATTATTTTTCATTTTCCCATAATTAAATACCAAGGTTAAATAATACATCGCTCCTAGGCTTATGGGACGCATACTATTACAGCCTTCGGAGCCTTATACTACAGATTTAAATTAAACTTGACCTAATATCTTCAAATACATCCACAAATATTATGAAAATTAAATAAGAACAAACAAGTTGAAGATAGCTAAGATTTGTGGAAAAAAATTATTCAGTTCAATCTATAGCTTCTTCATGGAATTTACTAACATTTAAATTATGCCATCTCCTTTATGTATATATTTACACATATAGATACATGTTCTTGGTCTGTGTGATTTTAAAGCACTGTGGAACATTATACTTTGTAGACTACTGATATTATTTTCCATGATCAGAGAATCACAAGACTTGGAGAAACCATAGAAATCATCTGGTTCCCCTACTTAATTTTATATAAATATAAATTGATATCCAAAGTGGTCAATATCACAAAAAATAATGGACTCGGAACTACCGACACTCAGCTCAGGGCAATTTTAAATACATTATGCTGCTAAATGGAAGTGAGAAACTGATATACTACGGAAGACCTTTCCATACACTATAGATATTTATACATGCTGGAGACTTACTGACCTTTCCTAATTTCTGAACACACTTTGGTGATTTGGTATGTAAAAAAGGTATATTCACATTAGCATAGGGCCAACTGGTATTCCTCCTTCTAGTTCTCAGAAAAAGAACAAAGGAAGTAGTTTCCATATTACCAATTTATCACTCTCTTTCCACTAAGAAGGCTCCTGTTGGTAACTCTTGTTGCACACTGATGGGCTATGATGTTGATCCCAAGCTCACGATGCTGGATGTCACACTGAAGCTCCATGAGAGCCTCATGAAATATCTGACTATTTTGGTGTTTCTCACAGCTTCTCAGCTTCACAAGAAATGTTTTTGCATGAAGAATGGGAAATTAAAACAAAAAAAATAGTTCTCCTTCCAATATTAAGAGCTTATTGTTTCTAGCTGCTCTATTCTTAACTGTCTGGTCTGCCATTCCATAGGTACCCTGAATACTTTGCTGCTAGGGAAAAGAGATTTAGCGTGCTCATGCTATGTGTAAGGCCTTCTATCAACTGCAGAGCTCAACAGGGAGAAAAGCCCATGAGTATCCCTTTATATTTCCAGATGCCATTTGTTAAACTTACAAAACAAAGAGGCAAATACAGGGTCACTGTTACCCAGGGCCATTTTACGTAATTGGCTCCCACCAAAAGTCAGCAAGTTGGAAGAATCTTAGAGGATCAGATACAGAATATTATTGGGGAAAGAGATCCAAGATAGCCAACTAGTAGCTGCTCAGGATTGTAGCTCCCAGTGAAGGTGCAGGGAGTGGGTGGACGCCAGACTTCCAGACGAATATTTGTTGCCTACGGACCAGGAGATTCCTGGGGGGGGCCCACAGGTCGCCAGCATGACTCTTTTGGCCGGCGTGGCTGTTTTGCCAGCATCCTGGTGTGGCAGTTCTCAGTGCGGGAGTGTGCGGGACTGGGTGCCCTTTTAGTTGGCATTTGGAGCTCTGGGAAGGCAGAGTCGCCCATTCAGCTGATTTGAAAAGGGGACTGAAGCCAGGAGCCAGACCTGGAGATTCCCGAGCAGAAAAAGTGCCACGAATGTCAGCTCCGCTGTACAGCCCGCGAGGTCACCTTAAGTTGCATGGATCCTGGTGCCTTTTTGGAGCACCTGGGAGAGAGTCGACTGTTCAATTAGGAAAGGAAGAAAAGGGGGCTCCGAGGTGGGGAGCCAAGTGATCGGGCTCGGCTGGTCCAACCCCCACAAAAAGCAGCAACTGAAAATGACGACAGTTGAGAGTTTCACAGCAAGCACAGCTGAACCCGGGAAGGTCCAGCTCTGTGGGGGAGGGGCACCCGCCGAAGGTAAACAAAGAAACAGAAATAACATGGCCACCACCAAGCTGGACGTCCACTCAGAGACCCAATCTGAAAGTCAGCAATTACAAAGACGACAGCTGGATAAATCCACAAGGATGGGAAGAAACCAGCACAAAAAGGCTGAAAACATCCGAAACCAGAATGCCTCTCCTCCTTTGGGGATCACAGCTCCTCATCAGCAAGGGAACAAGGCCTGATGAAGAATGAGTGTGATGAATTGTCAGAATCAGGCTTCAAAAGGTTGATAATAAGAAACTTCTGTGAGCTAAAAGAACATGTTCTAACCCAATGCAAAGAAACTAAGAACCTTGAAAAAGGTTTGACGAAATGCTACGAGAATAGACAATTTGGAGAGGAATATAAGTGAATTAATGGAGCTGAAAAACACAATACGAGAACTTCACAAAGTATGCACAAGTTTTAACAGTCGAATAGATCAAGCTGAAGAAAGGATATCAGAGGTCAAGACCAACTCAATGAAATAAAATGAGAAGACAAGATTAGAGAAAAAAGGGTAAAAAGGAATGAGCAAAGCCTCCAAGAAACATGGGACTATGTGAAAAGACCTAATCTATGGTTGATAGGTGTACCTGAATGTGATGAAGAGAATGAATCCAAGTTGGAAAATATTCTTCAGGATTTTATTCAGGAAAACTTTCCCAACCTAGCAAGGCAGCACAATATTCAACTCCAGGTAATACAGAGAACACCACAAAGATATTCCTCAAGAAGAGCAACCCCAAGGCACATAATTGTCAGATTCACCAGCATTGATATGAAGGAGAAAATGCTAAGGGCAGCCAGAGAGAAAGGTCAGGTTACCCACAAAGGGAAGCCTATCAGACTCACAGGAGATCTCTCAGCAGAAACCCTACAAGCCAGAAGAGAGAGGGGTCCAATATTCAACATCCTTAAAGAAAATAACTTAGAATTTCATATCCAGCCAAACTAAGCTTCATAAGTGAAGGAAAAATAAAATCTTTTGTGAACAAACAAGTACTCAGAGATTTCATCACCACCAGGCCTGCTTTACAAGCGCTTCTGAAAGAAGCACTACACATAGAAAGGAACAGCCAGTATCAGCCATTCCAAAAACATACCAAAAGGTAATAAGCATCAACATAATGAAGAATCTACATCAACTAATGGGCAAAACAGCCAGCTAACATCAAATGGCAGTATTAAACTCACATACATTATTATTAATCCTAAATTTAAATTGACTAAATGCCGCAATCAAAAGACACAGACAGGCAAATTGGATAAAAAACCAAAATCCATCAGTATGCTGCATCTAGATCCATCTCACATGCAAGGATACACAAAGACTCAAAACAATGGGATGGAGGAACATTTACCAACCAAATGGAGAGCAAAATAAATAAATAAATAAATAAATAAAAAGCAGGAGTTGCAATTCTTGCCTCTGATAAAATACACTTTCAAGCAACAAAGATCAAAACAGGCAAAGAAGGACATTACAAAATGGTAAAAGGATCAATGCAACAAGAAGAGCTAGCGATCCTAAATATATATGCACCCAATACAGGAGCACCCAGATACATAAGGCAAGTTCTTAATGACTTATAAAGAGACTTAGACTCCCACACAACAATAGTGGGAGACTTTAACATCACATTGTCAATATTAGACAGATCAACGAGACAGAAAATTAACAAGGATATCCAGGACTTGAACTCAGACCCGGAACAAGTAAACTTAAAAAACATTTATAGAACTCTCCACCCCAAATCCACAAAACATACATTCTCATCAGTACCACATCACACCTACTCTAAAAGTGACTACATAATTGGAAGTATATCACTCCTCAGTAACTGCATAGCATTACGCAGGTTTAAATGAAATACTAGTTGGCTGCTTGTTTGTTATTTTCCTCCCTTATTCCTTCCTGTCTCCATTGTTAAGCACAATTATTGGCATAAAAGAGGTTTTCAATACCCATCTTTAGACTGCATTCCAGCCTGGGCAATAAAGCAAGACTCCTGTTCTCTCTTCTTCTTTCTCTTCCTCTTCTCTCTTTCATTCTTTTTCTTTCTCTCTTTTTTTTTTCTTTCTCTCTTTTTTTCTCTTTTTCCAAAAAAGAATATTATTGGAGTTTATGCCATTTATTTGACTGTGGAAGTTTCCCAGAAATTCCTTTTCACAATACTTTTACTTTTCTTATACTTTGCCTCTGCCCAAAGAATGTCAATGGTAACTTACACTAAAGAGAATACATACAAGATAGATAAAATACAAACAAAATATAAAAACTAGTAGGATGCTAATTTTGTTGGAATATAAACCACTTTGGGGAAGCTGCTAGAGACAGGGAGACATGGGGAGGTGCACAGGAACTTCGAATTTTCTGCTCAATTTTGCTGTGAAGCTAAAAGTTGCTTTTAAAAAATAAAGTCTTTTTAATAGGGGGAGAAAAATCAAGACATTTTTGAAGCTTTTTGAGACAAAGAGTAATTCTGAAAATATTTTTCATCTAGGTGGGAGCATGGAGAAAGATTCTAGAGGAGTGTGCAATGTGAGGGGTTGGTCCTTGAAGGATGGGAAAAACTTAGTGCTGTAAGTGGAGTATGGCCATGCACAAGCAAAGTCATGGGGTGAATTGATGGTACACAGGTAACAGCCAGTAGAGATATAAATTCCTATTTCTACTTCATAGGACACCATAAAGTAACAGAATCAATAGAAAACCTACTATAGTTTTTTCTACAACCAATATTCAGGGTAATTAAGAGAAAGTGACTTTTCACATTCTACCAATGTAATGAATCACACCACGGGTTAGAAGAGTTTTATGAAAGCCCAGCTAAGGACCAGTCATTTCCTTCTGCACTTGTTCTGAGAGGCAGAACACCTCTAAAGCAAAGCCTTCGATGTGCCTTGCCCTAATTTTTGCAGCAAGAATGGCTTCAAGCTTTGAATCCAATTGATATTTGAGCATCCAGGTCACCATGTATTGCTTTCTCCACTTCAACCAGGGGCTACCTAAGGCCAATAACTCAGTCTAATTTCTAATGGAAATAATCTTTATAGTTCCATACTTTTTCCAATTATATTCACTTGGTTTCACTATGCTCTTTTGACTAATGACAAAGGTTTTGAAAACAAGTCTGGATGCAGAGAAAGGGGATTTTTAGTGACATGTAATCTTTAAAATGCATGACATTTTAAAATGTATCACATGTAATCTTTAAAATGTATCACATTTTAAAATGCATCACAAAAGTAAAATAAATAAGAGTCTTTAAAAAAGTATGCAAAACATTAGGATTAATCAAAATAGAAGGGTTAGAAAGATGACAAAAAATGAACACAGTAAAATTAAAGCCCTGCAGCAATTCCAGGCAGTATAAAGGAAATTACTGAGGTTCTCTTTCTCTGTTGGTATGCTTTTAATTGAAAAAAGTAATTCTCATGGGAGAGTAACACAGAAAGGAAAGAGGAAAACAGCTGGCTGTTAGCCATGATTTGCCATTCACTGCAAAAGGAGACTGTTTCTGCTTCTCAATGTTCATGGTTTTTCCCAGCAGACACAGACCATACTGACACAAAGTCAATTAAGATGAGACTTAAGACATAAAAAAGAGGTATAGATGTGTAACTCAGAAGACAGGGCAAGGACACAAAATCAAATTCTGTTCTAAAGTATATTAAAACAAAAACTTTGTATAACCAAACTAGCTCCCACATCCTAGCAACAGCTTGCTTACTTCAAACAAAACAAAACACAGTGAAATCTAATTATAAAAACCCCTTGTCTTTGTGATGGTGGGTTTTAACTGGTAATTAATCCCAATTTGTACAACTGATGTGGATGAGCTTTCCTTGTACAAACCAAGAATTTTATAATAGTATCATCTGTCTCAGCTTTTTACATGAAATGTTAATGTGGAAAAAATAATGCTTTTCATCTGTCTGGAAGAAGTTCCTCATGAAATCAACAATGTAAAAGCTTTAGAAGAAAAAAAATGTCATACATCTTAAAACAGAAGTCATACTAGTTGTACTTAAATGGTTGTGTCTTTGCTCCAACTTCTAATCTGCCTTTTCTCTTTTCTTGTATACCCAAGTCAAAAAGAAAGGAGACTTGAAAACTAGGTACCAAAATAGGGTAAGAAGGCTCTGCTGGTAAATCAGATAGTCTTGTAATCTGTCCTTCTTTGAATTTGTTAGAAAACGATTGCTAAAAGGAACACAAATACATTCCTGAAATTTCCAAACTTTTGTAATGGGAAACTTTTTGTTAGAACATCAAGTCTATCAAGAAGCCCACAAATTGGAGTCAAAGTGAGTATATATGGAGTTTTTTCATGGCTTCCAATTTACTGGTTGAGGACTCTAAGAATCATCAGTGAAGACAATGTAGTGAAACAGGGATTTGTTAACATCATGGGATTTCATAATTTTATTTTGTGGAATGATTTTTGGGGTTGTAGGGGCAGGGAAGACTAAGATTAGAGAAAGTTAAGATTCTTGGTTGAAAATATAACTTTTAAAAGTAAAGTGGAGATGAAGGAGAAAAATTACACCATATGTCAAGGGCGTTATTTATCATAACCCACATTTTCAAACTCTAAGGAGATTGTTTATAAATAACATCTGGAGTTTTCCTTTGCAAGCACATACAATTTTTAACTTTGAACTTTTCCCCTCAGAATTACTCCTTGTCTCAAAAAGCTTCAAAAAAGTCTTGATTTTTCTCCCCCATTAAACAGACTTTATTTTTTAAAAGCAGTTTTTAGCTTCACAGCACAATTGAGCAGAAAATTTGAAGTTCCTGTGTACCTCCCCATGTCTCCCTGCCTCCAGCAGGCTCCCGACTATCAACAGCCCGTATCAGTGCAGTACATTTGTTACAAGTGATGAAACACATCGACACATCATTATCCCCAAAGTACATAGTTTACATTAGGGTTTCCTCTTGGTGTTCTACATTCTATAGATTTTGATTAATGTATAATGACACGTATCCCCCATTTTATACTATCATACAGAATAGTGTCATTGCCCTAAAAATCCTGTACTTCACCTATTCATCCTCCCCAGCCCAAAAGATGTTTACTTTTACAAAACTGTCTTCAAATAAGTACTTAAAAGCAAGGACAAGACTCCTCCCCCACCCCAAATTTTAGACAAGTACTAAATTAAGTAGCTCTTACCCACTTGTATTCATCAACAGAAAGCTAAGTAGGCAAAATGCTTTCCTGGTGGCAAGCAAGAGTAACCAAAAATATTAGATTTATTTAAAAGAAAAAAACGTAACGGGAAGAGAATAGAATGCAATCATGCTACTTTCACAATTTATGTTTTTCTGTTCTTGGATACCTTTTTGAGTGCCTGTGAATTTTAGTAGTAAGGAATGAAAAACGAGGTTTTCTCATTTCAAGTTGTTATTGGTCAATAGCTTCCTAACCTAAAACTTTGCATTCCTAACACAATACTTTGTATCCATTTTCAAAAATCCAATTCTGGGCATAAAATAGAATTAATTCTCAAGACAAAACTTAATGTTTAGAAGATAAAATAATATTAGGAACCATGAGTAAGAGAAAAAAACTGTTTTCTCTATTCTTCCCTTCCTCTCTCTGCAAAACTCCCCTATTTGATATGGGACTGCTAGCTTAAATTTACCACAAAGTAAAATATGAGCAAATCCCCTGGAACGAGAACTTTCGCACAGAGCAATTCACTGGAATGTGACATCAGCATTCCTTCTGAGTCACAATCTGGTCCCACCCTTTTCTCCCAGGCGACACCAGGCTCCCCATAACCAGGGAGTGGCTCAGGTAGGGCCTTAGGTTCTGATGCCTGCGAGGCAGCAGCCAGGCTGGAAATGTGTCCCAGCGCTGAGATGCTAGTGACAACCGCCCTCTGGGGCTAGCTGCCAAACAGGGAGAATGCACTCTTTGACAGATAATTCCCTAAGACGGCGGCAGTGCTTCAGTGGACAAGTAATGCATGACCCCCCACCCAAAAAAGAAATCACATTAGAAGTTACCACCAGCACGGGTGCGAAGGCAGTGCATTAAATCAACACTCACTTTAGAGCGCCCCAGGCAGCCCAGCTGGAAGGGAGGAGGTCAGAGCTGTCAAAGCACAGCAGTGCCCCAAACCACAAAGGCTTAATGAACTTGAACTTCCTGAGCCAGGAAGTGTCACAGTCTCGCCCGCACTCGCCCTAAGCTCGTCCTTTTCTTTTGAGGCGGCCCAGGCACGCTGAAACATCTTCAGTAAAGTTTCCAACACCTCCAATCGCTGCGACTCCGGGAAACCGGAGAGAAGCGTCCCGCGCCTGCCCTCGCTCGCGCTTCCAACTCTGTCGCTCTCGAGTTTGGGGAGCTGGCGGGGCCGCCCCGCGCCTCCTTTAACCTGCGGGCCCGGTCCCTGAGCCAGGGACGCCGAAGACGCAGGGCCCGGCTCACGCCAAGCGGCTCGCTCGCCCCACCCGCCCCTGCACCTCCGAACGCCGTGTTCCGCGCTACCCGCGCAGGTGAAGCTGCCGCCGCCCGCCACGAGCGCCCCCCTACCTTCTTCACTTTGTTTTCCAGGTCCATGTCTGTGCGTCCGAGGGGTTCCCTCCTTCTCCCGTCCGGGATCTCACGGCCGGGCTCGGCTGGCCTCGGGCTCCACTGCGGACCTGGAGAACCTGCGGAACTCCCGCGCCGCCCCCTCTCAGCCACTCGCCCGGCGGCGTCGAACTTCCGCCGCCCAGTCCGCCGCAGCCGGCCTGCGACAGAAACCCGGGAACAAAGAGGCCCGGGCAGCCAATGGCAGCCGGGCAGCGCCAGGCCGCCGCCAATCACCGAGCGCCGCACGCACCTTCTAGGCCCCAGCGCGGCGCTGGTAAGGTGAGGGGCGGGGCCGTGTCCGGGGCGGCGCCCTACGGGGCGCGCTCGCGGACCTTAACCTGGTCTCCTGAGGATACTCTGGGTGTCCGCGGGCGGGCTTCTAAAGAGCTGGGATCCAGCCTCTCATCTGAAGATGGAGCAGGGCTTCATCTTTGAAGTTGCACCTGTGTTTGAGCTGGGTCAGGGGAATAGTTATCCCAATAGTAACTTATCAGTTTATTTTCAGGGGAGAGAGAGAGAGATTGTAGGGATCGTTTTTTGAGCATTGGGTTGTTCAAAAGATGATGTGAAGCACTTCAGAAACAGGTTGTGTCCATTCCTTTGGAAGCAGAGCGTTGCCCTTTGTCTCTGCTATGTGAAATGGTGCTAGGCCTATCGTGTGCTCAGGCTTTGACGAAGTAGAGGCATCACATTGGTGCACCACAGCTGAATTCATTTCATGCCCTAATTCAGGAGCAGATGCATCTAATACCATCAGACTGCTGGGCCTGGAAGGGAGCCTAAGGATTACAGAGTCTAGCTTCCTCATTTTGCAGGGAACTGAGGACTCCAGAGATGCAGGGACCAGCCTAATGTCTTAGCCTGTGCGGAACAGAGGCAGTGCTCATGAATCTAAACGATTTCTCTCATGTTTGGGGCTGGAAGTACATGATTTTGACTAAGGAAAAAAAGCGGCCAACTTTCTTCAATTTGTGGTTATGGCAAAAAAATCACATTGCCCAGACAGCAAGTGACCTAATTTGGCACCTATTTTTAAAAATAGCAAAACAAAATAAAACGAACAAAAGTTCCCAAATAATGCAGATATTCAGGCCCAGGTGTATCTCTACTTTGCTTCTGGAAATTTGGTGGCTAAAAATACCCCAAATTCATTTTAGCCAATACTTGCAACTCTGCTTACTTGATTATTTGTTAACACAGAGCATTGATTTTTAATGTGTATGTTTCCTTTATCCTATTAAGAATTAAAACTGAAATTGAAGAGTTATGCGTTTTTCTTTTCAGTTGATGTAAAACTTTTCTGTATTATTTTCCCAAACCATCTTGAAAGGTGTGGTCCCCTGCAAAGTTTGCCCTCTGTAAGTGCACAGAAACATGAGGTCTAGCTATGATAAGGCAATTTTGTCTCTTTCAGAGAGCTTAACAGATGGACAATGTCCAGTAAAGCAGTTTAAATAAGGCATCAAACAAATGAATGTTGTATCATAAATTTTGAACCGTATTTGATGAGGTTGCAGAGATGACACTAAGAAAACCATCTGAAAACATTTTTTTTTTTAAACCATCAACTTCTGCCTTTCTCCCATTCTTCCTTCCCAACCCTGTCAGCATTACACTGTGTGTATATCATTGGCCAGGATGGAAATAGAAATTCAGTGAGTTTTATCTGGAATCATCACTAGGCTAATATGAAAAGTAATTATAGATTATAAATTATAAAAGTAAAATTGAGGTAGACAAGTGTTAGGAGAATTAAATTGCAAGTTTTTGTTCAGTTATTCAGGTGTTAAGCTACAGTTATTTAGGAGGTAGAACTGGCATGCTTTGATTACTACATGTGGTTGATGACAGTGGAATGAATAGAAGATAACATACATTTCTATCTTGATCAACTCTGTGGATGGCTCAGGAAGAAGTGAGGGTCAGGGTTTTGTTCAGTGGTGCTTTCTTTGGGACTGGTGGTGGACATAAAGGATACCGTTTGAATGTATTGAGTTTGAGACTGGGACATTGAAGTGAAGTATCCAAATATAAATCTTGAAACCTGGACTAGAATGCTGATTTAGGAGTTCACATTGTACATAAATAAAGGCCAAGAACCAAGATCAGCCTGGGAGATAGTAAAATAAAAGAGAAGAATATCAAAGACACCAAGTGAGCAAGGCTGAACAAGAAAAACACATGAAAAAGATAAGGGTTAGATTAAGGGTAAGAAAAAAAATTAGGAGTCAAACCCCTATAAGCAAGAAGGGAAATTGAAGAAGAAATTAGTTAACTATGTCAAATTGTAGAAAAGCATGAAATGCCCTTTGGATTTAACAAAAAGGAGATCATTGGTGACTTTGCATTTTTGGTGCAGTTGTGAGGAAAGATATTACTTAATAATTTTATCTCTCTTTGTTTCTACCAGAGTGCTTTAATCAATGTTGGACTTGGCTTTTCCACAAAACTTATGGAAATATCAGCCAAATAAATGCTCAGCTCCACTGTTTCAATCAAGTAGAGAGGAAATCAATATACTATACTGGATAATACTGAGGAATGTTCTTAAGATCTTTATCCTTATAAAAGTAAATAAAAATACTAGATTTTACACATGTGTGCAGGCACACACACACATACACACACACACACACACATACACAGAGAGACAGAGAGAGAGATCCCAAAATTCTCTGTATAGGCCAAAAAAAATATTTATTCAGGTCAAATTCAGTTTCTATGCTATCAAATTACAATCTCTGATGAGGAAACTGTGTTAAACATTTGTGTACTTTTCATCATAATGATCACTGGAGAGATGTAAAAATACACGAGACATTCCCTTTGTTCTTAAGCAGTTTGCAGATTAATATGTGGGTAGCAGGAATATGAGAGTAATGAAGTGTTACAGGTAGAGGGAAGCACACGTGAGAGTCAGGGAGAAGGTGGTACTCAGGAAACTTACAATCATGGCAGAAGGCAAAGTGCTAGTAATCACTTTAAATGATAAAAGCAGGAGCAAGAGAGAGAGAATGTGTGTTGCGGGGGAGGGGATGAGTTGTGCCACATCGTTTTAAATGACCAGTTCTCCTGTGAACTCAGAGAGAATGCACATTTGTCACCAAGGGGATGGCCCAAGCCACTCATGATCCAAACACCTCTCACTGGGCCCCACCTCCAGCATTAGGAATTACAATTCAACATGAGATTTGGGTGGGGACAAATATACAAACTGTATCACAAGTAATAGTAACCCTTGAGCTAGTTTACTTTTTAAAAATTGCCATTTTATTTTAAGGATATAGAAGTATCTTGCAAAACTCAAGGGCCAGATGCACCTGTGACTAGATTAGGCACTTGCTAACGTTTGGAACAGGGAATCTACTCTTCCACTGGGGTCACATGGTCTCTCATCTTGCTGCTTGGCCTCCATCAGCTTTAGTTTTTTCTCTTTGAAGACTCTGTTTTTCTGCACACATGCGCAACCAATAAAGGCAATCCAGCTCTTTAGTTGTATCACCTTAATTCAAGCAACACCCAGTTTGGGATTTCAACCCCTCTAGCAGAAAGACTTTCAATAGCCCATCTTGGGTAAGCTTAGACTTCTGGTTCAGTCAGCTGGAGCTGGAGCCAATTCAGAGACAAAAAGGACAACACATAGACTATATCCCAAACTTATATGTAGGACTAATGTCACAAAGAGGGAGTAATAAGAGTTTTCCAAATGCCTCCAAAGATATTTATCTCTGTTTCAGATGTTATAAGGAAATAAGGAAAGGAAGAGACTTAGTAAGTACAAACAGAATATTTTTTTTTTCTGTTGATATTGGAGAACTTTTTTCCCTTGGCTTTTATTTTAGGTTTGGGAGTACATGTGCAGGTTTGTTACATGGTTAAATGTTTTGTTAAATGGTTTGTACATGTGCAGGTTTGTTACATGGTTTCTTACATTTGTTGCTTCTTGCTGGGGTTTGGTTTACAAATGATTTTGCCACCCATGTAATGAGCATAGTGCTCAAGTGGTACCTTTTTGACCCTCACCCTCCTCCCACCCTCTACCCTCAAGTAGGTGCCATTGTCTACTGTTCCCCTCTATGTGTTCCGGTGCACCTAATATTTCTGAACATTTCAAAAGCTATTTAAATTACAGAAACCCCACTTAGGCAAAAAGTTGTAGGTGTTTATTTTATTGCTAGGAATGGGGTTAGATAATGAATGGGACAAGTCTAAGGAATTGAAGATTAATCAGGAGATCCTAGCTATAAGCCACACGAAATACACTAAGGGCCAAAGTAAAGCAGTAGCAATGGGTGTGGAGAGTTAGAAGGATTTATCAATAATATTAAAGAGGTAGAAAATATTGGTCTTGATTGATTCTTAAAAAGAGAGAGGATAAGGAATCCATTAGGATTCTACTTTCTTATCGCTTAGGAATCTATTTGGGTGACCAATTTGGTGGATATAACACACACCTTAAGGTAGGAAACAAAAGAGGAGAAGAAAGTTTGATTGAGAAAGATAATGGGTTTTGTTTTTTATGTATTCATTTGGCAAGGCTGATAGGATCTGAGTCTGGTGGACAAAAGAAACGTCTGGGTTGAGGATACAGCTGGATACAGGGTACTATATACACAGTATACATACATAAACATATATACATAAAAATATATACACAGAGTAAACACTACATACACCAGGGCAAATAATTATTTAAAACTTTTCTGTACTAGATGAGGTAAAAATTTCAAGATGAAAATGATATACCTGTCTCCTCAATTATTAATGTGGCCCCAAGAGGCCTCTTTAGAGATATTAATAATTTATCAACACCTGTCATAGGAACTCCTTCGTGAGCCTGACACAGATATTATTCCTCATTAGCAGCTTGTATAAGATTACAGGTTGCTCTATAGGGATTTCTTTTGAAAGAAATAGGTGCCAATATAGCTTAAAGGAAACTAATATCCCATGATATTTTAACTGACCAAAAATTGGGGATTGGCTAAGTAAATAATGGATGAGCCATATGATAGATTTAGTTTAGTTATTGGTCAAGGATGCTTAGGGATGTTTGTAATGGAAAACAATTATAAAGTTATAGGAACAGAGTATAATATGGAGTTACATATACAGTATGCAGTATGCTGATAACTGTACAAAAATACCCTGCACAAAAAAAGAACATGAGGGAAATACTCTGAAATGTCACCAGCAGTTTGCCTTTGATTGGTGCATTCATGGGGATTTCTTTCTTCCTTTTAAAAATACTTTATGATGAGTATGACTATTTTAAATGGAAAAACCTTATTTAAGAATACGTTATTTAAAGCATTTTGGTCGACAGAGCAGTGGCAGTATAATTTTCAATCTCTATGAAAATCTACATTAAGAAGCAAAGAATCAAACAAAAACCAGATCCACAAATGAGCAAAACCAAATGCCCAGGGACGAACTTTACAATAAAACTTAGTAATAAGGTATCTTCACAAACCCCAAAACACAAGAGGTGAGGGAAAGCCACCAAAAGCCACAAGACATGCATGCATAAACAATCATGTTTTAGGAGGAGAAGAAAATAATGGGGTGGTGTCTGACGGATGGAAGAACTAGAATGCTCTCCAGTTATTTGTTGTAAAGCATTTCAGGCCAGTTTTGTAACAACAGTAGGAAAAGTTAAAAGGATTGAAGGGAGGGAATGAAGCCATCTAGCCCTTGTGCTATGTCAGAGCTGATCCTCTATGACTCTTTCCTAGGACAAGTTTCCCCAGTAAGAAATTGCTTAGAGAGAAATCAACATTGATCAGGATGGGGCAGTAGAGGCAATGGAAAGAAGTCTAGCCGGACACCATCCAATCTGGTAGCCTCTAACTGCATGTGGTTATTGCAATTTTAATTAATTTTAAGTTTTAATTGGCTAAAATTAATTAAAATTTAAAATCTGGCTTCTCAGTCACACTGGCCACACTTCACATGTTCAACAGTCAGAGAGGGGAGCAGTATTAGGAAGCCTCAAAGTACTGTATTATTATCATCATTATTATCATTTCAGCACTTAAGGACGCTAGGCAAAGTGGCTCATGCCTATAATCCCAGCACTTTGGGAAGACAAGGTGGGTGGATCACCTGAGGCTGGGAGTTCAAGAGCAGCTTGACCAACACGGTGAAATCCCATCTCTACTAAAAGTACAAAATTAGCCAGGCATGGTGGTGCATGCCTATAATCTCAGCTACTCAGGAGGCTGAGAAAGGAGAATTGTTTGAACCTGGGAGGCGGCGGAGGTTGCAGTGAGCCAAAATCACACCATCACACTCCAGCCTGTGCAGCAAGAGTGAAACTCCTTCATAAATAAATACATGAAATGAAATAAAAATAAAAACAAGGGAAGATGGAGCTCTCTAGAATTGGGCAAGATTTTCTGAACCTTGCCTTATTGTAAAAGTTCCGGTAAACTAATACCACATGAAAATGAGCAACAATAAAATATCAGGATCAAATTCCATACAAAGTTGTCATAAGAAAAAAAGAGCAGCATAACATCCCTAAAAATAGAAAGAACATCAGAAGAATGTGTCCACAAAACAAAACTATAAGATACTACTTTAAAACAAGCTTCAAGGCATAAACAAGATGATATATGGAAAGGATCACACAAATCAGAATCAGAAAAATTCGGAAGTGAGGTGAGAGAACTTAGGAAAAAATTAGAAATGAAGAAAACAATATTAACAAAATGAAAGCTAAAGTAAAATAATAAAAGAGCAAAAAACTGGTAATGGCTAAGAGAAATGGAAGGTAAAACAGAAGAACATTTTTAAAAGAATTAGTCTAGAGAAAGTAACAAGTATCGAAAATAGACTAAAAAGATGAGACACAAGAATGATAGGAATCCCTGAGGAAGAAAATGAAACCAAAGGAACAAAACAAATACTAAAAATTATAATTCAAGAAGACTTTCTTGAATTAAAAAAATGATTTAAAACTAGATATTGAAAGATTGCTCTACATACCTGAGACTATAAACTCAGAAAAATCAGTACCGAAGCATAATCTAGTAAAATTACTGGACTTTGAATAATGGGAGGAAAAATCCTTTGGGTATTTAGATTTTTTAAAATGCATGTAACTTAGAAAGGAAATTATAATATCATCTAATACAGTAATCATTTAGATTAGAAAAAAATGGAGGAACATACTTAAGATATTTAGGAAGGATACTGTGAGCCGAGAATTTTATATGAAGTGAATTTCAAGTGTAAAGGACACAGACAAACTTTTATCAATATGCAAAAACTTAAGAAATATTGTTCCCATGAGTCTTTTATGAGGAATCTGTAGAGAATGAGCTTCAGACAACCAAAGTTACTGGAGATATATTGAAATAAGGAGGTGTTAACTATACAGACGACTCCTATAGAACAAAAACTAAATGAAGAACAAGGAGAGAGTGTAATGTATATTAACCATATGATCTGACAATGTAGATATAATAAAAATAAAATGAGCAAAGAGTGAATAAAAATTTTAACATACTTTCAATATTTATATTGGTGGTAATATTGGCATTAGTAATCTGCTGCTATATAATAGGAAGTAAGACAAATGAGTAATCAGTGGATAGTCAAATTTTATCATCCTCTGTGATCTTGACAACCAGAATTCTAGATGTAGAAGAAAGAATAGGTTAATCTAAAATCCTAAAACTATAATAGTTTTGAATTTGACTTTCTCTCTCTGTATTTACTAGCTCTACCCACAGAGAAGAACTACAATGACTACCTTAGTAGCAGAGAATATCTCTAGAATTCAGATTGTGATCTTGAAATAAAATTTATCACTCAAAGGAACCTAGAACGTCTTGGAAAAGTTACTGATTCGAAAGCAGAAAATGTATAAGTTAAGCCTAAAACACATTGTCATAGGAGAGAGCAAGGAGGGTATGAAAAACTACTGGGGTCATGTCAAAAGAAGTTAGAAGCCAGCTTGAAGGGTCTCTTGCTGGCCAAAACTGGGTCAACTTGAACTTCAATAATGATAACAATTACAGTAAATTAAAACCCATCAAATATCTATAATTCATAATAATATTTTTAAAACAAGCCATCTTTGGAGAATAATAGGGAAGCAAGTAATTATCTAAAGAATTAAAGAAAATCAAGGATTTATTGTATCTTTTCAATATGAACTATACCACTGGATAACCAAATATTAGAATGTGCCTCTTTATAGAAGTATTCCAACTAATACATCAAAATGATGGAATTAGAATATCACCATTTCAATACAATGAGTAAAAAGCAATATTGCTGACTGCTGCCATCACAAAAAGAAACTCAACCTGACATTATGTGCCAAATACCTCCCATAGGGCTACCAAAGGGATAACACCTGAATCTGGTCCAGTTTTTGTATCCAGCTGCCAATTGGCAGGAAATGCCACAGGCAGAATAACATATTGAACTATGCCGAGAACACCAAATCAGCAAAATCCAAACTGCAGAAAACTCTACTGATCAAATGATCTTGGTTCTTCAATAGAAAATTGTAAGGAAAGGTAAGGATGAAAGGAGTATCTATAGATTAGGAGACTTAAAAAGATACATCAATTATTTAAAAATAGGCAAGGATAAAATTAAACCATAGTGTCTAGGGATACACGTTTGAATAATGAAATTCCTTAAAAATGTGGGAAGAAATTGGCATACAAATCAGGAAAATGGTTACTAATGGGGACAACAGGGGCTTATGATTGAGATGGAGCATATAGACAAGGTTTCCTGAGTACTCACCAAACTTCACAAAACAAAGAATCCCAGAGAGCTAATGGGGAGTCTCAGTTCTAAACGGAAAATAATAATAATTCCAAGTTACATATATTCCTTATGTTCTTGATACACCCACATGTCTTTTTTTCCATACATATGCACCCCTAGCCTTGCCAAAATACATCTGTTTCATGTATAAACAGAAATACATTTAATTCTTCTTAGGTTGGATATAACAATTGCATCTAACTCTAAATCCAGGATATCTGGATGATACAAATTCATCTCAGTCAGGTCTATATGTGGTTTGTCATGATTTTGTTCAAACAAGCTAAATGATAAATATAACCAACAACCAAATTAAACAATGTAGAGTGGGTATATTAGTTTACAAGGGCTACTATAACAAATTACTACAAACTAGATGGCTTAAAATAACAGAAATTTATTATTTCATGGATCAGGAAGCTCTAAGTCTGAAATTGAGGTATCAGAAAGGCCATGCTCCCTCTGAGGCTTCTAGGACAGAATTCTCTTTGTCTCTTCCCAGCTTCTAGTGTTTGCTGGCAATCCTTGGCATTCCTTGGCTTGCCTTTCCTGCTTGAATATTTTCTTTTGAAACCCAGTCACCATTAAAGACACCCAAGCAACTCCAGAAGCCTAGCTAGAGAGGAACTGATGTTCCAGCTGACAGCTCTCACCAACTTACCAAGGAAGCGGCCCTGCTGGGCCATCTCAGCTGATGTATTCAGCAGAGACAAGGTATTCTTGCCTTCCCTGCCTAAACTGCAGACCTATGAGCAAAATTAATAGTTTTTGTTGTTTACATCTACTACATTTTGAAATAGTTTGTTTTACAGCAATAGACAATCCATTTGTGGTGTCATGCAAAGCAGTGGTTCTCAACTGGGGTAGCTGCATCACTCCAATTTTGCTTTGTTCTTCATATGACCATCTTCTCTGTATGTTTGTCTGTGTCTGAATCTCCCTCTTCTTTCTCTTATAAATACACTAGTCATTGGATTTAGGGCTCACCCTAGTTCAGTATGACATCCTCTTAAGTAAGTATATTTGCAAAGACCCTATTTGCAAATAAAGTCATGTTCTGAAGTTCTGGGCATATATGAATTTTGGGGGGACCTTATTTAACCCAGTACAAATAAACTTGCTTCTATTTGGGGAAACAAAAGCAAGGAAGCAACAGTAAAACTTCTTGGAAAAAAAACAAAAGCAATCTGTTCTGTTCCACACTGTTCCAAAGCAAATATTATATCATGAAGAATTGAGAATGTAAGAGCTAACTTTCCAAAAGTGGAGTTAGGTTCTTGGTCTTCCATTTTGGATGCACCGAATTCTTACTACTAGAAGGCCCTACCTTATCCATCGTCCCCTATGATGACCTTCCAGAGAGGCATTGTTTCAAATTTTCTTTCTGGAGAGCTATCCTATCCTAACAGTTGTCCTACCATGTCCTGTCTTATGGGTATTTGAAATTTGAGGGATACCACAATACAATGATATATAGGCTACTTTTGCCAGGCTTGAGATTTACTTAATATTTACCTGCCATTTTTATTTCAGGGGGGCCTTTAAATAAGTATTCCTCAACCATGATACCAACGACAATTTGGATTAGATAATCCTTGTTGTAGGGAACTGTCCTGTGTATTGTAGAATGTATAATAGCAGTCTGAGCCTCAACTCACTAAAAGCCACTGGCATCCCACTCCAGTTGTGACAACCAAAAATATCTCCAGACATTGTTAAATGTCTTCTGGAGAGCAAACTCATCCTCAGTTGAGAATCACTACTTTACATGTTGCCAGAAATGGATTATCTATTATTGCGTTAACAAAAAATACCTCAAAATTTAGTTGATTAAAAAAACCCTAATCATTAATGTTGCTCAAAAATCTGCAGTTTGGGCAGGAAAAGCAAGGATACCTTATTTCTACTGCATACAGCTGAGATGGCCCAAATGGGGCAATTTGTTGGCAAGTTAGTGCTGGCTGTCAGCTGGGGCATCAGTTCCTCTTCAGCTAGCCTTCTATGAATTGCTTTGGTGTCTTTACAAATGGTGACTGGGTTTCAAAAGAGTAAAGTGGAGTTTATGACATTTTTATGATCTAGCGTTCAAAGTCATGTAGTATTCATTATTTAAGAAGAGTGTGTCAAATAGGAGATATGATTGCAATCTTCTTTGGAAAATATAATCTTTTGCCATCTGCCCTGTGGACACAAAAACTCACATTCTTTCCATCTGCCTAATAGAATGATTTCATCCTTTAAGATCTTCAAGTCTCTACAGCTCAGTCATCTGAATCAAGTCTAGGTGTGGATGGTTCTCCTCTGGTGTGGTTAATTAGTGCAGCTGCTCGAGTACCATTCCTCTTGATCGGAAAAAGTCTGAGCTAAAGGGACAAGTTATGTGATCTTCACACACACTCACACACTCAGCATATATTGAGATAGTTCTAGAATCTCTGCTTTACAAAATCCCTTTAAATACGGGTAAGAAAGGAAGCATGTAACAGTCACTGTTCCACAGCAGTCCTGAAATCCAGCCAGGGATGTGTTGTCACTTTCTTGACTAGGGCTTATTCTTGCTCCTTAAAGATTGTTTTTCACGGGTCTTGCTTTCATCTTCTGGGCTCTTCATTCTGATATCTGAGTCAATCATCTTCCTTTTCCACCAAAAATACTCCATGTTTGCACCTGAGTCATTCTCTTAACCAGCTTCCTGCCTGCAAACTTGGGAGTTCAAAGGAGCTGCCTGTTTGATGGAGCTGTATTGACTCTGTCCAGTTGAGTCTGCGGTGTTATAATTATCAGTCTCGTAAGTCCTATGGTATCACTTTTACTAAAAAATCTTGTGAGTTTCTTATGTATCAACATATAATACATTCTATTACATCAAGCCTAATCTCTTTGAGATAATTCTTTCTCTATCTTGAGCTTAAACTGTGAAGCTTTCATTGGATAAGACATTTAGTATTCTCAGAAACCTTTTCTTTTTAAGGTGTAACATCTATGTGGTGTACTCTAAGATACCTAGAGGGCTTTCTGTCTCTCTGAAAGGTTATATATTAGTCACTATGTTATATATTTCTGAAGTCTTAACAAAGACTCTTAATCACCATCCTGGACTTGATCTTTGCCCAGAACTCATTTCTTAATTTAAAAATGATTTTCCATATGGAAATCCTGGGTATGAGAAGCAGGTTTACTTTAGAACCCAGAAATTAACAGTCTTTTTTTGTTTAATAGTGCATTCTTTAGTTCTTCTCTCCTCTCAAATTTTATCATAGGTGCACTTTTAATATTTTGTAATCATCAAGTTTTAGGTATCTTTTCTATTTTCTATGTTATTGCAGAAAACAATCTTAGCAAACTTTCTGTCAGTACATAGCAATTGCTTCCCTTCCTCCAGTTCCTACTAACATTTGCCATATGTTTCTGTTAAGCCCTCACTGACAGGCTCCTTGAAGTCTTTTAGCTTTAGCTAACTGTCTCTTAGAAACTATTTAAGAAGCAGGGTGTCCAATCTTTTGGCTTCCCTGGGCCACATCAGAAGAAGAAGAATCATCTTGGGCCACACATAAAACACACTAACACTAATGATAGCTGATGAGCCAAAATTAAAAAAAAAAAAAGTCGCATGTTGTTTTAAGAAAGTTTGCAAATTTGGGTCGGGCTGCATTTAAAGCCATGCTGGGCTGCCTGTGACCCGCAGGCTGCAGGTTGGACAAGCTTGATAAACTTTCAAGTAGTGTCCAAAGTACTTTGAGTTTCTGCTCTCTTCTGCCTAAAACCAATGCCACATGTTTCAGAATTTCTTTTTGGCAGCACTCTACTACTAGTGCCCAAAAGCTGTTGTAGTTATTTATTGCTTTGTGACAAACCACTCCAAAGGTAGTGGCATTTTAGTAGGCTTAGAAATTGTAAGGGCCAGGAATTAGAAAACAGCGCAGTAGGACAGTCTTTTTCCATGGTGTATGGGGCTTTAGCTGGAAGTGTTAAAGGCTGGCGATGACTCAGTCATCTGGCTGGGGGCCAGAATCATCAAGAGCTGTCTTTATATATCTGGTTGATACTGGCTGTTGACTAGGACTATCAGTGAGAGTCTGTCTACATGGCCTCAGCGTATGTTTTTTCTTCATGGGCCAGTCATTCACAGTCTGATAGCTGGGTTCCAGGACTGAATATTCTAGGAGAGCAAGGTGGAAGTATATGGCCTTTTTCTGAACTAGCCTCATAAGTCCTATGGTATCACTTTTACTAAAATCTCTTGGTTGAGGCAGTCACAAAGATCCATTCAGGATTCAGGGGACATAGACCATATTATGCAATAGTTAGAGTATCCATATCACATAGTAAGAATGTGGTATGGGAAATATTTTTGTGTTCAACTTTGGAAGATACAATCTGCAACACTCACTGAGTAAAATGTTTGTATCTCTAGCCTGTAACCCTAGTTTTTAATCTCTCAGCAAAGGTTTAGGTCTCTGTCTATTTCTTCTATCCTCAATTTAAAGGCCTGTTTGAATTGAGGTCACTGACTTAGATAGCCAGAGATAATAGAAAGTTTTATCTTGTATGGGGATTGATTCCAGGTTTCTGTGCTTTGAAATTAGGGTTTTGGAGGATTTAGGTAGGGAGTACATACAAGATACAGTCATGCACCAAATAATGATGCTTCAGTCAATGATAGACCACGCATAAGATGACAGTACTATAAGATTGTAAAGGAACTGAAAATTCATATAGCCAAGTAACACTGTAGCCATTATAATGTCATAGTACAACACATAATTCATTTGTTTGTAGTGATGCTGCCAAAACAAACCTATTGTGCTGCCATTTATATAAAATTATAGCACATATAATGATGCACAGTATGTAATACTTGACAATGATAATAAACAGCTATGTTACTGGTTTAGGTGTTTATAATACTAACATTTTATTATGTTGGTATATACTCCTACTTATGAAAAAAATTAACTGTAAGAAAACCTCAGGCAGGTGCTTCAGAAGGTATTCCAGAAGAAGGCATTGCTATCATAGGAGTTTGAAGCTCCATGTGTGTTATTGCCTTTAAAAACCTTCCAGTGGGACAAGATGTGAAGACAGAAGATGGTGATATTAATGAACCAGATCCCATGAAGGCCTAGGCTAATGTGTGTATTTGCATCTTAGTTTTTAATTAAAAAGGCTTAAAAATTTTAAAAAAAAAAGAAAAAAGAAAACTGCTTATAAAGTTGTAAGAAAGAAAATATTTTTGTATAGCTACACAATGTGTTTGTTTTAAGTTAAATGCTATTACAAAAGATTTAAAAAGTATCTTTAAAAGTTTAAAAAATCATGAAGTAAAAAAGTCACAGTAAGTCAAGACTTACTGTTGAAGAAATAAAACTACTTTAAATTTATTGTAGCCTAAGTGTACAGTGTTTATAAAGTCTACAGTGGTATGTAGTATTGTCCCAGTATGGCCCTCATCTTCATTTACCACTCACTCACTCACTCACTCACTCACTGACTTACCCAGAGCAATTTACTGTCCTGTAAGCTCCATTCATAGTAAGTACTGTATACAGGCGTACCATTTTACATCTTTTATATTGTATTTTTACTGTACCTTTTCTATGTTGAGCTATGTTTAGATACACAAATACCATTGTTTTTCAATTGCCTACAGTATTCAGTACAGTAACATGCTGTTCTGGTTAGCAGCCTAGGAGCAATAGGCTGCGCCATATTGCCTAGGTGTGTAGTGGGCTATCTCAGTTGGGTTTATGTAAGTACACTCTATGATGTTCACACAGAGATGAAATCGCCTAACAATACATTTCTCAAAATATCCCTGTTATTAAGAGATGCGTGACTGTAACTTGATGAATCATGGAAGAGTAAAACTTCCTGATGTCTCTGACTCCTGAAAAACTCCACTTCAGCTAATACACTATGGTTAATATAGGACAACATGTTCAGTTTTTGTACTTCAGCAGGACCCATGAATTTTAGACCTTTGCTAACTTGGATTTTTGGCCACAGCCAGAGTTTTTCTTAAAAAATTGCTGATCCCAATCCCATTACTGGGTATATAACCAAAGGATTATAAGTTGTTCTATTATAAAGACACATGCACATGTACATTCATTATGGCACTGTTGACAATAGCAAAGACCTGGAACCAACCCAAATGCCCATCAACAATACAGTGGATAAAGAAAATGTGGCACATATACACCATGGAATACTATGCAGCCATCAAAAAGGATGAGTCCATGTCCTTTGCAGGAACATGGATGAATCTGGAAACCATAATTCTCAGCAAACTGACAGAAGAACAGAAAATCAAACACCACATATTGTCACTCATAAGTGGGTGTTGAACAATGAGAGCTCATGGACACAGGGAGGGGAACATCACACACTAGGGTCTGTTGGGGAGTTGGTGGGCTAGGGGAGGGATACTAGGGGGTGGGGAGGTTGGGAGAAATGCCTGATGTAGGTGATGCGGGGATGGAGGCAGCAAACCACTATGGTATGTGTATAACTATGCAACAATCCTGCAAGCCTGCACAGGTAGCCCAGAACTTAAAGTATAATTTTAAAGCATTGCTGATCCATACTAATGAACTTTTTCTTTTTTTCTGATGAGTGAGAAAAAAGATCCTAGCTTGTTTCTTTCTTGTAATTTATTGAAGGTGGCAAGAAATCACCAACACCTTCCAATACCCTGACATTTGCTATGAAATCCTCTTTAGTAACAGCTTTTGTGTATATGGCCTATGTCCTAACAGAAAACTGGAAACAGATTTAACCAACTCCCTTGATATCATTTTCAAAGGATTGCTATCTCCTCATGGTCTCCCACCTCAAACGGAACTACATTTTATGGTCTTTGCTTTGTAAAACCTCACTTTTAGGTATAGTACTTAAATGTCTTGCTGTTATCTAGTTGCATATGACAGGGACATAATTTGAACTAGTTTAAGCCAGTTGGGGTTTTATTGGCTCTATGTAACAGTGAGGGAAGGGTGGTTGGAATTGCCTTTAAGGATCACTAAAAAGAGATTTGAACACCCTTAGAATACTCTCTTTCTCTGTTTCTTGCAGCACTCCAGATTCATTCCCTTAGAAGAGTTTTTCCATGTCATGGGGGAAATAACTACAGACAGTTCCAGGTCACATCTTCCATAACCAGACAAAAGAGGCCTCGTCTTTACAAATCGAAGTTTGAAAAACCCTGGGAATGATCTGTGATCAACTGAGTTTTCTCTTCTCATTAAACTCAAGAGTCACGAGGTATTATTATCCACTGCTGCCCTTTATAATCTTAAGGCAAATGCTGGTACAAAATACTCATTTTCTACTCTAGAAACAATTTTTCTGATTGAAAAAAACTCTATACTATTCCACCAAATTACAGTAAGATTTATTTTAAGCAGAAATCCAGAGCAGAGAATAATCCTTTTTAAAGTGTTGAATAAATTTAGAAATGATGTAAAAAGCAGAAAGGAAAGATATAGACTGTTTTTCTCATGAGTGTATGTTACGTATTAACAATAATGTTATACATATGCTTACTCTTTTCCTCGGCAAACCAAGAAAATGTGAATAAAAGATGGGATTGTAAAATAGAAGTGTGAGGCATCATAGCATTGGAGTTTATTGAGGTAATTGGCTAGGAATTCCTGTGTCTCAGAATGGAGAATTTCACATCATTTTTAAAACAAATAATTCCTTGTAGGCAAACAAGTGAGTACTGAGTGGTTATTTGTGGAATTATTATCTATGGCAGCATGCTCCCTGGGTAGAATGATTAGAACGATACCTTTTAGGAATAAGCAGTAAGGGCTTTTCAAAGTTATGCAGTAATCAAAATAGCAGTGGAAACGTTCTGTGATCAAGGGACCATGAGCACCATGCTAATTTAAACAAATTCTGTATAAATTACAATGAAATACATTGTCTTAATAGGATATCACCGCTAAGTAATGTTACCTAATAAAAAATTCTTCTATCTATCAAATTATAATTTAATACATTTTCTTGCTTCAAACATTTACATAAGATCTCATCTTTAAAACTGCTTTCCCTTGGGTATACCATTTCCTGAGAGCTCAATGTTATGGTTAATGGAAATAGTTGTCAGATTGCCTCTTAACTGTAATATAAATATGAGTTTCTGGTAAGCCTCAGTGTGAACAAAATCTACTAATTTATTTTTCATAGGTTGAATCATCCCTAAAAAGGGACAGCACAAGCCTATTGGTGACTATTTTAGTACACTTGCTGTGATAGCTGGGTAAGGAGGAAAATCAATTATAGTTCTGAAAGAGATGTAGATTTTGTTCACTTAAAACTCAGGCTTTTAATCCCTGGATAAAAACCTAGCCTGGAATGCATTCTGAAAGACATAACTTTTGCTGCTACCATAAGAGGATGTAGTAACTTCTGGACGCCTATCATTTAAACAAATAGATTAGTCAAAATAATGATGTGAAAAATATGCCAAATAAGCACAACATGTTCCTTTTGGATGGGTGAAAAGTAAATTGTGCAACAAATTTTCCATCATATTTCATCTGCTTTTGATAGGTCACAGAAACTGCATCAGTGTTCCTATGCACATGAGAAATTACAGGTATCAAAGGCAGATTAATCTTGTTTTCTGCTGGTTAAGATTTAATCTCTCTGTAATCTTAAAAAATAATATGGTCAAAATATGTGCACAATTTACTTCATCCAATTTTTTTTCTGTTTTTGGTGAATTATTAGGAAATAAATAGTTAAATTTACATTACATTTTTCCGCCCACAGAAGGCTACTAATTCTATTCAAGTTAGATTCACCTCAGTTCAATTCATTTCCCACAAAGAGCTTATTCCTCTCCTAATCAGCATGGCATATAGTTTAAAGATGTAACATGACCTTTCTCTAAATTCTAGTAAAAAAAAAGAATGAGTAAATGGTAGGAAATAGTTAGATAGCAATTCAGTTATGCAATTAATGCAAGGTATAATTGATAGACAGTAAGTGCTATAGACTTTTTTTAAAAAGGCATGTATAAGTATGTTTATAGCAGATCTCTTCATAATAGCAAAAACACTGGAAACAATCAAAATGCTCATTAGTAGTGGAGAAGATAAAGAGATTATTTATATTCACACTTTGGAATTCAACATTTAAAATGAATTAACTACAGTTATATGCATTGACATTGAATCTTATATACAATATTGGTTTGGGGCAGTCAGGCAACTCCACTTAGAAAAGATACAGTTAGATCTATTTCTTTCGCCATAGACCAATAAAAACTCAAAGGTTTAAATTATATTACTAAATACTAGAAAAGAAAACAGAAGAGAACCTCTTTATAAAATTATATTTGGAGAGTCCTTGCTGACTCAAATGCAGAAGCTATTTTAAAACTGACAAAACTGATTACATTAAACAATCTTTTTTGTGACAAAACCATCATAAGCAAAGTCAGAAGACAAATGGCAAACCAGGTTGCAGAATAATTATTCAGAATTAATATGCTAGGAATTTATTTAAGTATCAAGAATCTAAGAGAAAAATGTGCAAAGGACAGAAAAACTGGTTTATAGAAAAGTCAGACAAATGATTATAAACATAAGAAAAATACACAACTTCTTTCATAATAGAATTGTAAGTTAAACTACAATCAGATGCATTTTTCACTTACTAAGTTAGCAAAAACTAAATTTAGTGATGCTAAAGGGAAAGAGGCACACATATATCGTCGTTACTTCTTTATGAAGTACAATTTGGCAATGTCTATCAACATTACAAATGTATCTCCACTTTGACCCAGGAGTCCCACTCACAGGGATTTATCCTAGAGAAATACATGCATACACGAGAAATGACATATGTTATTATCTGCACATTGTGTTAGTGAAATATTAGGGAATAGCCATGTCCATTAATAGAAGACTGGCATAGAAACTATAGTAGATACACATTATGGAATGTTATGTAATTATAAAAAAGAATGAGAAAATATTCCTCATAAGGATGTAAAAAGATCTATATGTAATAAGATGTATATTTTTAAAAATTAAAAATTGGGAAAAATAAAAATGTAGCTGTATTTGCTTATATTGGAAAGAGTCAAAATAAATTAATGAGTGATTATCTATGGGAATAATATGGAGGGGTCCATAGAGTGACAGGAATAGGGGAGGAAGCAGGGATTTTCAGTTTATTGTGTATTGTTTTGTATTGTTTTGATTTTTTGCTGCATACATATAATACCTACTGAAATTAACTAACAGACCCCTAGTGAAAAGAAGACAGAGCAAAGCACAGAAGCATGGATACGTTATGACTGCTTTTATTTGAAGTTAAAAAACAGGCAAAATAAAAGTTTATAATAAATACTGTGACAAAACCAAGAAATGATTAAAACAAAATTCAGAACGGTTGAAGGATAAGCAGACAGAAAATATAGAAAAGAAAAAGGCAATCACTGAGGGCTATAGGAGTTTGGTAAGTTTTCTTGGAAGGAGGGGGACATAAACTAGTTCTTGTAGGGTGTGGATTCTAATAAACATAGTTCATATTTATGTATTGTTTTGTAGTTTGTAAAACATTACATGCATATGATATCATATTGAGTTTTATATTGATTTTTGATAACAGAGAGAAATGAGAACAGGCACTCAAAATGGAAAAAAAAAAAAAAAAAGCATAGCCAAGGCACAGAAGATGTGAAGGCACATTCTGCATTACAAGACTTTGAGGGATATGCCTGGCTGGGCAGTTAAGTTAGGTAGTAATGAGTAATAGACCAATAGATTCATAGGTTGGATTATAATGGGATTGAGACCTTATCTGGCATGCCATTAAAGGTTTGTTTGTCTGTTTGCAAAAACAGATCTAAAACATATTTGAAAATTGAACACAGTAGCACTTCCTAGGCCCTGCCTAACACTGGCTCTAGCCTTCAGGCTCATCACTGACAATCATCATCAGGACTAACACTGACCAATTCCATGCCTACCCAGGTGGAAACCTTGATGACTTAGGGATGTGTTAATTTCCACGTATTTTAATTTTTCAATTTTCCTTGTGTTTTCAGTTTCTAATTTCATTTCATTGGAGTTGAAGAACACATTTTGTGTGATTTCAATCTTTTTACATTTATTGAAACTTCTTGTACAGCTTGACATATGGTCTATCCTACAGAATATTCCATGCACACTCGAAAATAATGTGTATTTTATTGTTGGAGTGAGTGCTCTACAGATGTCTGCTACATCTGGTTGGTTCATAATGTTGTTCAAGTTTTCTATTTCCTTGTTAATCTTCTGTCTAATTATATCTGGTATTGAAAATAGAAGACTGAAACATCCAACAATTACCATTAAATTGTCTATTTATCCCTTCAATTCTGTCATTTTAAATTTTGAGTATTCTTGGGCTCTGTTGTTAGATGAATATAACTATTATATCATCTCCACAAATTGATCCTTTTAACATTGTAAAATGTCCTTTTTGTCCTACTAAAAGTTTTTATCTTAAAGTATCTTTTGTCTGATACTAGCCTAGCCACTCCAAGTCTCTTTTGGTGACATTTGGCATAGTGTATTTTTTGCATCCTTTTACCTCCAATCTACTTATATTTTTTAATCTAATGTATCTCTTGTAGCCAGCATACAGCTGGATAATGTTTTTTTAAAAAAAAGCATTATGCCAATCTCTACCTTTTATTTGGTGTGTTAAATCCATTTGTATTTAATATAATTACTGATAAGGTGGACTTTATGTCTTCCATTTGTTTATATGGTTTTGTATGCCTTAGGCTTTTTTAGTTCTTCCATTCCTCCATTGCTGTCTTGGTTTGTATTAAATAGACAGTTTCAAGTGGACCATTTTAAATTCCATTTTTTTTTTTTACTATATGGTTTTTAGCTACATTCTTAGCCCAGGGATTATAATTAACATTTTAATTTAGGACAATCTACCTTGGATTAATACCAACTGAATTACAATAGTATATATTAATAAAAACTTTGCTTCTATAGAGCTTTTCCTTTCTCATCCTTAATACTGTTATCTTACAAATTATATGTTCGTGGATTTTCTATCAACAAAGTCACCAGTTATTGCTTTATATCAGATAGAAGAATAAAGAGTTGTATAAAAAAACCACTTATACCAGCCTTTATATTTATGTGTTTTCTTTACTAGTCCTCTTTATTTCTTCATGTGGATTCAAATTACTATATAGTGTTCTTCCATTTCAGCCTGAAAGACTTCCTTTAGCAGGTCTGCAAGGAACAAGTTCTCTTAGTTTTTCTTTATTTTGGAATATTTTAATTTCTCCTTCATTTTTAAAAGATAGTTTTACAACATACACAGTTCTTCACTGATAGTCTTTTTCTCTCAGCAGTTTAAATATATCATCACACTGCTTCCTGGCTTCTATAGTTTCTAATGAGAAATCAGCTCAATCTTGCTGAGGATGCCTGTGTATGATGAATTGCTATTCTATTTTGCTGCTTTCAAGGGTCTCTCTGTCTTCTTAGCTTACAATGGGTTAATTATAATCTGATGTGGCTTTCTTTGAGATTATTCTACTTGGAGTTCATTAGTTTTTATGGATGTGTAAGTTTATGTTTTTCGTAAAATTTAGGTAGTTTTTATCCATTCCTTATTCAAACATTCTTTCTGCCTCCCCCCTTTTTTTTCCTGTCCTCTCCTGGGATGTTTATTATGTGTTCATTTTATGCATGATGTTATCCTAGAGTTCCTTGCAGCTCTATATTTCTTCATTATTTTTTTCTTTCAGTTTTCTTACATTCAGATTGTCTGAGTCTTTCCTCTACCTCCTGTAGTCTGCTCTTCAACCCCGCTAGTAAATTTTGTATTTTAGTCACTGTACTTGTCAACTCCAAATCTCTGTCTCTTTCTTTCTGGTTTTTTTTTTTTTTTAATAATTTGTATATCTTTATTAATATTCTCTATTTGGTGAGATGTTGGCTCCATGCTTTCTTTTACTTCTTAAAGCATACTATTCTTTAATTCCTTTACATATTTAAAATCGATTATTTAAAGACATTTTCTAGTGAGTAGAACATCTGTACTTCCTTAAGACAATTTTTATAAACTGCTTTTTCTCCCCTGTTGATGGACTATTCCCCCTTATTGCTTTATATGTCTCATAATTTTTGATTGAAAAATAGATTTTAAATAATATAATGTGACCAATCTGAAAATCAGATATCTTTCTCCCCCAAAACATGCTGTTGTTGCTGTTTTTTTTTTTTTTAAGTGACTTTTCTGAACTAATTCTATAAAGTCTGTACTCTTTGTCATGTGTGAATGCTGAAGTCTCTACTTGGTTATCTTGGGGGTCAGCTAGTGATTGGACAAATACTTTCTTAGATTCTTGAAACCAGTTAAGTCTTCTAATCTTTGTTGAGGTATTCTGTGTGTGATGGGGCATGCCTTCACCACTGAGCCAGGCACTTTCCAACTCTGCTGTAGCTTTCATTACCTACTTGCACAGAGCCTCAAGTTAGCCAGTAGTAAATCTTAGGGCCTTCTCATGTTGGCCTTGGCACAAACATAGCACTAGGCATACGTGTGGCCTTCTACATTCCCAGTAACATGGCAGAGCTTTTGAAAGCCAACTATGGATATCTAATTCCCAAGCTTCTCCTTTTAAGTTATGAGTTAGCCTATCATTTGCCCCAACTGTTTTCTATAACTGTAGACAACCAGCGCATTCAGCAATTGTGTCTGTTTTCAACAAATGCCCTAGAAAGGCTGTTTCCAGTGGGTAGGCTCTGAGTAAGATCAAATAAAGATAGCCTTGTGAGTGAGTCTTCCGGAGAACCACCAGAGAAGTCAAATAGTAACAACTTTCTGCAACGTGTCTTTGAAGACTCCATCTCCATTTACTTCTTCAAGAGTTGACACACTGCAGATTTTCAGTGTAATTATGGGTTGTTGATTTTTAAGGCTACTGTCGAGCTGGGAGAAGGCTGGGAATAGGACAAGTTAAAATGCCACAATCTTGCTGTTCATAACAAAATTAAAGTTTTTCTTAAATCAATTCTTTCTTTAGTACTTTGAGTGTTTGGCTAATTTTCAGAGTTCTAAAAAAGTTGGCTCTGATAATTTTTGCCAATGTTCTGATTGCTTTCACCAATGAGGTAATTTTTAAAGGTTTTTACTTCATCATTTTTACTGATAAAAACATAGGCTACTTGAAGAGAGTAAAGAGAGGGGACAAGAAGAATAAGCAAGCAGTGAGGCTACAGTTTAGGAAGAAAATGTAAATAAAAATATTGTTGGGAAATTTACTATCTAGAAATGGCTACAATTATACAAAGATGTAACAAACTTATACAATATTAGTGGGATAATAATAAAAGCTTTAAATAGGATACCAACCATGGAGTAGCCCCTGGGAAGGCACTGGCTGCAGCGGTGGAGGCACAGTGGGGCTGCATGCTCCATGGAGTTGGCCAGAGGCCAGGAACAGGTGGGAGCCCTGCCCTCTACTGAGTCAGCTGGGCAGGAGCCCCATGCTCCCAGGCACAGCTGTAGCCAGCCAGCTGTGGCTCTGGATCTGGGCATCCCTATGCTCTTGGGGGCTCAGAAAGCTCCTTACTCCCACAGACTAGAAAGTGCCTGCTCCCAGTGCCTGGCCTATCCCTGCTCCTGGCACTCCCTCCAGGGTGCAGCACAGTTGTGACTGAGCCTAGGTGTTGTTGCAACCCAGCCAGGTGTGCACGCACTTGGGGTGGTGCTGATACACCAGCACCCTGCTGCCTGGGCCTCCTCTGGACTTTGGGTGTCAACAAGCATGAGAGGGAGGCCAACAGGAGCTGAGCACATCTCAGCACAGGCCTTCAGGTGCCCCTCAGCAGGAACAGCCTGGGTGCCATGGATGACATGTTGATGGTGGTAGGAGGCAGACAGGCTCCTGGCAGAAAAGGGCAGCTCCCTAATGAAGCCCCACCTTTAAGCCAGGGATGGCTTGAAGCCTGGGGGTTAGACTCAGTCCCAGGTGGAGTCCACAGCCTGGAGTGAGAACTTATGGTGCTTTTTCCAGGCCTGTCCATGGCTTCCCATGGACCAATCAGCACACACTTCCTCCCTTCTGAGACCATAAAAACCCCTGCCAGACTCACACGGACAACAGAAATATCAGCTGTGGAAAGGAGCTATGCACTACGAGTCTCCACATGTCCAGGTGACCTACCTGGGGAAAGGAGCTACCTATTTCAGGTCTCCTGAGAGCTATTCTGTTGCTCAATAAAGCTCCTCTCTGCCTTTCTCTCCTTCCAGTTGTCCATATACCTCATTCTTCCTGGATGCAGGACAGAAATTCTGGACTCACTGAATGGTGAAACTGAAAGAGCTATAACATAAACTGGGCTGAAACACACACCCATGCTCATCATGTTGTGGGTGATGAGGAGAAAAGAGCTGCAGCCCTTTGGGGAACCCAGACCTAGGGGCTCCCTGAGCACAGGGCTGTGACACCCTCTTTGGGGCTCTGCAGTTCCTGACATCTCCAAACTTCCAGGTACCTCTGCATTTCCCTCATCCAGATGTGGGTGCCCACAGCAGAAGCTGCTTGCAGTGCATCTGGTCCAGCTGCAGCCTCGCATGGAGCTGGCACCTGTGCCGGCACCTGGAGCTTCCAGCCCCACCACAGCAGCCAGCGTGCCTGGCTAAGTGCAGTGGCTGGACCCTGCGCTCACTCACTCACACATCCTTCACTGCTCCATGTCTGGCTTGCTCTTGGCAGGTGTGGGATCTGGGTCAGTAGTGAGAGTAGAGTGCAGCTGGCCAGGCTGACTGGGCAGAGAGAACCCAGCAGGTATGAGCAATACTCAGTTAGAAGATGCCACTGGCCACAGAGGTTTCTGGCTGGCAAAGTGACATCCCAAGGATCTTGTGACAATACCATGCTGTTTGGTTACTGTAGCCTTATAGTAGAGTTTGAAGTTGGGTAGTGTAATGCCTCCACCTTTGTTCTTTTTGCTTAGGATTGTTTTGGCTATGTAAAAAGCCCATCATATTTCTATTTCTCATTTTGTCTTCTGGGAAAAAGTAGGGGATAGAAAGGTATAAACTAACATTTATAAAGATTCTGAAGCTTTCTAGACAATGCTGAAAAATTTCCATATAAGCAACATTCTTATCTGAGAGTGATAATTACTTTCCAGAAATGAGTGTTTTCTGGGATACTCTGTGTTGCTATTTTCATACTGTATTTCATACAGTAAAGCCCTAAGTTTGATAGACAACACAGAGGATTTGAAAAACCAGAAAATTTCAATTCTATGATATAACAGTCAGAAAAAATAATTTCATAGTATAACGATTTAGATGCTGACAGGACGTGGATTTTGTTTATAGTTCAATACAAACCAAATACCTGGTTTGGAACATGGCTGATGTAAAACACACACACACTTAGTCCTTGATAAATAAATAACTTATGTAGATATATTAGTTTTCTATTGCTGCTATAACAGGTTAGCACGAGTTTTGTGGCTTAAAAAAGACAAATGTGTTACAATACATTTTGGTAGGTCAGCAGTTCTTCACAGAAATAGAAAAAACAATTCTAAAATTTATATGAAACCACAATAGACCCTGAATAGCCAAAGCAATCTTGAGCAAAAATACCAAAGCTTGAGGCATCATACTATTTGACTTCAAACTGTGCTACAAAACTATAGTAACCACAACAGCATGGTACCAGCATAAAAACAGATACATAGACCAGTGGAACAGAATAGAGAACAAGAAACACATCTATGCGCTTACAACTAACTGATTTTCAACAAAAGTGTAAAGAAGACACAATCGAGAAAGGTCAGTCTCTTCGATAAATGGTGCTGAAAAAAATTTGATATCCACATGCAGGAAAATGAAGTGAGGGCCTTATCCGTCACTATAAAATCAATTCAGAATGGATAAAGACTTAAATAAGAGATAAAAAGTGAAAAAACTACTAGAAGAAAACATGAAGAAACATGACATTCATTAAGGCTAGAAACTTTGGGTTAAGACCTGAAAAACATAGGCAACAAAAGCAAAACTAGACAGATGGGATTACATAAAACTAAAACGCTTTTGCACAGCAAAGGAAACAAAAGAGAGAAAAGACAATCACCAGAATGAGGCGAAATATGTGCAAACTATGCATCCGACAAAAGGTTGACATCAATATATAAGGAGCTCAAAAAACTCAATAGCAAAACAACAAAATTTTAAAAATCCAGCTAAGAAATGGGCAAAAGACCTGAATAGCTATTTCTCACAAGAAGCCATACAAAGGCCAACATGTATATGAAAAAATGATCAACATTAGTTATCATCAGGGAATAGCACATAGAAACCACAATGAGATATCACCTCACTCCTGTCAGAATAGCTATTATCAAAAAGACAAAAAGTAACAAATGCTGGCGTGGATGTGGTGAAAATGTGACTCCTACACATTGTTGTTGGGAATAGTGGATCCATTACAGAAAACAGTATGAAAATTTCTTTAAAAACTAAAAATAGAACTGCCATATGATCCAGCAATCTCACTACTTGGTGTATATTCAAAGGAAGTGAAATCAGTATGTCAAAGAGATTATCTGCATTCCCATGTGTATTGCAGTATGATTCTCAATAGCGAAGACATGGAATCAACCTAAATGTCCATGAATGGATGAATAGATAAAGAAATTGTGATGTGTACACACACACACACACACACACACACACACACATCAGCTACAAATTCAGCTACAAAAAAAAAAAAGACTGACATTCTGTCATTTGTGACAACATGGAAGAACCTGGAAGACACTAAATGAAATAAGCCAGGCACAAGAACAAAAATACCACATCATCTCACTCATATGTGGAATCTAAAAAAGTTGGTCTTGTGGAAGTAGAGAGTAGAATGATGATTAACAAAGGCTAGGTGGGAAGGAGGGACAGGAGCACAGGGAATGATTGGTCAATAAGTATAAAGTTATGATTGGATAGGAGGAATAAGTTCTGTTGTTCTATTGCACAGTAGGGTGACTATGGTTAACAATATTTTATCGTATATTTAAAAGTAGCTGGAAGAGAGGATTTTGAATGTTTTCATCACACAGAAATGATAAATGTATGTGGTAGTGGATATACTAAATACTCTGAATTGATTTTTACACAATGTATGCATGTATTCAAATGTCACCCTGTACCCCACAGATACGTAGAATTATTATTTGTCAATAAAAACAAGAAATTAAAAAAGAAGAAACCAGAAAAGAAGCCCTACAGGGATTTCAGTAATAATGGGATATCAAACATTATATGCCTTCTAATGTGGTACACAATGTTGTACTCAGCATCACCCATGAAATATTCTTGTTTAAAATGCTTAATTGGAATTTAATTCAGCCTATAGTTTTAACCTACAATTTATAGGAAACAGAGGTGATACAGTATCAATTTAAAAGATACCACAAAGAACAAACAAGGGTATGTAAAATTCTGCAAGACAATTTGTCTTATCTCATTGCTAAGTCTATATCATGGAGGAAAAATGAAAAGGGAATGAAATTGCTTTAGATGAAAAGATAACAAAACAGCCAAAGACAATGCATGGTATTTGACTAAATCTTGGTTTAAAAATGTATTTTAAAAAACCTATAAAACATTTTGTGGAGATAAGTGGCAATATTTTAATGTGGCCTGGCAACTATATAACATGAAGACATTCTTTAAATTTGTCAGATGTGGTAACAGTACTGTTAATAGATAGAGAACATTGATTTTCTGGAAATGTATGCTAAAGTGGTTAGTTTGAAATATAATGTTTATAATTTATTTTATAATGGCTCAGGACAAAACATATATAGAAGAAACAAATACACAAAATGTTAATGAGGTAAGAGGTATATGAGCAATATTGTGCAATTTCTACTTTTCTGTACTAAACATTTTCATGTTAAAGAAAATTCTAAACATCTAATATAAAAATGTATATATATGTGTGTATATATGTGTATATATATATATATATATATATATATAACTTAATTGCAGTTGTCTACTCAAACAGCTAGAAAAAGGAAAAAGTTAAGAAATAAATGTCAGCTTTATTCAGCCTAATCTTATTTTTTTTATTCTAGGAGATGGACTTAAAACATTTTTTTCTCATTTTTGTTTGGAGATAGATACTATCTAGAATCAAAATAGTAGAGTCACTATTACATGATTTAATTTCTTTCTTCAGAACATCCAGTTGTTTTCAGTCTTCTTTGGGTGCTCGTCAAACCTTATGCAATCTATATAGTGGGCTCCATTGTGTCCTGGGTGGACAACCAGCCTCAACTCTTGTAATAGGGAGAGTACGTCTCAGTGATTCATTGTGTGACAAAGTTGCCAATACAAGAGACTACCTGGTGATCAGTGAACTGCAGACGAGGAGGAACTTGAAAGATTCCTCTGAACTTCAGCACAATCAAGCATATGTAACACTGTTTTGAGGCACCTACCTGGTCTTCTTGCTCAAGGACTCTCATTGTTGCAAAAGTCCTTGTTATCACAGCTACAAGATACTTGCTAAGAGCTCTGTCAGACGTTTATGAAGTTGTTGGAGACCCCTGGTGGCAATATGAAGGATAAACAGCTCACAATAAAGTTTGATGCTAGTATGGAAAACAGCATAAATGGGAACAGAAACTTTAGCCTCCTTTTGTTTCTCTGACCTTTCTATTTATTCCCTCTCTTGCTCTTTAAAAAGACTGTTATTCCTGAAAGATTTTTCCATGCTATTCTTATTTATACATTTTCCCTGAATGATCATACCCATTCACCAAATCATTCTTTCAGCATGGTTTTCTCTATTGAGGTTCATGCCTGTATTTCTACTTCCTTGCTACATATTTCTATATAGATATCTCTTAAACTCAACATTACAAAAAGATGATAATTTTCTAAGTCTATGTTTCCTATCCAATGAAATAGTAGCACAATACAGCAAGGTAGAGGGCTTATACTTCAACGAAACTTGAAGGTACAAAAAGTATGGCACACTCACCATGTGTGAGGCACAGGGATAGGTGCTGGGATAAGGAAAAGAAAGTCACATCTTAGAGAAGAGTGAAGAAACATATCCTTTAATGTAATAGAGGAATGCATGTACTGCTTTAGAAGTTCTGAGGAAGGAATCCTAACCAAGACTGAGATGAAAAGATTCAAGATGAAGAAATCTTAGAAGAAATAACTATAAAGCTTTATTATAGACAGTAAGAATTTGCCTGTGTTCTGATCTGAATTTTACTTTCCCTCCAAATTTATATTAAAGTCCTTGCATTCAGTAACCTTGAATGTGACTATATTTGGAGATAGAGTCTTTAAAGAGGTAAGTTAGAATGAGATGAATAGGGTAGGCTCTAATCCCACATGAATTGTGTCCTTATAAGAAGAAGAAATTTGGACACAGACATGGGCAGAGGAAATATGATGTGAAAACACAGGAAAACAGCCAATGAGAGACTCCACAGAACTTAATTGTGCTCACATGTTGATGTTGGACTTCTAGCCTCCAGAACTCATAGAAAATAAATTTCTGTTAAGTTACCCAGCCTGTGGTACTTCATTATGGCAGCTCTTGCAAACCAATATAGTATGATTTATTTTTCAAGGTAATAGTAAGACTGTTCTAAGCAGAGGGAAGAAAATATGCAAAGCAAATGACCATCAAAGATGATAGCTTACTTGAGAAACTATAAGTAGTTTGGCATGACCAGATCACATGTCATACAGTGGGTAAGGGAGGTAGAGAATTTGGGGTAATGAGATTAGAGAGATAAAAAGAGACCAGATTATGAGCCAAATTAAATCATGGAATTGAAATGGCAGGAAGGTGAAGACATGGAATTAAAGGAAGCAGTATTAAAGGAGATCTCATACATTGCAATTGGTTCTCTCCAATCACAGTTAATCATTGGTGTATAACTCTTAGGTCTCTGTCTAATCCAGTTTTCTATGTTAGTGACTAGTAGTGTTTCATGATAATTACCAGTTGTCTAAGAGATAGAGAAATACTTCTAAAAACCAAATTATTGTTTTCCTCTCACAAGTTGTTTATTCCCTCTGAGCAATCTAAATATTACTTTACTTAATTTTATATCATTACACTTTCCTCCTTTATTGTAAGCTTCTTCTTTCCAGTGTTTATGTTTTAATAGTATCTAGAATAGGTTACTGAAGTTTGTTGAGCTACTGCTTGGATAAGCTGGGTTTAGCTAGAATGATACAGTCACACACCACATAATGATGCTTCAATCAAAGAGGGACATATATACAATGGTGTTACCATAAGATTATGACAGAGCTGATGTATACAGGTGTACTTTTTTTCTTTTGAACCGCATTTTTTACTTTACCTTTTCTATTTTTACATATGTTTAGATACACAAATACTTATCATTGTGTCACAGTTGCCTACAGTATTCAGTGCAATAACATGCTGTATAGGTTTGTAGTCTAGGAGCAATAGGCTATATCATACACCCTACGTGTGTAGTAGGCTAACCCATCTCGGTTTGTGTTAGTGCACTCTATAATCACACAGTGAAATGACCTAAGGATGCATTTCTCAGGACATATTCTTGCCGTTATGTAATGCATGATTTTACTTTTTAACATCAATATATCCCTATTTTTAAGCCTTAATATTTATCTTGGTTTTTTAAAATTACCATTAACTTTCCTACAATTTAAAGTATGAATGATTTATCTTTGTTTTCCTTTTTGTCATCTCCCCTGTTAGCATTTCATATTTCACTCTCTATGGGTAGCATAGAATTAATTGTTATACTGTAACAAAATAAGATATAAGTTTCACAAAAGCAACGGCCATACCTGACTTGTTTATCAACATGTTCCCAGTGCCTGATATAGTGCCCGACACAGGGTTGATCATGCATTTATTTTAAAGGTAAAATAAAATTTACTCCATGTCTATTTGCTTTCAGCTATCTATCAACAAATCTTTATGAGGCCATTCTTAAATTAGAACAGTACTGCAGAATTCTCTGGGGATTTTTTTCAATATACACATTCAGTAGTCCGAACTCAGATATACAGAATCTGGATTTGGGGGGCAAGGATAATGGAGGGATGTAGACATCAGTTTCATAAAAAAGTTTCTAATATGGTGTTGATATCTATCACTGGAAAAGGCAAACATTGTTATTTCTTTCACCTCAGTTAAATTCCTCCTGACCTGAGACAAAGGATGAAGAAATAATATTAGGTAGTGGGAACCGTGTTTTGGTGTAGGGAATGCTGCCTTAAGCCTTTTGGCACATTCTTTAGCTGTCTGTATTGATAAGACTGGCCTCCACTGAGATCAACATGGCCCGTATTCTTGTCTTAAAGAAGTAGCTCTGGAAGGGTGGGAAGACCACTAACTTAGAATCAAAATCCTAGGGCTGTATTTTAGTATTTGCACTTAATAAGTCAGATATCTCAAGCAAAATAGTTCTCTGAACTTCAGTTTGCTCACTTATCAACTGAGAATAACATCTCTTTGAAAATATAGTAAATATGAGAATTTGAATAACGAATTGTTCTGATTAACCTAGGTAATTGAAGAGTATTACTTACCTCTCTGAACTTTAAGGCATATGCTTTGCTTTAAAGGCATAAACCAAGTGGCTACTTGTAGAAAAAAAGAGAGGTGAAGTTTCTCACAGACAATTTCCAGAGTTAGCTGTCCTCATAACTACAATTACTGCTAACTGATTTCTCCTTCTGTAACTCAAATCAAAGATGCAGCTGCAATGGCTTTTGGTGATGACTTTCTTAACCACCTCTTACAACATGACAGGTTTCTCTGCTGTGCCTTTTAAGCCCTTCATACAGTATCAGCAAATTGATGGATTTTTTTAATCACTAGAAATCTCTGTTCTCTGCCTTTGTTAGGAAACTTTTCACGGCAAACAGCTGAGGCTGCTGAAGTTAGTTTGCTGTAAACATGAGGAAATAATAGAGATTATAAGGAATATCATGGGCCTTAAAGATAAGAGGTGCTATTGGCTTCATAAGGGGCTTTAAGAGCTGGAAAAACCACAGCTGAGAAATATCATAAAACACCAATATCCTACACGTGTTGAGTGCTTTGCAGTGATGACCTATTTCAAACAGGAAGTAAGAGACATTGACGAACAGAGAAGACGTTACATAAAAAGCAGAAAGGGCATATAAAATTTTGAATATTTGGCTGTCTAGCTATAAAATTATGCTTTACAATCTTATTTTAAAATTTACTTTGAATTTTTGGTTTATTTTAAAATTAATATGTGTACCTTACTTAACTTTTGGAGAAGAAGAAAAACAAATCCCCATATTGTTATCATCTTAGCACAGTAACTATCTTTTGGGGTGTTTTCTTATGACTTAATTCTAAATGGGTCACTAACCTAAATGGAAGAACTAATACTGTAAAATTCTTAGAGGAAAACAGAGGGGTAACTCTTTGCAGCTTTAGATTTGTCAATGGATTCTTACATATGACATCAGAGGCACAGTCAAAAAGAAAAAAAATAGATAAATTGAAAAATTTTTGTGTATCAAAAAATATCCAAAAAGAGAAAATACAACTTATAAAGTAGGAAAAAAATATTTGAAAATCACATATCTGAAAAGGGTCTAGTATCTAGAATATATAAAAAACTGTTACAGCTCCACAACAAAAAGACAGCACAACTTAACAGTGGGTGAAGGACTTGAATAGACATTTCTCCAAGGAAGTTATACAGATGGCCCTCACCCTCTGATTAGGTTACATCCTGATAAAATCATTGCAAATTGAAAAGGCATGCAATACATCAAACTTATCAAACATTATAGCTTAGCCCAGCCTACTTGAAACATGCTTGGATCGTTTACATTATGCTACAGCTGGGCAAAATTATCTGGCAACACAGCACACCATAGGATAGCAGTTGTTTACCTTCATGATTGTATGGCTGACTGAGAGTTCTGGCTTGCTGCTGCTGCCTAGCATTGTGAAGGCGTGTCATACTCCAATAGCTAGCTCAGGAAGGTATCAAAATTCAAAATCTGATGTGTAGTTTCTACTGAATGTGTGTTTCATTCTCACCATCATAAAGATGAAAAACTTCAAGTCAAGCCATTGTAAGTCAAGGACCATCTGTACAAATGGCCAACAAACCCGTGAGAAGATGCTCAACATCATTAGTTACCAGGAGAATGTAAATCAAAACCATGATGAGGTACCACTTTAAACCTGCTGAAATGGCAATAATAATAAAACAAAACAAACACTAGAAAATAATAAATATTGGCAAAGGATATGGAGGAATTGGAACTCTTTACATTGCTGGTGGGAATGTAAAATGTTTCAGTTATTGTAGGAATAATCCAAATGACTGTCAGTGGATACATTGATAAACAGTTGGGGCATATGCATACAATGGAATATTATTTAGCCATCAAAAAGAATAAAGTACTGATAGTTGTTATAATGTGAATGCACCTTAAAAACATTATTCTAGACATGAACATTAAGCCAGACACAAAAAAAATCACTTCTTGTATGATCCCATCTATATAAACATTCAGAATGGATACATCCATAGAGACAGAATAAAGATTTTCAGGGTCTAGGAAGGGAGAAAATTACTTATGGATATAGGGTTTTCCTTTGAAGAATTTTGGAACTAAATACAAGTAGTAATTGCATAACATTATGAATATACTAAAGATCACTAAATTTTCACCTTAAAATGGTTCATTTTATGTTATGTGAATTTCATTTCAATACATTATTATTTTAATTTTAGGAAACACTTCAAACTGGCTTGAAGCAAATTTTCTCCATTGTGGAAAACTGTAACTCATCAGACAATTCCACAGAAACATCCAATCATCTATTTTTGCCTAATGGTTCATGATAATAAACTACTTTCTCCAGGAATAAATGCCTCACCCACTCTAATCACTTTACACAAAATGTGGCTCCAGTGATGCCACAGGTAATGTGAGTCAAGTTGTCACAAGGCAATTCTTGATTCAAGGTTACCATGATAGGTTTATGCATATGAAAGGTTAAAAAAAAAAAGAACCCAGCAAAACTAGCTAGCCATAGGAAGAAAATTGAAATTGGACCCCTTCCTTACACATTATAAAAAAATTAACTCAAGATAGATTAAAGACTTAAATGTAAAACCCAAAACTATAAAAACCCTAGAAGAAAATCTAGGCAATACCATTCAGAAAATAGGGAGGAACAAATATTTTATGAAAAATCACCAAAAGCAATTGCACCAAAAGCAAAAATTGACAAATGAAATTGAATTTAACTAAAGCACTTCTGCACAGCAAAAGAGACTATCATCAGAGTCAACAGACAACCTACAGAATGGAAGAACATTTTTGCAATCTATCTTTTTGTCAAATATATAATATCCAGAATCTACAAAGAACTTAAACAAATTTTTAAGAAAAAAACAATCCCATCAAAAAATGGGCAAAGGACATGAATAGACATTTTTTAAAAGAAGGTATTTATGTGGCCAACAGACATGAAAAACAGCTCAACATTTCTGATCATTAGAGAAACGTAAATCAAAACCACAATGAGATACCACCTCACTCCAGTCAGAATGGTGATTATTAAAAAGTCAAGAAACTACAGATGCTGGCGAGACTGTGGAGAAATAGGAACACGTTTACATTGTTGATGGGAATGTAAATTAGTTCAACCATTGCGGAAGACAGTGTGGTGATTCCTTAAAGATCTGGAACCAGAAATATCACTTGACTCAGCAATCCCGTAACTCTGTATATATCAAAACGAATATAAATCATTCCATTATAAAAATACATGCATGTTTTTGTTCATTGCAGCACTATTTACAATAGCAAAGAGATGGTATCCACCCAAAGGCCCATCAATGATAGACTGGATAAAGAAAATGTGGTGCATATATACCATGGAATACTATGCAGCTATAAAAAGGAATGAGATTATGTCTTTTGCAGGGATATGAATGGAGCTGGAAGCCACTATCCTCAGCAAACTAACACAGGAAAAGAAAAACAAACACTGCATGTTCTCACTTATAAGTGGGAGCTGGACAATGAGAACACATGGACACAGGGAGGGAACAGCGCACACTGGGGCCTGTTGGGGGCTGGCGAGGGGTGGGAGAGTATCCTTAAATAGATAATGCATGTGGGACTTAATATCTAGGAGGTGGGTTGATAGGTGCAGCTAACCACTGTGGCACACGTTTACCTTTGTAACAAACCTGCACATTCTACACTTGTATCCTGGAACTTAAAATTAAATTAAATTTTTTAAAAACAAGGACCCAACACAAAATGCTTCCAAAGAAGATTTCCCCAATCATAGTATAAAGTAAATCACCTTCTATAATTTTATAACTGGTGGGTTACAACACGTGACACAGTATGTGGGGAGAGGGATATGTGGACAAGCTGGGGAAGCCACAGGAGCACATCTTCCCAACATGTACATTTTGTAAGCATATAAACCGTACAAAATAAAAATGGAAAGAAATGGATTATTTTATGAACCTTCTTGATAACAGTGATTTTAGGTGATTCTGATGGAAAGTTGCATGACTTTAGCCAGATTTCATGTTTTATGCCATGTATAAGTCATGTCATTTGCTTAATGGCAAGATCTTAGGATGTAGTAGACCTATTCTGGGACTTTTTTTTTTTTTTTTTTTTTTTTTGAGTCAGAATCTGGCTCTGTCTCCAGGCTGCAGTGCAGTGATATGATGTCAGCTCATTGCAAACTCTACCTCCCAGATTCAAGAGATTCTCCCAGTTACCTGGGACTGCAGGCGTGTGCCACCATGCCTGGCTAATTTTTGTATTTTGTGGTTGAGACAGAGTTTCACCATGTTGGCTAGGCTGGTCTGAACTCCTGACCTCAGGTGATCAGCTCGCCTCATCCTCCCAAACGTTGGGATTACAAGCGTGAGCCACTGTACCTGGCCGGGACTATTTTTTAAATCCACAGCCAAATCTTTGCTAGACCTGCCTGCTTCATAGGGGCCTTTGGCCAGAATAAAGAAAGAGCAATACAAATGAAAGGAAGATAACTAATAATTGAGTGGCAAGAGATGCTGACAAATGAACAGAACAGAGCAAGTATGTTTTAAAGAGCTTCCCAGGCTTTTTCATGTGGCACACATTGAAAAATACTATTTGTATGGCCCTTTGAGGTAAATGAACAACACCCTTAGATCTGGAAGTGACCAGCCTAGAATATCTGGCTGTTCTGGTCCTGGAGACGCTGAAGGCCAAAGGGATAAAGGCATTTGTCCATTGGTTCCACGTATGTGGCACACCCCCTTTCCCCAGCTCAACTACACAGACATTAAAGTTATATGGGGAACTAAGGGCTTAAAAATAGTAATGTAATTAACCCCAGGAAGAGGCCACTTCACATATTAGAATGGGTAAAATTGAAAATACAGACAATACCAAGCATTGGTAAAGATGTGAAGTAACCAAAACACTCTTATATAGCTCATTGGAGTGTAAAAGTATATAACACTTTGGAAAAGACTTTGAGAGTTTCTTAGAGAGTTAAGCATACATCTATGCTATATCCTCATTTTCAAACATCTATATATTTACCCTAGATAAATGTCAATATATATATTCACAGAAAGACTTGTAGAAGAATGCTCATAACATTTTTATTCATAACAGCCAAAATATAGAAACAATTCAAAGTTTGCCAATAAGAGAAAGTAGTATAGTCATACAATGAAATATAAGTCAGCAATAAACATGAGAGAACTACTAATACATGCACCAACTTCAGTAAATCTTATAAACATCATGTATGCAAAAGAAACCTGGCATAAAATCTCATGAAAGAGTAAATCCTGAATTGTTCCATTTGTATGAAGTTCTAGAACAGAAAAACTAAACTATGGTGACAGAAATTATATTAGTAGTTCTTTGGGAGGCAGGGTTTTCACTGGGAATGGCATGAGAAAACTTTCTGGGAGATGTATCTTAAGATGGAGGTTACCAGGAGGTATGGATTTTTCAAAAACTCATCATGCTGTACCCTTAAAATATGTGCATTTTGTTGTATAAAAATGACATCTCAATGAAGTTGATAAGGTTGGAAATAAAGCAAGCACGCAATTCATTATGGTGGTAATTATCAGGAAAAAGAAAACTTTGAGGTACTAAAACTGGTTATTTTTGGTGAAAGAAATTGGAGACATATCTTCTTTTTTTTTGCATTCAGTGCCTCTGAAAAGAGGCACTCAGGATAGGACTGGATAATGAGATGAAGAGGAAGGGCTGTGAATACAGAGTTTGGATGCCTGAACCTGATAACGTGGCACAGAACATTAACATTCAGTTAGGGTTGGCCTAACTGAAGAACATTGTAGAGGATGCTATGTAAGAGCATAGGGGCTATGTAAGAGCATAGGGGCTATGTTGGTCCAGGAGCCACCCGAGGTACTGCAGAATGGGGCAGCCTGCTCTTCTGGTCAATCTATCCTTTGTGTGAGGAGAAGCCCTTATCCTCCTTATGCATTGAGTCTAGCCACTGTGGGAGGAAGATCATCACACTGCCTATGTTCCAGAATTTCTCTTACTACACAGGCAATGATCACTCTACAGGTGCTTTAAATCCTGTCTTTACAGTTTGCATAGTTCTGTCCTCATTTGGACCTCTTTCTGTTACACCTCAGGATATTGATGAAGGTAGGGGTAAGAGGGGGATCTCACACCTGAACTTTGAGGATGGACGTGGGCCCTCTAGAACTCCTGACCTTGCTTTACTTATACAATTTTAGATAAACAGAGTAATTATGACGCTGTGTTGTGGTGAATTTCTAGCTTAAATTTCGAGTCAAGTAGTAGCTTTTTGGAAAAGAGATTTTGCTCAGATGACAGGAGGCTGGTGAGGGAGAGATGGAGATTGAAGATGTTTTTGATGTTGCAAATGTTTATTATTCCATGTAGAGTTCTACCCACTGGAGCCAACTTCATGAAAGTAGAAAGTTTCCAGCATAGTACTGACACATGTAATTGACACGAATCTTTTGGATTTTATTGAAGAATAAAATAATAAATTTTGTTGTGTTTTAAATTCAAAAGATAATTTCTTCTATACCCAGTAAGACTTTCAACTCACTACAGCACTAATCTCAGTGTTTCTTCAGCCCCGTTTTCTGAGAGGGAAGAATTGAGGATTTTCCTCTGTGTGTAGCATAACCTATCAAATTTAACATGAAGATGCTGAAGACAAAGGTGTTGAGAATTTAACAGTATGGAAGAGTTTTGCTGCCACCCAATGGACAAGCGTAATATTTTTTTTCATTATTCAGCAATAACCAGTTTCCTTTTACCTCACTGAACATTCATATACAATTGTAGTAATTATTTTAACAAACATACTTGAATTGCAAATTACTTTTTAACTTTTGATGTTACCAGTGTATGTGGTTTCACATATGTGTGTTGTGGCAGTAGGAATGTAGTAGGTAAGAGAAAATCGTTTGGCTAAGGTTTTTTTTTTTATGGATTTTTTATTTTTATTTTTTTCCATTTATTTATTTTATTGCATTTTAGGTTTTGGGGTACATGTGAAGAACATGCAGGATTGTTGCATAGGTACACACTTGGCAGTGTGATTTGCTGCCTTCCTCCCCATCACCTACATCTGGCATCCCTCCCCTTGCTATCTCTCCCCAACTCCCCATTGAAGCGTACTGATTTCTTTTCTACAATTTTGTCTAAGTAAAATTTAATAAATGTTTCAGGGCCTAATGGATGTGTCATAATTACTGAGCTTTTTGGCTCAAGGAACTCTGAGAAATTCTAATAAACCTATGAGTGAAATGAAGAATCAGTAATAAGAGGGAGACCGGGGATTGAAACAGGTTGAAATGAAGAAAACCAGGAAAGAAACCCTGTATGTGTGTACAGGTGTGGGCATCTGCTGGCATGCATTTGTGCACACATGAGAGAGGCATATTTGACCACTGAGCTAAAGATATTCATAGCTGGTTTTTTTCTGCTTTTACATTGTATTTCTTTAGAGTACAGGCAGGGATTTATTTTTGCCTCTTTTACTACCTGATGAAGAATGCCTGACGTCTTGTAAATGTTGATAAATATTTATTGGATGAAAAGTGTGTGTCCACATAAACTCTAGAAAACAGAAGAAAGGAAACAAAAGCACTCATAATCCCACTTATAATACAAACAACCATAGTATTTTGAAGATACATAACTATGTAGCTTGCAGTTCACAAGGCCTGTTCTGTTTCTTCATTAACCTGTGAGGATTAAAGGAAGGTTTGGTTGTAAAATGTCTCATCTGCATATTTTTCCTGGAATGTTTTCCAAATTCCAGGGATCTTCCTCCATTACCAGTTTCTCTGTGGGTCATGTTCTGGCATTTCTCTTCACCCTCTGGGATTCTGAGGTGTGGTTACCCCAATATTATTACATATTTTTTCCATTGGATCCATGAGACCTCTTGGCTACTCTCATCCTTCATCTTCTACAAAATCACCACACTTGATTTTCTAAAAATATGTGACCTTTTTATTTTAGAATGAGAGACATTTTAGAAAGGAATTACAAGGTGAAAAGGACCCAAGTTAAAGTCCTAGTTAACTTGGAATTCTCCTTAAATCCCACAAGTTAAGTAACCAAAATATATAGGGCTTCCTAAGAAAGGGTCGTTCTCAGCAAACTGACACAAGAACAGAAAACCAAACACCGCATATTCTCGCTCAGGAGTGGGTGTTGAACAATGAGAACACATGGACACAGGGAGGGGAACATGACACACCGGGGTCTAGGGGAGGAATAGCAGAGGGTGGGGGGATTGGGGAGGGATAGCATTAGGAGAAATGCCTAATGTAGATGACGGGGCGATGGATGCAGCAAACCACCACCATGGCACGTGTATACCTATGTATAAACCTGCATGATCTGCACATGTACCCCAGAACTTAAAGTATAATAAACAACAACAAAAAAGAATGGGACATTATGGATGACTCCCATTTCTCCTTCTAAAGATGCCCAGCCAGTCCTCACCTTTGAATCCCTGTCTCCTCCAGTTCCACACATTTCCTTCCTGAACGTTCTCCATTCAACATGCTAATCTTCCCTTGCAAAACCTCCACTGCTTTTCACAGGAAGAATCATCACTCCCTGGATCCAACTAAGTCTGAGATTCTGGGATTCAAACGGGTGGATGTTGATGCTCATCTTTAGCCCTCTAAGAGACAGTGAGCATAGGTCCTCCTTGTAGGGCTTTCTTTTTAATCCTTTCACTGAAAGAACGTGGGTCTGCCATTCTCTTTATTAGCTGACTGATGACCCAAGGCACTTTTCCCAAAAGCAAATCCCTAGGAGTGGTGATGGGAGGTCAAAATATGCACTACCATTCAGATGTGCAAGGGAAAAATGTAACCATTTTATTTTCTTTATTTTGAAATAATTTTGCTTACAAATCCCCATCTTTGCTAGTGAGGATTGTGAGAATAGATATAAAATTGTCAATTAAGTAGCTCATGCTGTTCTGTTTCAAAATGGTCTCTTTTGTTAAGCTCAGTCTTCCACATATTCTCTTCTGCCTCTTACAAAACCCATGGCGAGGTTGAGGGGGACATTTGCTTTGTGCTTTGTTTCTATCTGTGACTCCCACAGAACGTGGGTTGGATTTTTTTGGCATCAAATCTCACTCTCATATTATAAAAGCACATTAGTCTTTTGATGACACATAACTGCGTAACATGCAGTTCACTCAGGCCATGGTTGAGGACTCCATACTGCTGCCACTTTTAATGTGTCCTTAGGTGGTACAACTTGTAGCTCGTTCTCTTGGCCTTGACATGCTGAGAAGACTGCTCTGAGGAAATTGGTCACCTCTGTGATCTGGTCAAGTCACCTCTGTTGTCTGGTTCACTATTTCTGGCTTAGTAGTAGACCTTGTTCCAAGATATAGTTGTAACTCTGATTCAATTTCTGACATGGGAAGATGATCCCAAAGCTTTGTGCTTTAAGTTAACTTTCTCCTTATCCAGATCCTTCAGGTAAGCTCATTTATCTACCTTCTCACACACGTGGGGACTTCTGTGTCACTTTCCTGTTCCTCAGGAGAGAGGCAGAAGATGTAGGACTACCCGGCTCCATGTGCTAGGACCCGTTTATCTACCCTTGCTGTTCTACTGTTCCCCAAGGTGTGAAGTGGAGCACCCATTCAATTGTTATCAGGTTTGTTCCCAACTTATTTGGAGTTTATGTCAGAATTACTATCAACAACTGGATTGATGCCCTGTTCAGGTGTCTGCTGCTTCCTTACCCTGGACTTGTCTTATCTGAGCTTCGTTATTCAGTCCCCACATATTCCACCTCCCCACCCCCAACACTGTCCTTCCCAATTGTGCATCCCAAGCCTATAGGCAGATATGAGCTTCAGGGACATGTGAACATATGTGATATGCTGAATGTTTGCTGCCTATATCTTACAGGGGAATTTTATATTCAGACCTCCAACCTTGTTATGTAAAGATTGGCTTTGGATTAGAACATTCTTTACTTTCTCAGCAAAGCCTGATTTTCAAGAGTATTCCCTGACTGTGAACTCAAATATTTAAACTCTGAGCTACAAAGAGAAGCCTTTTTGTACTAGACTCTTCACACTATCTCTTTTTCTAGGACAATGAACTTTATGTCTTATCCTTAACAGGGAAAGGAATGACCTTTTAAGAAAAGTAGAATAATACAAGGGAAAATACAATGTGAAGTATTTCAAGATGTTTTCATTTTCAAAAATTTGTTTATTTCTTACAGCACAGAATAAGCCATATTGAAGAAAGATATGTCCCATCTAGCAAGGCTCTGGGTACCCTTGGTATGATAAGTCCCTACTAAAATGCTGAGGAGATGGACAAAGTCATAGAAGAAGAATACTCATTTGCAGTTTTTGTTTGTTATTACTATTATGTGAGGAATGGCAAGGCTGGATTGCATTGTTTTGGTTTGAATCATATTCACATAGAAGCTGTCAGTGGGGGATAAGGGAGGATGTGCATCTCATTCTTCTTGTTCCACTCCTGTTATAATCATAGAATAAGTGCCATTATGAATTAAGATGCAAATAAATTATAGCAATAATATACTAACAATAACAATTTTTATTTTTATAGCACCTGACAAAATATTTTTATTTAATCATCTTGTATAGAACTGATAAAACCTTTTGAGTTAGAAATTGTGAGCCCTGTTTCACAGATGAGAAACAGAATCCAAGGCATAGTGACTTGTTCACACTATATAGCTAATCAATAACAGCTAAGGAATGATGTTAATCCGTATATTGTTCCTGATGTTGTTTAAATCATATCATAATATTTCCCTAATACATGATCGATTTAATAATGATAATAGCCTTATTTATTTTTTACATGATAAACTTTCACCTATTTGAAAATTGATTATGTGTATCCATTTTCTCTGGTTGTCAGATCTATCTTAGTTTTGATAAGAAAGAAGAAAAAGAAACTGAAAGGGAGAGGATATTCAGGATAGTCTGAAGAATCACCATCAAGGGAAGAAGAAAGTGTGTACAACCAGGAAGCTGAGTCTAGAAGCCTTATGTTGAAGGCATTTTCACTTTACTTAGACTCATCTCTCTTGATTTTACCCGCTACTAGACCAAATCAAAAAGAATCTTAGTCTCACAGAGTTGGCAGTACGATTGTAGAGGTCAAACTATTCACTGCAGGAATTCCATAGTACCCTGTAGTGTGATGGTAAATGTTTAATCACCAGGTGTCCAAGGAAAACAAAGGCCTTTGTTTTTTTGTGTTTGCTGACTCCAGTGGTGTAATTACTCTCAAGATGGCCAATTTCTACCTACTGAAATAATGTCAGTGAATATGAAATTTGAAAGAGATACTAACAATTGTCTCTTGCTTTAACAAACCACTGATAGGTTGGTAGCAACTGTAAGATGTGAGCCAGCCTTACCTTTGAATAAGTCTAGTGACCAACATTACCATTCTACTACTTGGCGATTCTAATTATTATAGTTCTTTTCTTGATCTTGCTTCTAAAATTACTTTTGCTCTACTTTGATTCACTAGCCTTAGTTCTCCCTGTTCATCATCTTTAAATTTTCCTTCTTCAGGATACGTATTTTTTGCTCATTATCTCAATATATATGTGACATTTTTCAGATGCCAAACTATCCTGATGATCCTGTTTTGACAATATTCATCATTCTTAATACTCTTTTGAAAATGTGATATTTATAACTGACCATAAAACATAGCTTAGAATGCTTATCTTCTTTTAGATAGATACATTTCTAAAATAGACTAAGTCTATACTGTTTTCTTTTTGTTTCTTTCCCATTAATTAATTAATGACTTTTTTTAGCAGTCACATTACATAATTTGTTAATATTGAGCATGTGAGCAACTACCAAAAATCCCCTTGGTCTTTTTCATGAGTGTAACTGTTTATTCACATATTTCTTGTACTATGCAATCAATTTATAGAATATTAAATGATCCACTTGTAAAGCATCCAGTCCAACCTCCTCATGAGGGAACTAGAAAACCTCAAGGTTAACTCATTTAAGGAAGATTACACAGTTTGTTGGTGACAAAGTCCAGTCTAGTTTCATATAGAATGACTCCTTATTCTGCACTCATTTTCCTGATTCAATTATTTCTTCCTGCTCTTAAAACAATGTAAAGGGAGCAGGTTTTATCACCTCCATTCTAAACATGATGAATAATTTCCTTCTGAGAGCTGATTACAAGGTTGACTTGTTGGAGTCCACTGGTATTTAACCAATGACTGATTCTAACTTAGAATCAGGAATACTAAGTGATTTGTCTAAAGTTCCATGGGCAATAATGGCAACTGATTTTTTTGAACGGAAATACAAAGCAATTATTTTTCACATTTTCCAGGTACAGCCCTTTACGCTAGACGTTTAAGATGATTTTTAATTTTGACCCTGTAATCCAGGAGGTATTCCTCCTATTCTTGTGTCATTTTAAAGTGTAATAAAAACAGAATTCTGTCAGCCAGAGTGGAATATGGAAGCCAACTCAAATGGTTTAAGAGACTTTAATAAACGTATTGCGTTAATTCGCCAGGGATGCCATAACAAATGACCACAAACCCAGTGTCTTAAAACAGGAGAAATTTATTTTCTCACAATCAAGGAGGCTAGAAGTCCAAATTTAAGGTGTTGACAGAATTGGTTTCTTCCAGAGGCTCTGAGGGAGAGCTGCTCATTTCTCTCTCTTAGTGTCTGGTGTTTGCTCACAGTCCTGGGCATTCACTGGCTTGACGAGGCATGACCCTACTCTGCTTCCATCTTCACATGGCTTTCTTGCTATGTCTGTCTATGTTTTCTCCTCTTCTTACAAGGACACCAGTCATTGATGAAATCACCCTAAATGATTTCATCTCAAGACCCTTAGTTAATTATATCTTCACAGATCCCATTTCCAAATAGGGCCACCTTCTGAGGTTCTGGATGAATGTAAATTTTGGGGCACATTATTTGAGCTACTCCATGAACCGTTTATGAAATTGTGGGTAGATTAAGAACACAGATAAGAAGAGGAAGTCTTTAGCAGCCCTAGGCTTGAAGGGGCAAATAGGAAATGGTGCCTCAGCATCCCAGTGAGAGCCAGAGCAGTGGTGGAGACATTCTATCTGAGGAGAGATTTTGCCCTCACCAGCACAACTCAGTGCACAGCAGGTGGAGAACAGTAAAGGAATACTCTGACCACTTCCTCCTCCCAGCCTCTGATCTTCTTCAGGTGATTCCCATTAGCCAAATCCAACCAGAAGCCAGGTGTAATTAGCTCTTACTACTGTAACAAATGACCACAAGCTTGGTTGCTTAAAATAATATGCATTTACTATCTAACAGTTCTGTAGCTCAGAAGTCCTACAAAGGTCTCACTTGGCTCAAATAAAAGTTTTGGCAGGGCTGTATTCCTTTCTGGGGGCTCTGAAGGAGAATCCATTTCTCTGTCTTCCAGTTTCTAAATGCCCTCAGCATCCCAGTGAGAGCAGAGCAGTGGAGGAGACATTCTATCTGGGGAAAGATGTCACCCTCACCAGCATACTTGGTGCAGAGCAGGTGGAGAACAGTAAAGGAATACTCTGACAGTAAAGAGAACTGTGGAGAACAGTAAATAAATATTTTACTGTTGGCAGGTGGAGAACAGTAAAGGAATGCTTCCTCCTCTCAGCCTCTGATCTTCTTCAGGTGATTCCCATTAGGCAAATCCAACCATAAGCCAGGTGTAGTTCCCTCTTACTGCTGTAACAAATGACCACAAGCTTGGTCGCTTAAAATAATACGCATTTACTATCTAACAGTTCTGTAGGTCAGAAGTCCTACAAACATCTCACTGGGCTCAAATAAAAGTGTCGGCAGGGCTGTATTCCTTTCTGAGGGCTCTAGAGGAGAATCTATTTCTCTGCCTTTTCCAGTTTCTAAATGCCCTCTGTATTCCTTAGTTTGTGGCCAACGCCTCCAACTTCAAAGCCAGCAATGGAAGACTGAATCTTCACAGAGGATCACTGACTTCTTCTGCCATGTGAGGTAACATGTTCACAAGTTCCAGGGATTAGGATGTGAACATCTTTGGGGGGCCATTGTTTTTGCTTATCGTATCAGTTGACAGTCTATAGGATTCAGCCTCCTGTGAAGGGCTGACTCCAAATTAGGCAGAGAGGAAGCTTATACAGTGAAGAGGAGGCCCTTTTTAAGAAAAATAGTTCCAAATTATGTTAGGCACAAAGTTTGGAAGAGGTAACACTTAAGGGGTCCTGAGCTGAAACTTCATTAGCTCCATAGTAAATCAGCCTCTGTTCCTGGGCACAGAGCAGGGCAAAGCAGGGTAGAGAATGGCATGGAGGGTAGGAGCAGTGGGGTAGGGCAAACAGGCACGAATCAGAACAGCAGGTTTTGTAATTTCTTCCTGAGAGCTGATTACAAGGTTGACTTGTTGGAGTCCACTGGTATTTAACCAATGCCTGTTCCTCAAAGTGAGATCAATCTGCAAGCCTGAATCACCTGAGATTTAATCATCTTGTTCACAAGGATAGCATGAGAGATGGCCAACAGCTTAGCAAAATGGATTTATGCCATGTCTTCAGAGAGCCTGGACTTCCTTCACTCATTGTTTCCTCTTACTGCATTTAGGCAAATGCTTAGTAATGCTATTGAGCTTGATACATTCCCACTTACCCAGTAGTATTCCTTAGCTTTTTAAGACAGTGTGGAATATTGGCACCTTGCCCTCCAGTCTTCCCCTAAATGGCCTGTAATAAGTTGTTCAGTCATTAATCCTGAAAAGTTACAATGGAGCCTTAGATTTGATAATTGGACGTTCAGGTGTATTGTGTAGCCTCTGGAAATTCCATCTAACCACAGCACATTCAATTCTAAATTTGCTGCTTTCTTGTGACTGTGTAGTGTATTTAATACAAAATTTTCTTTCTAGACCCCTGAATTCTAGGACTTTACAGTGCAGTCATATGAGAGTCAGCAGTTTAATTCCAATCTGCCCCACACCACCTAGGGACTTTCTAACAAGAACTAAGACTGTTATTACTTTTTTATTATGCAAGTAGAATAAAGAGGAACTACATTAACAAGAATAGAGAAGTGCTGATGTCTTAACAGTTTTTAAAAAATAAGAGTCAAGTCCAGTGTAGATTTTACTCTATGAAAATAGATCTATTTCCTGAAGAAAGTTTTGTCTTTAGGTTGTTTGCTTTATTTGTTCTATTTTCTATGTTAGATGAATTCCCCTACTGCAATGATTGTACCAACCTTCTATATAGTAATTTCACTGAAAATAGAAAAAGTAATAGAGTTAATTGTACTGATAGAATTAGGAGGTTAGCATACATAACCTAATGATGGCATTTTGGCTAATGGCATTCTTTTCTTAGAAAGGTTCACTGAATTAACAAGTCGCAAATAACCATACTGAAGTTATATATGCATCATTTCTAAGTTCACATTATGCAGTCTATTTCTTATAATCTATTTGATATTAATGTCTTAAAAAGTGAAATTGCTCATTACATAGTAAACATTTCTTAGATATTTTTCCTCTCTTGATGCTTAAATAAAATGGAAAAATAAAATAGCAATGGTGTAAAAGTAAAAGAAAACTCAGGGAAAGGGAACTTACAGTGAAGGTAGTGGTAATTTCAAGGCTGGCACCTTCTAGAAGCTCACTGTCTAACTTAAACAGTCCATGGAGCATGTCTTAATCTATGATTCAACAGCAGTGTCAGCACACAATGCTGCTTTAACATGTCCTATGCAAATTGTAAATACTAAAAGATCTCCACTGACCTTCCAGGTCTGTCACAAGTTGTGTAAGTATGGGCAAGGTACTTAAATTCTTCAAGCCTCTATCTTCTGTTTTAAAATTGTTATCATAATATCTGCCCCGAATTGCTGTCAGAATTAGAAGTAATGTTTGTAAAATGCCTATTACCACCTCCAGCAATTGTGGTGCAACATTACTAATGCTATCATATTGCACAGTCATTTATAATTATTTCTTAATTTTCTCCTGCATATTTACTATAAAATAAACGAACCAAGGCTTAACAATCTCTTGCTGAGGAATTATATGCATTTATTTGGAAATGGGAGTGATGATTCTGGGTGAAACATTTCTCAATCTTGCTCAGTCAAAGGGGTTTTCCGCGGAGCATATGTTCTGTAGATGTTAACTAAAACATGCCTTTACATGAATATGAGACATGGAGAGCTCAATTATTGCTAAATTTTCCATGGTCTATTTTATAACTCTTAACCTTTGAACTCTGGATTACTGATAATTTTAGAAGTAATCGGAGGAGGAATAAAATTATTTCCAGCAAAAGTTTGTGTATATACAAAGGATGTAAATGCTTACAAAAATAAGAATATAAGCATGGAGTCTTTATAATGAATGACAGCAAGGAAAGTCACCCACTGATATCCAGATTTTTCCGAATGAGTTTTAAAAATGTCATACAACTTTATTTTAGTTTCTTCATCTATAAAAACAAGGAAAATTCCAATTAATCTCTTCCTCTCAAGCCTCACATTTGTGTTGCTTTGCCAAGTTTCCCATGGCAGAGCTTCCTAGATGTCCATCAGGATCCATCTTCCCTTATTTTAAAGAGAAATCTTGAATTTCCGAAGGGTGTGTGGCTGCCTGGTAGGTATTCTGTTTCCTGGTTCCTCTCATAGACTTAGCTGTGACCAAAGGAATAGGAGAGAAAGTGATGTGTGTTACTAGAAGGTGATGAGACTGGGACAGCCAAAGTGGTCCAGAGATGGAACACCCTGTTGAGAAAGGCAGATGCCCTCACCAGATTTGGGATTACGAATCTCTGCATAGTTAAATGAGCACAAAAAAACTTCCACTTTGTTTATACCGCTGTATTTGGAGTCTCTATTTCAGGAGCTCAGCCTGTGTCCTACTTATTCAACCCCTTAGAGGAACACAGCACTAACCTAGAGAAAAAACAGATAGTTTCTAGATAAACTGACCACATTTGTGGGCTCTTTACCATACTGAGTGTATACTCCTGATAGCTGGTAGTGACAAGTTAGAAACATCAGATGCCTTTAGACATTTCAGACATTAGAGATTCCATGAGTTGCTAGTCTATGGGTCTGAGCTGTGCCAACATTAGTAGTCTCAGAAGTTCTCAAGCAGCTACTGGAAAAACTGCTTTTTTGGCTGCTCTGACGTCAGGATACAAATGCATGGCAGCTTTACCATTTCTTCTTTTGTCCCAAATTTGCCCTGTGGTTTATTTGGCATGGACTACCCAGCCAATGCCTTTCTGCCCATTTGCTGTTCCTATAGAACATGACCTCCGACCAACCTGAACAATTGACTTTGTAGTTGATCTTTTGGATAATAATTTGTTCCTGGTAACACTGGCTCCTGCCTGGTTTCTCTGGAATTAAACTCTGGGCTATATTTTAAGGAAGTCATTTATTGATTGGCTAAAATTAAGTTGGAATTTAGGAAAATGAACTCTATAGAGTTTAGGATTTGTAAATGCAGGCACTAGCAATTTTGCTAACCACATGTAACAAAGGGAAATTTTGTTACAATAGAAACCAACAACTACTGAGTATTTTGCAAAACAATTCACAGTAATCCTATGCCTCCCATATACTTTCCTCCCTATTAGCTGTAAGTCTTATGGAAGATTTGATTGATTGATTGAATATTTCTAGGCTGATGTGCCTGTTGTAATTCATAAGCCTACATTGCCTCCTGCTGACTCTTGTTTCTAAATAACTCTTCTCATGCCTCTACAGAAATAGGTCCACAGGCCTTTCTTTTTGTTTGTTTGGTGTTCGTGTGTATGTGTGCCACGTATGTTGTCTCTGTGTTTTCTCTCTACCTAGAGTACCTTGATACCTGATCCTTCCTGTTAAAGAACACATTTTGAAAATGACTAACCTTTAGCAAATAAAATTTTTCTTCCTCCTCCTTCTCCTACACAAACTCTGTTCTTGTACATCTGTTAAAGCAAAGCCCTCCTTTCTTGCCATCCATATCATGATGCTATCTCTGACTATAGCTGTATGTATATAGCGCTATATATATATTTCTGCATATAGTGCTACATATATGTGTGTATATATATACATATACATATATATAATGATGCGTATATATATATATATATATATTCCTGCATATGCAGACACATTTTTTGCTCTCCAGTTTGACTCTTGCCATAGTAATATAGGAAAGGCCCTGTGAATGGCTGCAGTAAGAAAACCTGGTTTGAATATACATATATGCATACATCATCAAGGGAGTTGGGACCAGTTTTCTCACCTGGACTATTTTAGTAGCCTTCCAATTCATCTTCCTGCTTCTGTAATTGCACCCCCTCCCCAATCTGTCCTCCACAAAGCAGCCCAGGTGACTTGGTGATCCTTTGAAATGTGAGATGAGTCATGTTTCTCCTCTGCTTAAAATCTTCTAATGCTTTCTAACACTGAGAATAATATTCACGGCCCTCATCACGGCCTGCTGGGGACCTGGTTCTTTTATTTCTCTGATCTCTTCCCTTATATTCTTTCTCTTGCTCATGTTGCCTCAGTCTAAATGGCTTTCATACTGTTTTTTTTTTAACTTTTATTTTAAGTTCAGGGGTACAAGTGCCAGGTTTGTTTAATAGGTAAACTTGTGTCATGGAGATTTATTTTACAGATTATTTCAACACTCAGGTATTAAGACTAGCATCCTTTAGTTTTTTCTCCTGATCCTCTCCTTCCTCTCACCATCCACCCTCCAAAAGGCCCTAGTGTGTGTTGTCCCCCTCTATGTGTCCATATATTCTCATCCTTTAGCTCTCACTTATAAGGCAGAACAGTTGGTATCAGGTTTTCTGTGCCTGTGTTAGTTTGCTAACGATGATGGCCTCCAGCTCCATCCATGTCCCCACAAAGGACATAATCATCCTACTCTGTAAGCTCCACAATACTCTTCTCACCTCAGGGCCCTTACACATGCTGTGCCCACTGCCTGGAATGCCGGTTTCTCACATACCTACATGGTTTGCATTCTTTCACTTAATTCACTGCTCACCTGTCAACTTAACAAGGGGGCCTTTCCTGACCATCTGTCAAATTCACCCTTTCCACCCCCTTCTACCACACACAGCCTTTGTCTATCACTATTTTCCTCCATCATAACAGAGAATTTGTCTAATTTGTTCCCTAAGTCACTCCTCCAATGCTTAGAACAGTGCCTGACATGTGGTAGGTGATTAATAAGTATTTAACATTTTGCTAACAAGGTACATCATAAAGAACATATTCTCATTTATGAGTGAGAACATGCAGTGTTTGGTTTTCTGTTCTTGTATCAGTTTGCTGAGAATGGTGGTTTCTAGTTTCATCTATGTGCCTGCAAAGTAGATGATGGGGGTATGGATGCAGCAAACCACCACCACGGTACGTGTACATGTACCTATGTAACAAAACTGCACGATCTGCACATGTAACCCAGAACTTAAAGTATGATAAATACATTTTTTAAAAAAGAACATGTTCTCAAATACAGTTGTCCCTTAGTGTCTGCAGGATACTGTTTCCAGACCCCTTAAATCATCTTTACTGATAATAAGTAACACAATATAAATGCTATATAAGTAACTGATACTGCATTTTTATTTGAATTATTTTTATCATTAATAAAATTAAATTATTTTTATTGTTTTGTTAACAATAAAAATTATTATAATTTTTATTTTTAATTTTTTTCCCCAAACATTTTCATTCCATGATTGGTTGAATCCATCGATATGGAACTCATGGTAAGAAGTAAGTGTATTCTATAAACCAGAGTTAGACCTTTGTTAAAGGCTTACATAATTGTTGAAATAGAATTTGCCATTAATTATTAAACATCTATTTAGTACTTGCTGTACTGTAAGATATTTTACTAGGTGATTGGGAATTTAGAGAAGAATAGAATATATTTCTATGATCTAGTTATGGCAACATATAAAAATTTGATACTCACCTTTGTTATATAGGCAGAGAAGCTATTATTGTCTCCAATTTATAAATGAGAAACTTGAGTTTAGGGTGCTGAAATGACTTGTCCACAGTAATGCATGCAAATTAGTGAGTGGATCAAGCTCTGCTACTAATTAGTTTGCATTACTTTGGAGAATTATCCAGATCTTCTAGCCTTCTCCTCTTCCCATTCTATCACACTGCTATTCCTCATATCAGCTCTCCAGGGAAGGTAGCCTGTATATTATACCAAAGTGAGCAGAGGAGATGGTTGTTCTTCTAGGTATGGGTATTAAATGGCACACTGCTTTCCAAAATATAGTAATCATAACCTTATTCCTGAATCAGTCAGAATTGGCTAGTTATAATACATAACCCTCCAGATCTCAGTAGTTTTAATAAAATAGTTTATTTTTCATTTATGATACCAGTCCAACAAAGCTTATAAGGAAGCTTTGTTCATCAGAACCACTTGGGGCCTGAGCTCATGAAAGCTCCATTTGGACACCTGCTTTGGTGATCACTGAGTCAGCTGCAAAGGAGAGCTGTAGAGTTAAGCACTGGCAAGAAAATGTTTCAACCCTCCCTCTTCATGGCCTCATGGCCAGAACTAGCTTCATGACCACTACTAACTTTGCGTGAGCTACAAGTACAGAAGAATTGAATTTGGGTGAAAATGGTCAACACTGGTAATAATTATCATACCCATACATTGACAAATACACACACACACACACACACACACACACACACTTTCCCCTTCCTTCTTTCCTTCCTTCCTTCCTTCCTCCCTCCCTCCCTCCCTTTCTTTCTCCCTCCCTCCTTCCCTCCCTCCCTTCCTTCCTTTCTTCCTTCCTTCCTTCCTTCCTGCCTGCGGTAATCCCAGTGTTTCCCGCTGCAGTAAGCCCAGTGTTTCCCACTTTGTTTTACTTGTTGACTTCACCAAGAAGGATTTGTAAAATCCAGAAAAACTGAAGCCAGATTATGATGACTGAGAGACAATTTATCTTCTCCCAGGAGCTTTCACCTAACAGTGGTAATATTGTCTTCTTATGGCACATTTAAATTTGTGCTTGCTACTCAGTTTTTTGTATTGAGTACCTCTAACTTTTATTTGTGTATAGAAAGTTGTTGATAAAATAATAAAATATTTCATAGAGTGAAAGAAGAAAAGAATTGGGCTGGTGTTTGTAATTGCAATTTGTTGAAATCATGAGTTGGTATGTATTACTCGTTCTCTTTACCATTATATGAAAATATGAGAAATGAATGTAACATCAAAAAGAGGAAGTAAATCTTGGTTTATATAGCTTGGCCTCACTTAGAAGTAGAAACAGTGAAGAAGTGTGAATAAACAGAAAGATAATGCTTACAGTACATACAAAACAAATGGAGAAATTGACTCTCATGGATTCTACACCTGAGCTACCAGCAAAGGTAATTTTTCCTCTGAATTATTTAATTGGAACTACAAAGTATAAAATCATTCCTATTTGAGGCTTTAAAATTGTATGGCTATCAATTTCAACTTAGTTTTAAATATTTAAGGTTATTAACTTTTAACTTACATTAGCTCAAAAAGTTAGATACAATTTTTAATGCTGCTATTTGTTTATTGTGGGTGATATTTGATTATAATGCTTCAGTGACAAATTCACTAGAAGGAAAAGGAAATCGTAAATTGGATAACAGCTTTGTGAGACTTCTAAATGTTATTCTTTTTGGAATGTGCAAAATGGTTTCAAATTTCACTGAAGTTTGTAGAGAATTGGTGAGACTATGTTTCTCTCCTTTTATGCAACGTACATGTCTCTGAAGAATTGGTTGAAAATATAATTATTATATGTAATGCAGGCTAGATTAATCTAGCATTGATTAATCATCTCTAAAAATATAAGACAAAATGGTTATTTTATAAAGTATATTTTTGATAAAAATATATTTCATAAATTTGAAATTTTGAAAATTATATATTCTTAAGGCATACATAAATTTGAATTTTTTAATTTAGTAAAAGTGAAACATTTATTTTTGATTATCAGCATAAATTGCTTTAGCCCAGGAGGCAGAGTTTGTAGTGAGCTGAGATCATGACACTGCACTCCAGCCTGGGTGACAGAGTGTGACTCCAACTGAAAAAAAAAAAAAGTTTTTTCAACAGATAATATCAAAGAAAATATTTTTCAGATTGTTAGAAGAAATCCATTTTGAATTTAAGATTGAACTGTCACACTTTTAAAATAAATTCAGACTTTCTCACATATTTATTTTCATATGCTACTGATTAAACATGTGAAATGTCACAACAACTCACTAACAGTCTACTGTATTCTATCTAAAGGAGACCAATGAGAATACTGTGGTTTAGATAAAATTATGCTTAGAATTATTAATTTTAAAACTCCGAATCCTGATTTTACATTAATTTTACTCAGAGCGATGCATTCAAAAATTAATGTTTAGCACTTTGATTCAGGGCAAAGCCATATATCAGAAAGGCATTATTTTAATATAAACAAATATGATGTGCATTTGAGTCACACTCACATGCCTTCCAATCACCCTTACTCTACCTCTGAATGCTAATATAAGAACACAAACTGTTCTTATGAATTTTTAAGTGTTAGTTTCACTTCCAGTTAGCACAATATTAAAATAGCATTCCCCTAACTATACACTCTGCAAGAAAATAATGTGACAACAATAAAAATGCAAACATTGTATTTGAAGAGCAGGTGCCAGGGTCATTGCTATTGTTTTTCCTTAATATTCCCAACCATGTGATATATAACTGTGTGACTGTGGTGGTTTGGTTGTCAAGCAGGAAGGTAGGTCATAGTTTTTTTTTTTTTTTTTATGCCATTGAATCATAGTTCTAGTTTTTCCAAAAAAAAAAAAAAAAAAAACTGACAAGAGTGTGCAGCATCATTACGTATATTCCATATTATATTGAATGTTCCAGCTGGTATAATACAATTTATTCCCTGAATCTAAAATTTGCTAAATAACTTTTTTCTATTGTAAAAGTAATTCATGCATATCATTGAAAACCTTGAAAACAGAGTGAAGTTGAGAGTGGACACTTACTGTTCCACCACCCAAAGAAGAGAAGCTTTAACAGAAGTAAGATCTTCTGATTAACACTGAGCACTTTTAAGCAAGAAATGCAAGACTAGTAGTAAAACTACAAAAGCAAATCAAGTATACTAACTATACTTTTATAGCTGTTAAAAGTTAATTTTAGATTAAGTGTGAAAAAGATGTTGGTCTTTTGGAATATGTAATTATTTGGATGTTAAAGGCCAACAGAAACAAACTTCTCATTTTCAGAATTTGCTTGGTGGTGAAACAAGATGGGAGGAGAAAGTGTATTTGGTTTTGTCTAATTTTTATTTGGTTTTATGTTGGCTCTTATAAAGGAGATTACGGTATGGATGCCCTGTTGCCTAGAGTAGAGACAAACTACATGAGGAAGTAATGTTTAATAGCTGAGTCCAGTGATTAACAATGTCTCGGAGTTCTTTATTGTCTGATCTCAGGAGAAAAGTCTGAATAATAGAGTTTTTGTTTTGTTTAGTTGAATGTGGAATTCAGGAGTTGGGACAATGGGAGCAAACGGTGAATTTTTCTGTTGAAATTTGGAATTATTGCAAAATACGACATCACATAGAAATAACTCTAAAAGGCTCAATTTCACTGCAACTTGAGGAAAGATGATACTCAAATTTATTTGGGGACTTTTAACAAGTGTAGTTGATGGAGTAGAACATACATATAATTCCTTATCTTATCACTAGTATCTTGATCAAATCCACCATTATCTTTCAGCTGGATAAATGGAATAGCTTCAACTTTTACCTTCTAGAGACTATTGCATCTACATCAATTTTTAAAATATGAAATCCTATAGCCCTTATTAATTACTGTAAGGACCTTGGCTTTTACTCTGAGGGAAATGAGAAACAATTGAAATATTTTGAATAGTACATGACATAAGAGGCAATCAATAACTTAAATTATGGTCAAAAAATAAAAAACAAAAATATGCCCAGTAATAAAATAATGCTTACGTAAAATATAACAAATCATGTTTTGAAATTATATACCCATTAAAATAAGTTATGAAGACTGTACAATTCATTATAAAAATAAAACAAATAAAAAAACAAAACCCCCCACCAATTTATTAATAGTGGCTTTATTTGGGCAATGGAGGCTATGAATGACCTTTCTGAACCTCTGTTTTCATAACTATCTGTAATATGCATGAATTGCTTTAATAATAAGAAGTTAAATTCTTTTTTTCATTGGAAGGCAGGGATTAAATGTATTATATTGACTGGGACCTTTAATACCACAATGAACAGAAGTAGTGAGACTTCCAAGAAGGCATTCTTGTTTGCGATCTTAAAGGGAATGCTTTTAATAATTTCACATTGAATATAATGTTTATTGTGGTTTTCTTACAGTTATTCATTTTCAGGTTAAATAAGTTCCTTTGCTCAATTTTATCATGAAAGAATGCTGAATGTTATAAAATGACTTTTCTGTATCAACTTAGATTATTATATAGTTTTTTGATTTAACCTATTAATTTTGTAAAATATATTAACTTATTTTCTAATTTTAAGCCAGAAATAAACTCTGCTTTTTCACGCGTTATTATTTTAATTGTACATTGCTGGTTTTCATTTGCTAATCAATATTTTAGGATATTTGCATCTCTGTTTATCAATGAGACTATTTTTCTCCATTGTAGTATACTTACTACAGATAATAAAAACACATCGAGGAATAAATTTTCTTCCAAATTTTGAAAGACCTTTTATAATATCAGAATAATCTCTTCCTTTATTTTTTGTGGAATTCTTATAAAATTATGGAAACCTTGGTTTATCCTTTGGGAATATTTTAAACTATTGGTTAAATTTCCTTAATAAGACTGTAATGATTTTCTGCTTTTACTTGATTCAGTTCTATTAATTTATGTCTTTGGTGATTTCTTAATTTCACGTGGATTTTCAAATTTATTGGCATAAGCTTGTTTATAATATTGTTGGAACTCTTACCAGCATCTAAAGTTATTTCTTCCTTCTCATTCCTTGCATTATGTATTTGTGAGTTACCTTTATTCCCCTTGGTCAATTTTGCTGGAGGTTATTTTTGTTATTCCTCTAAGAACACAATTTTTTGATGCTTTTAACTTTATATTTATATATATATATATTTTTTACTGAGTTCAGCTCTAATATTTATTTTTTCATCCTTCTTTTTCAGAGGCAAGTTTGCTGTTCTATTTCTTAGTTCATTAAATTGGATGCTAGGCCATTTTTGTCAGTTTCAAAGAGTTTTTACTGCACACACCATATCCCTTTTGGCTTTCTTTTTACCATATCAATCATTCTTTCTGGATTCATTTACCTTCATCTCCCTGATCACTTAAAGTTCCTCAGATATTAGTCTTTGGGCCATTTTTTTTTTTTTCGTATCTACAGTCCTTCTCTTGATAATTTCATCCAGTGTTGTGTCTTTAATTAGCGACCCTATATGAATGACGCCCAGATTTACATCTGTAGTGAAGACCTTTCTCCTGAGCTCCATATAAATTGTCCAACTCCTGGTTTGACATCTACACACTGATGTCTAATAGATGTTTCAAATTCAACATGTCCAAACCAAATTTCTGATGTCTTCCCTCTTCCTATCGAAGCTATTTTATCCATAGGTGCAATGGAGGTTAATGATCCTTTTTTTTCCCCTAGTATCTTGGGCAAAATAATTCAGTTATCTAGATTCTCCTCTTGCCCAATCTATTAGGAAATCCTGTCATTTTATACTCAGAATAAATCCAGAATTCAGCTGCCTCTCACCACCCCACTCCTTCTGCTCTTGTTTCTGTTCCCTGTCCTGAAACAACTGCTACTCACCACTCCATTGCTCTGTTCACAGATTCTGTTCCCTAGTCTAAACCATCCTCACCTTGAGCCTGGATTACTTCAAAGTCTCCTAATTGATTTCCCTTTTGTTTTGCCCTTTACTTCACTCATAGAACTATATATTTTCAAATAGCAGTTAGTGTGATCCTGCTAAAATTCATGTCAATTCTTCACTAGCTCCTCTTCATTCACTATCCCATTGAGTAAAACCCAAGTCCTTAAAGTGGTGCCTGCTCACTAAGTTCCATCCACATTGGCCTCCTGTTTCTGGAATTCTCTGACCACAAAGCTTTGTACTGTCTGTTATCTCTGTCTGAAACACGATTCCTTGCCAGAAATCTCTAACTAACTTCAAGTCTTTGTTTAAATCTCGCCTTCTCTATTATTCTCTTCCAATACCTCTATTTAAATTTGTAAATCTCTGCTACTTGCCAGTCTTACTTCCTTTATCTGGGTCCATTCTTTTCATAGCATATTTTACTTATTTGTTAGAGTTATTTTTTTGGCTGTTCCCCCCATTGAAATGTAAACTCCAGTGAAGCAGGAATATTTTTTTGTCTGTTTTATCCACTGATGGATTTTTATTACTATACAACAACATAGTAAATACATGATATGTTTTTGTTAAATGGAGTGAATGAATGAGAGATAATTTTATAGGGTATAAGATTCTAGGTTGACAGCTACTTTTTTGTTAGTGCTGTTAGGTTATTATTTTCCACTCTTCTATTATTATCATTAAGAAATCATCCATTTGTCAAATTATGTTCCTTTAGCTAATCTGTCTTTTCATTTTGGATGTTTTGAGAACTCTTTGTCTTTGATATTCTGCAGCTTCACTATAATATGTCCATGTATAGATTTCTTTTAGATAATTCTGATTAAGACATAGAGCTTCTCAAATTTGAGGATTTGTATCTTTCATCATATTAGGAAAGTTCTGTCATTACATTTGTGAATATTTCCTCTGTATCTTTTTTTCTCATTTATTTCTGAAACTCTAATTAGAGATACAAATATTGGAATCTCTATTTTTACATCTTTTAACTTTCATATTTTCTACTCTTTTGATTCTCTGTGTTTCATTTTGAGTAACTTATCCAGATATATCTCACTGTTCACAAACTTGTCTTCACTTTTGTCTAATCTGTTGTTTAATCCAAACTTTGAGTTCCTAATTCTAATTATCACATTCCTCGCTTTAAAACATTTTATCTTATTTTATTTTTTTTTCAAATATGTCTGGACAGCTTCCATAATATTTTCTTTCTTCGTTGCACTTTCAGTAGTCTCTTTTATTTATTTAAATTTATCAGCTAAACTCATTTTGTAGGCTTCTTCTGACTGTTATAAAAGAAACCGTCTTTGACGGCCTTACTTGACAGTTACTAGGTTTAAATCTTGACTCTCCCTCACAGTTGTTTGTTCCTTAGTATCTGGTGGACTTTTCACTGTGAGCCAATCTCAGAGCATTAACTGTGGGACTTTCTTAAGTCATGTATTACAGTGAGTTTGTCTATAGGTTTGGGTTTGCTTTTGTCAGGAAACTGTGTTTCCTACCAAATGTGGACCACTTTAATCTGCATTTTCCAATGTGATTATTTTGAACCATATAGGTGATGTGAATTCTTGCCTTAGAGACCTGAGATGGAGGCTGTGGTCAGGAATTGGAGATCATTAAATTTCTCCAACCTCTTTTTACCCTCCATTCAAAGGCAAAGCTACAACAGGCAGGTGTCTCTAAAGACACTAAGCAGGAATATTTCCTTCAGACACCGACAATAATGCTCTTTTTCCGAGGGTCCTGGTTTTGGTGGGTTTTCTTTGTTATACTCAGGTCCTGGACTCTGTCTCTCATGCCTCAAGTGGCAATTTATTAAGTCTTGAACTCTGGTTTGTTAGAGATTGGCAGGCAGTCCCAGGCAAATTCCTACTCTGAGACTTACTTGTCTTTGTAGATCTGCAGTTTCTCGTGTTTCTGCTGGTTGGGGAATTTCTTGACTGTCTTCTCTTGCCAAGACAGGTGTCAAAATGATTTTTAAAACTGCTACTTAACATTATTGGGTATACTATGCTGGTAGATTTTTCACTTAATTAACTTGTCTTCCATTATTGCTGGAAACAGAATTCAAACTTTTTCATTTACTGTCAGTGTTTGTTTTGCCTTTGTCTATTACTTTGAATTTGTCTGTCTCAGTTTTAATTTGAGTTGAAAAATATAAAGGAAATAGTGATAGTTGATTTTTTAATTGTGTGCCATGCTTGAATCTTAAAGTCTTACTTTATTGGTTGTTACGGGGGTTTGGCATTTTAACTTCTAAGCAGTTTGAGAAGTTTTGCCTGCTCTAGAATGACCTGATTTTAGTGGATGCCATGGATATTTCTAAGTCAGCAACTGAAGAATTCAGGTCTATTCGTGTGGTGTATGGATTCAGTCTGGCACCTGGACCTAAATTAATCCAAAATAATTTGAGTGCCTGAGAGTATTTCTGAAATTGAAGCTCCTTGAGACCTGATAATACCTCCTAGGTCTCTTAGGAAATTAAACGTTTCTTTTAGCCTTCTAGGATCTTGGTATTTGTGTAGAAATACTCTGGCTTCTAAGAATTGCCTGTAATTCACTGAGCTCAGAGCATCTGCTAGATGTGAGCCTAGCAGTTATGGTTCTGTATGTGTGTGCACCAAAGGAAGTGGCCTCGGTGCTGGGAATTTCTGGGTGCTGCCTGTCCCCTCTGACCCAGTGATTTTCTCCTGTATTCATCTGTGGCCTAGAGATGACTGTTTTAGCTCCTTCACATGGGACAGCAAAAGCAGGACCAGAGTCATCAGATAGCTCAGGGGTGGGGGTGAGATTTGTAGATGTCAATCTGCTCTCTCATGAGCATGAATTTGATTATTAGTAACGTAACCATCATTTGGGAAGGAGGAAAAAAAGATTTAGGACAGGTGAATTTCCAGGGAGAGAAGAGGAACCAGTCTCAAGCCTTTTGAATAATTTACTCTTGTGAAAAGAATAATTTCACAAATCAATACTTTTCTAAGATAGGAAGAAAAAGGTGGCGTGATTGTTATAGAATAGTTTTATTTGTATTTACTCTTACTTTTTTGCTACAGTTGGCTAGGATTGCATTTTTCCTAGCAATATAGTCTATACTAGTCAGGGTTCTTCAGAGAAACAGAATCTATCTATTTATCGAGAGAGAGAGAGAGAGAGAGAGAGAGAGAGTTAGGGGAGAGAGAGAGGGTTAACTGACTCACATGACTGTGGTGGGCTGGCAGACTGGAGATTCAGGTAAGAATTGATGTTGCAGTCTTGAATCTGAAATCTTCTGGGTGGGGAAACAGGTGGGAAATGGAAGCAGGAATTCTATGTTGCAATCTTGAGGCAGAATTATTGCTTCTTCCAGAAATCTTTATCTTTACTCTTAGGGCTTTCGACTAATTGGATGATACCTACTCATATTATAGAGATTAATTTTTTTTATTGAAAGTCTACTGATTTAAATGTCAGTGTTGAGGCCAGGCATGGTGGTTCATGTCCGTAATTCCAATGCTGGGTGATGGAGGTGGGAGGGCCGTTTGAACCCAGGACTTTGAGGCTGCCTTGGACAACATAGAGACGCCCATCTCTAAAAAAAATAATAAATGTCAGTGTAAATCACATTAAAAAATACCTCCATAGCAATACTAGACTGTGTTTGACCAAACAAACTGGGCACTGTAGCCTAGCCAAAGAGACATAAAAAATTAACACTCACACAATCTCATAAAATCTTAGTGGACTGCCTGCCGATTTCATTTAACATGATTCAGTTTGTCAAAACCTGTAACCTTTGGGTTATGCCTTGTGAATAATTTTAAGTTTTATAACCCAAATACCCAGATGAGTGATATTTCCTAGAGTTATTGTGCTGAGGCTCTGTCTTTTCTTAATAGTTGAGTGTCAGTGAATCAATAAATGTTTATAAAATCCTAGGCTGGGGAAGAATGTCTGGGAGCCCTTCATTTTTAGTGTTTTCTGTGACTTCCCTTCTCCCCACAAACCTGTACTAAACATTATAATTAGAGGCATTGTGATATGTTTGCAGAAGGAGTAGAGACAGAGACATGCTGGAGGCACCTGAAGAGTATGCTTCCTCACTTCTCTGACTCCTCCCAGAGCCCTTATCACCAGGATCCTGCAGTTCCCTATAGAAGCATCAATCGTATACACAGCAAGGGGTGATGTGCAGAACTCAGTTTGGCAAGACATCCATTCAGTTTCTTGATTTAGACTTCAGCAATTTCAGTTCACTAAACATGTTTTCTCTATCTGCTTCCAGCTGGTAAACCCTGGACTGATGTTTGTCCCTTTCATATTGTACTTCATTCAGCTTTTCATCCTGGAATGAGAATTATTACCCTCATATCCTCTGCTTGGCTTACTCTGCATTTTCTCTAAACGTCTGTTATGTCAGCCTCTCTGTATTGATTATGGGAATCTAGTTTTCTGTATCAAAAAGATCTCATAGTATAGAGGTGCTGATAAGATAGGAGTTTATTTTCTCTTGTGTGAATAGTCTGAAGTCAGGCAGGTGGTCTGAAGATCTTGATAGAATCTTTTCTCCTGAAGGTCAACTGGTACATTTGTTGGTGGATTGGCTCTGTCCTTCTCAAATGTGTTTGTGTCTCTGGTTCAAGGCAATTGTCACAGTGGTCACTGTTATGCAGCTAGTGAGAAGTTGTAAAAGAGGAAATTTAGGGCAGACTGCTTGTCTAAAGGAGATAACCTCAAAGTTGCATGTCTGACCGTCATTGTATCCTATTAGACTGAACTTAGTCACATGGTGAAACCTAACTGCAAGGGAGGCAGGGAAATGCAAGCTTTACCTCAACAACCAGGTATTCAGCTAAAACTCAGAGGGGTCTATAAATAATCAGTGGTCTATACTGCATTTACACCAGGCATTAAATTTTTTTATTATTGATAATTAAGACTTTTTTGTTACAAATAACAAATACTTTTGAGCTGGCTTTAACAAAAATGGGGAATTTATTATAAAGACATGGGGAATTCAATGGTGAGAATGGACTTCAGGAAGAGACTGCAAACAGGAACTGAAAATTTTTAGAATCCTTCCTCTGTCTGCATCTCTGCTTCTCTCTGTATTTCTGATCCTTTCTTTCCTCATAGCCTGGCTTTCTGTGCCCCTCTGGGCACATGAAAAAAAGGGAACCTAGGGAGTATCTGACAAGCCCCTAAGTTAACCTGTGGCAATTTCAGCTGCATGCAGAATTCATTTGGCTTCTGTAAGTTCCAATTTCAGATTTTTGGGTGGAGGAACGTGATTGGTTCAACTAGGGTCAGGTGTCTACCTCTGCTGCACTTAATTGTTACAAATGGGGTGGGAGTCACAGACTATAATTGCAGCTGGTAGGACCTGGTGGTATGTGGGAGTGCATTCTGAAAAATAAATGTAGGTTCCCTAAAATGTGTCTACTACCTTGAGCCTTATCAATATTCTGAGAAATCTGTCACTTCACATATGAATGATCCTTATCTTTTGTTTCCAGCTCTACCAGTTTATGGCTAGAGTTTGTTCATAGAGACCAGAGGAGTTCATAGCAAATCCCACTGTTTGGGAGTTGTGAAGAAAATGGAGAATCTCTTGGGCCTCTGAGGATGTATGTTCATATGGGCAATCTTTTCATCATAGAAAATTGTACTTGAGAAAGAAACAGAGCTGCTCTGACAGCTGCTTACTGGTCACTAGCCTGACACTCACAGCTAAGGCACAGTGTTCTCTTGCTTAACCTAAATGGCACCAATATCTCCTGATATCACTGTGATCGTGATGAAAAGAGGTAAACCACAAACCAACCCATAATCATGTCTGAAAAAGGATCCTGTGCAAATCATAAAAATGACCAAATATCTTTCTCTGCTGGTTAACATGACCATTTGTCAATTACAGCCTTAAACTCACTGTTTTTTCTGCTTCCTAGAAAGTTACTGACATCCAGTTGTTGAATTACTCCCACTTTTTGCTAACATTCAGTCTGTAACTAAGCCCTTCTTTGAAATCTTCCTAAAACTAATACCTAATTAAGCCCAACTTCTGTTACCTGCTCCCGAGAGCACCTTTGTGCAGAGATACTTCATCGCTCTTCATGGGATATGGTGGGCCTTGCTTCAGCAAAGAATACATGCAACTTTGATTGCCTCTTTGCTTCCAGTGGTCTTTGGATGGTGATCATTAACATTCTTTTCTAAAGAAACTGAGAAAGAAAAACAAAGAAAACAAAGCACACATGTTCATACACAAGGGTATCTGTCCCTTTTACCTTTGTCCAGTTGTACTGAGCATGTTTTTAGATTAATAAGTTGGCTTGTTTAGATGACTAAAGACACCTATTATAACTTGAGTAGTTCCATAGTTTGTTGCAATACAACATTGTAACAGAAACTTTTTTTGCCTACTTATTAAAAATTTAGGAAAATTCCTATAAATATTATTTATTGTTTATGAGGTTAATGTAATGAGACTATATTAGTTTAAAATGTTCCGACTTTTTTCACAGTTCTAGGTATTTAAAATTGCTGAAGCAATTTAAATTTGGAATGGTAATTACCTTTAAATTTCTACTTTTACTGGCTATATTCTGCCTTACTGATACACTCCTCCTGTGAACTTCTGAAACAACTCTTATAGCACTTACTTAGCATGCATTATTAACTAATTTTTACTATATATGCATCTGTTTACAAACCTTTGTAATTTACAATGATTGTAAATTTCTAGACAGTATAAGAAAAATTTTTCCAAGTCTCCTACAGGGCTTGATACATTATACATACAAAATAATTGTATTATAAGTAAATAGCTTATATCTGGATGGTGGGGGAAATTTGATGACAGCCCAGAAAGAATGTTAGACTGCAAATTCCTTGAGGAAACACATTGTGTCATCTCTAGTAGATAGAATTACATGTCTTGTGGGCGTATTAGTTCATCATGGTTGCCCTATAAATATTTGCTGAATGATGAAATGCTATCATGCACACAGTGCACTACAGAGTGGGGAGAGTCAGGTAAGGGTTCAAAACGGGGAGGCAAAACTTTAAGATAGTTTTCACTTGACTTTTCATTTAGCCTCTATGGATGGGTATGTGTTATTCATATTCCTTAATGTGTTATTCATATTCCTTAAAGCAATACATCTAAAGTGGTTATTGGCATGCATATGTTGTAAGACACTGCCAATACATCATTGGTTTAGTTTATAATATATATATTTTTTGTTATTTGTTTTAATGATATAATACTTTGAAATTATATAAAAGTTCTCAGCAGAAATTCAGGATTTGTGGAGGATCTACCAGGCTCTCTCAAGGATGCTGAGACAGTCTTCAGAACCTAAAATTCCTCCTCATGAGATGGAGTCACTAAAAAATGTAAATTTATTGAAGTGTGCTATTGATTCTGTGGAATGCTAAACAGAACACATAGATTAAATTGGCTCTCTTGTCTGGTGAAGAATGGTAAATTGTAGGATCTAAACAAAGAGTAGATCTTCTGCCAGAGCTACCTCTTTCTTTCACTTATCTCATTTTCCATCATGCTTTATTTCTCAGCTCCCTCTTTTTTCTAGATGTCAAAAGTCAATCTTCCTGCTGTGGCCTTTATTACTGAAACATCAGATTGTTTTAAAAGCTGAAAAATGGGATTCCTCACAGTCCTTTACCTCTCCTGGTAGAATTTTCCACTCCTGCTTCATACTTAACCTGCTATGATGACATTTCTAGAACATTCCTTCCATTTGCATCATGCCCCAGCATAAAACACCATAATGGCTCCTTTTGCTTTGTTTACCCTTAGATTTGTTTACTCTTGGATCCATTTCTCTTGGATATCTCTAATCCAGCCTCATGGGGCTTAAACTCATTTCTGTCCAAGTGCCCCTGGGTGCCTGGTCAAGGTTCAGTTGGCTTCTCTCTATCTTCTGCTTATCCCCTGCTCATTTGTGTATCTACATACCTTCACCTGGTGATTTTTCATTTACTCTTTGTTTGCTTCCCTTCTTTCTCTCAATTCTCCCAATCCTTTAAGGCCTATTTCAAACTCCCTCTCTCCTACAAACCTTTCTTCTCCAGGACACAAATATAATCTCCTTCTGGGAACTACCAGAGTAATTCTTGCCAGGATCCCTTAGTTTATCACTAAATTGCTTTCTAGCTGTTTCGTAAGATTTGGTTTATTTTCCTAACCTTGATCGTAAACTAAATAAACGCAAGGTTCAATGATTTAAACTTTTTTTTTTTTTTTTTTTTTTTTTTTATACATTGCCTCCATTCTTGGCATACTTGATAAATAACAATAAAATTCTAGTGAGATGAAAGGTGAGCTTTAATCAAAGCAAGCACGATAAAGCAGTGGCTCTTGAATGGAGAAGGTTTGCTGAAAGGCTGAGGACGGGTTGAGAAGCGGTGAGAACGGATCATTGTTCTGACACTGTGCAGGATGGAGTGCTGGGCAGTGAATGGAGGCTGTCAACTCTGGTTAGACTTGGCCATTGTTCCTGGGACGCCCGTGTTAGCTCTGAGTAAGAGATAATTCATCAGAACGCTCTTGTACTTTTTTTTCTCACTTGCTCTGGGGCAGAAACTGTTCCACTTCACAGGCTGAACTTTTTACCTCTTGCCCTGAGAGGCAGAAACACGCTGCCTGAGTGCTTCCATTTTGAGACACCTTGTAGGAATCCTTATTGAATTGCTTTAGAAGAGTAGATTCTTAGTCTTCTAGTGCAGCAATCTGCCACAGCAACCCCAGAGGGTGTTATTTTTCAGTCAGAGGTAGAAGCTTCCTGTAATATGGGCTCACTGGGCTTTGGGGAAAAAAAGACAGCATTTTGCAAGCTTAGTTCTAATTGAACATCCCCATGTTGCAATTATTATTGTATTTCAGTCTCGTAGCCTTTGTTGGAGAGGTTTTTGTGTGAGTTAGGAGGGGACACGTTGGGTGACCGCTCAAGCCTTCACTTTTTTTCTTTAATTTATTAAAGCTCAAATTAAACAAGGCTCCTGCTGTTACCAAAGTTTTCTGAACTATTTTGTGTAAATGTTATTCATCCTTTGAAATCAATATAATTAAAAGTTGTGTTAAGAGTCTTTCTTTTCAAGGCTATGAACCTTTTCTCTAAGGATTTTTAACTTGTTACAGGTCTTTGATTTCTTAAATGCATTTCAGAAAAGAAGATATACATGTTCTTTAATTGCTTCTTAAATTGGCAAAGTTATATCCTGTCTCTTAGACAAAATCTTTAAATGATTGTATTTCTCTGTAGATTAGTAGCTTGTTAATTTCGAGAATGAAACGAACTCAGGAAAAAAAATCATTTGACAAATGATCTCAGGACTCACTTCAAAAAGATGCAGATTCTCCCTAACAAGGCCCTAAATGAGATCAGAGCTTCTGTGTGACGTACTGGGGACATCTAGTGGACAAAAGTGAGAATGGAACATTAAACTGTACACCCAAACAAGAGGCTAACTTTCAGATAATATCACACTTAGGAAAAAAATCAGAAAATCAGTGCATTGTCTGTGAAGATAAAATATCATGTACATCTAACATCTGATTTTAGTGTTATCTGTTATTTTTAATTCATTATAAATAAAATTACTTATATTACTTGATTACACCTCATCTAGTTTATTGCAGCAGTGTTAGATTTTAATTTAATAGATCCTGTACGTGATGGAAAATATCTCATTATCAACCTTGGAGAGGCAGATTTACCTATGTATGTTGTATTTGGTTAGGTATATGACCTGAGAAAGACTGTCTGAATCTCTTTACTTTCACATATAAAGTACATAGTTAAACAAATGACATTTCTTCTGGTTTGGAAATCTAGAATCCTTGTTTATTTTCATTTATTTTATTCATATTCATTTCATATTCAAATTTATATTTATTTATTCATATTATATTTATTTATAAAAGTATTTAATACTGTGCAAAAGGTTTTCACAAGTATCATTTAATTATCAATAATGTCTTAGGTATTTAGTTCACATTTTATAAATTGATAGGAAGGTAAGATGACTTGCGAACTAAAAAGGCCAGGTTTCTTGACATTTGAAGCCTTCTAGTAGAATTTCACTGTTGATGCAATGTGTGTAAATTTCTCAATGCTTGGGGAAACTCAGTTAAGCTGTCAACAGAGAGTAGCTACCAGTTAGCATCTACCCTAACCATCTTCCTCACATATATCATTTCTAATCATCTTAATAACCTTATAGAATAGAATCTTTAAACCCAATTCAGAGTTGAAAAAGTTAAGGTTTAAATACATGAAATACCTGCTCAAGTTTACCAGAGGGCTACTGTCAAGACCTATCCAAGTCTCTCTGAGTTTATTAAACAAAGCTGAAAAGCAACCCTTGAGCAAGTAAGGGGACCCCAGAAAGCTGGCACTATGTGCATTTATTTCTTTCCCTTGAGGATTTAGACATCCATAGGTAAACATTTTTAAGGTCTCTAACTAGACCTGTCAAATATAAAGACACAGAAACATAAATACAACTTAGAGTTGAATATCTCAGGTGCTTTAAAAAATATTTTAAAAGACAAATTAAAACAACTTGGTAAGTCTCTTATATGGGGGGAAAAGATCATCAAGAAAATTTGTGATAATTGCTGGTCACTCTGAAGTCCATGTTGATGCAGAAATGATGTTTAAGATATGATAGAGACACAACAGGAAATGTGGTAAAGTTTTAGGATTAAGTCAGCCAAAGACAAATTTATAGAAGAAACAATTTTAAATATCAAATATTGATTAAATTTAGAGGAATATTATATGAAATTAACAGTTTTTACACATTCCAATTTGCCATTGAAAAATGATTCATTAAGAAGAGATTTGGAATAGCGAAAGGGATCAATGAATTAGATATGGTGACTTTAAAAAGTCACATAATTTATTTTGATAACAATGATTGAATTAATTTTATTTTGGAAAAATCTTAAGTGACAATAAAATTAAATATTGATAATATCATCATAAATGACACCTTTTTGTTATTTCTTTTCTTACAAATGTTCAGTTTTACAATTAAATTGAGAAATTATTATGTGTGACTTGCATCTTTATATAGGACAGTGTTCAATAATCGACTGATTTTTTTTAATTTAAAAGTTAACGAGTCAACATTATAAATAACCTAATATTAACATTCAATTTTCTATTGAGATTGAAAATATATTATGATTTATTAATAGTGAAATGTTTACATTATTAACTTCAAGCTATTTAAGGGAAATCCAATGTGTTCAGTAAATACATTTAGTGCGAATAAATCTTTCATAATGAGAAATAATCTATTTATTAGTATATAATGGTACATTTCTCCCTAACTAGACCTGAAATCCTATCAGTAGTTCTATTTACAGCTATACCCTTGGCTTGATGAAATCTACTATAATTTATTCAGTTGTTAGCAGATATATATATTTGAGTTTTATGTAACTCTAATTAATATACATTTTAAAACAATACTTTTGAATTATTAAATTGCTTAGAATTTTCATTAATAGAATTAATATTACTGACTAAAAGGTCATATTCATTACTACTGTAATTTTACTGTAGTCCCTGTCCTCTTTTTTTCTGAGTAAATTAAATGCACGGCTTAGAAATCAAATTCCTGTACACTACATACAATAATCAAAGCACTTCTTGGTCATATATAGAGACATATAGAAAGGATTTACGTAACTGAACCAAAGGAAGCACAGAAGTATGGAAAATAAAAGAGTCATATACCTGCAAATAAGCTTTAAAAAGAGTCTTCTAATATTTACTGTGAGGCACTAGTCCTTGCAGAGAAACCTAAAAACTAATTTTCTAAAGCAATATTTTTCTTCATGTTGGTTTTAGTGATCATACACATTATAGAAACGTAGTAACTAAATAAATATTATCTTAGTTTAATTGGATTAAAAATTAGAAATGCAAATTCTCCTCTTACTATATCTATAAGCCCTCATCTCTGTTTTTATGGTAATACCCTTTTAATGGTTTAAGCCTATGAAGAAAAAACACTGAAGATTTTTAACTAGCCACTTTGCAGGGGGCAGAAAGGAGCAAAGAAGATTTAGTGGTGAAAAGAGCAAATAAATAGGTGCTCCAAGATTAAAAAGAGGGTAGAAGTGCATGCTGAGCTGTTGAAAGACCTCTCTGTGTTTAAAGAAAAATATTGTTTGGTGCTTTCACCAGTGCATGATCAAAATAAGAGGTACAAATTAGTTCATGGCTGCTGAAGCTACAAAACATCATGCAGAGCGCTGTCTTTGGGAACGTTTTAATGAGGAGAAGAGGTCATCAGAGTGTGACATTGCTTTTCAGAATTCTTCAAGAACAACACAGACTTCCTGTTCCAAATGTGGTAGAGAATAAAACAACCTTAGTAGTAATCGTACAACTTTTGAACCATGTTCCTTGGAAATGCTGTACCGTGCTCATTTTGTAGCTTTAGTTAGCTATCTCAAAGGAAACGCTTCCATATTTTCCATGTGCCCTTATTTCAAAAGTACAGTGAAACGGTGGAGCTTTAACATGGATTATATTTATAAAATAAAGTTTTATTCAGGCTTCTAAAGAGATTTTAATGTTTTCATTGCTCCAGGTGAAATGGTACACGGTGGCTCTGTTCATTAACATTTAGCATCAGTGCAAAAAAATCAAGGATTACCACATACAGCATAAAAGGAGGGATAGTATGACTTTGAAATTAAATTCACTACAATCTTAGTTTTGCCGCATTTCAAAACGTGATTTTAAAATGTATAAGTTGTTAATGACATTCTAGGTCAAATATTCATAGTCCAATATCAAGTCCTACAGAGACTGGCATTATTCAAATGTGCAACGTATTTGAGCAGGAGCTGAAGAGGATTTCCTAATTCTTTATAAATAAGACATTTATTTTGGTTTCAAAGGCCAGTATTATAACATTATTTAATACTTTAAGTGTAGATTGGTGCATTTATTGCCATTCTACCACAAAGCTACCTCATACCATTTGTTTTCCATTAATATGAACATATATTTGTAAGATGTGTATAATTACAGAAAGTATTTGGGTTCATATACTTAATGCAGTTATCAAAAAAAGACAAACAAGACTTCTAATTTTTCATATAGTAATGCTCACAATGTTGTTAATCTCAAAGTTTTCATGTATTTTTTTCTTCAAAAATTAATGATTTAAGACTAACCATATTTACTCTTGATGTGTAAAAGTAATAAAAATAAGTGAATAAAAATAATTTCAGAGACCCAAAGGGAAGAGTTTGAACTAGAATTTAGATGGAAAACAGATCATTTCTGTGCATAGTAACATTTCTGATTAATTTTTAAGTAAGAGGTGATTCAATTTGTGTACAATGTGTAATTGATTTAGAAGCAGCAATATATAGTACACATTTTTCCTTCCCTCTTTCTTTTTATTCTTATTTTTTATATCTGGCATGAGAACAGAAGTCAAGCATAGACGCCCTGCTTTAAATATGATAAAGGATAAAAGCTGTCATTCTAGTTTCACAGCTTTTCAACTATTTAATCTAAAAGTTTCTGAACTTACACAGATCATTTACTTGACTCAGTCTTTTATAATAATTTTATTTCTTTTAATGTATGCGGTCTTTGTTCTTAAATATTCTTATTCATAAACCAGACACATTTAAGTTGACATCCTTAGCATGTAGAATTTTTCTACAAAGACCTAGTGAGGCAGTTATTTTTAGCTTAAGCTTTTAGTCTGGATTGCCTGGCCTGCTATCTCTTGGCTTGGTTTGCCAGCTTTTTCTGTCAGTGATTACACATCAGGAGCTTATGCTGATCTAATTTTTTGTTGCTGCTTTTTTGCATTATTACTGCTCAGGACCTTTTCTTCTCTTTTACCTGCTTAATTAATTCAACAGTATCCTACTTCATAAACATTGCTCTCTAATCTTAAAGATATCTTAGGTATCTAAAAAGCTGCTCTTCATAAAGTTTTAGCATTTACTACAGTACCATAGGTTACGCTCTGAAAAATAACACAAGAACATGATAAGCAAAGAGGTAAATTTTCTTTTAATTATTTTAAAGTACAATTTAGTCAGGAAAGAAAAGGGCATGTTTTTGGGAAATCAACAAGAGTGGCATGAAAAGTCTTTAATTTAAATGATTAAATTATGTTTCCCAGAAATCATTTATTAGCAAATAATTTCCCTCCTGCTTTTTTTTTTTTTTGTTCCCGAGACAGAGTCTTGCTCTGTCACTCATGCTAGAATGCAGGGGTGCAATCTCAGCTCACTGCAATGTCCACTTCGTGGGGTTCCTCGGTCCCCTGAGTAGCTGGAAATACAAGCATATGCCACCATATCTGGCTAATTTTTGTTTTCTTAGTAGAGACGGGGTTTTACTTTGTTGGCCAGGCTGGTCTCAAACTTCTGGCCTCAAGTCATCTGCCTGCCTCAGCCTCCCAAAGTGCTGGGATTACAGGTGTGAGCCACCATGCCTGGTCAGAAATTTTTCTAATTAAGGAAAGAATTATTTTCATTTGATACATAACAAATGTTGGTAGTTTTGTTACCGAGAATCTAAACATAAGGTATTGTAATGTAAACAAAAATTAAATCACTCTTTGTCACTATAGAACTTTGGAAAATTGACAAAAACTAAGAAGATTATAAGTACCTTAAAAATAGATGATAGCTTTTATTACATACATTTGTTTCCTTTTTAAGTACTGTAATAGTGAATTTCTTTTCTAAACTAGTTGTAAAACTATTTTGAAGAAAAGCTTAAAAATTAATGGAACAAAGCTATAAGATTGACAATGTACTGAAAAAAGGACAGATAAATGAGATAAAAGGCAAAAAACAACATTGGTGAAATTTTTATATGAATATTAATTGAAATATTCACTGTAAACATCACAACAAAATTTTATGATACTTTGCCATTTCAGGAAAAGACTTCTCACTTTTTCCAGCTAATATTCTATAGCTTGTTTAAAAGTTGTTTTAATGCTATAGTTCTCAAAGAATGATCTAGGGTTCCCAGATGTCTACTAAAACCTTTTCAGGAAGCCCACAATGTCAAAATTATTTTCATTTTATTGGTAAAATGTTATTTTCCATTTTCACAGTTTTGATATTTACACTTACTGTGCAAAAGCAATGGTGAATAAAATTGCATGTGCCTTTTTATGAATGAAGGCAGTGGCACCAAACTGCTAGTCAGTCATTATGTTCTTCACTGCCACTATACTCCCAGTTAAAGAAAACAATCCCAACTTTAAAGGACTACCTTTGATGAAGCTGTAAAACTGATTAACTTTATTAGACCTGACCCTTGAGCACATTCAGTTTTTTAAGAGTTTTACTTAGCTGATAATATTCTAAGCTTTGATCTTTTTTGCATATTAGAAAAAATTCAACATAGACCTGAATACCCAACTACTTTACCTGATGCCAAACCCAAGAAGCAGTAATTTGTTCAAATCCTTAAGAAAACATTGAGAAATAGCATTTTTGAACAGTGTTGTATAAACAACACTAAAGGATATGGTTTATGGTTGAGTTAGGGAATTTCCATGAGTAATTTTGATTACATACATTTCTTTGACTCATAGACCAACTTTATGCACTAACTCCTTAAAATGATGCCGTTGGCTTCTCTGCAGTACATCTTATCACCTGCTGTGCATGTTTTGCTGATCTAGGGGAAACAGCATACTTTATGATGGAAAAAAAAAAAGGCAACCATTCTGACCTCGCCATCAAATGTGCTTTACAGATTTTTGGAGCATAAAGTGAAGCATAATGACCTAATATGATTACAGCAAGAATAAAACTTCAAAGGAAAATTTTTAGGAGTGCAGAAAGTGGCAACAATAATTAAGTACCTGGATCTTACTATTTATTGTGCCCCTGTGGGAAAAGCTCATCTTAATTCACTTTATATTTAATACACATTAACATCTCAAGGGTACTAAATACTGTAAATCATCATTGCAATGGGTACTTCTTAGGGCAGAGGCTAATCTAAATTTTATCATTGCTTAGCAAACTCTTTATGGGGAATGGAGATGATGATAAAAACAAGATGGAACAAATACTTGAGGAAATAATTTTTTTCAAGTGCACTCATGTTTGCCAGAAAAAAATATGTTTAACTATAGACAATGAACAGTGGCTAATTAAAACCATTACTTTATTTTTTAATTTATTTTTGAAGGCTAAGGCTATGAGGCAATATTTTGTATCCAATTAGTTAAAAGTAATAAAAACATAATATGATAACACTTGCTTTTATAATATATATAAGGTTATTATATTAGTAAATGAGAAATCTGTTCTAGATATTAACTTTCATGACATCTTTGTGACTAAGATAAAGACCTATGTTATGGATGATAGAATCGTCCGTAAATTTTAGCTCATTTACAGACTAGTCCTAATTAGCGGATTCCTATTATCTCATAAGGAAGTCTACAGTGACTGGTCTTTGTGCCCTGTTCAAAGGCACATGGTTTCTAACCTGTCTAAAATATTTATTAATTATTTACCCAAGGGTATGAATGACATTGATGGCATATTGGCCCAGTTTACATAAGCTGCAAAAACGCAGTCACCTCTGTTTTTCAACTATATTGTATATTTAACAATTATTTATAAATCAAATTACTTTTAAAAATTTGCTGCATGTAAGCAATAATGTAAATGAGATCTTGGGTCTTAAATGTACCAAATATAATTACTACTAATACACATTAATGTAGATTTTCTTAAAGTAAAAGAAAAGTTCATGCATATAATGTCACACAAATTTGTGTGTATACTACCTTTTAGAAAATTTTAACCTAGACAGATTCTTCAAAGGGAATGAATATGAAGGAACATCTTTGAGGAATATAGTGTAAGCTGAGTGCAGTGGCTGATGCTTATAATCCCAGTCCTTTGGGAGGCCAAAATGGGAAAATCACTTGAGCCCAGGAGTTTGAAACCAGCTTGGACAATATGGTGAAACCCTATCTCTATAAAAAATAAAAAGTTAGCCTGGCATGGTGGCTCATGTCTGTAGTACCAGCTACTTGGGAGGCTGAGGTGGGAGGATTGCTTGAGCTCAGGAGATTGAGGCTGCAGGAGGCTGGGATTATGCCACTGCACTCTAGCCTGGGCGACAGAGGAAAACTCTGTGCCCATGACTCTACCCCAAAGGAGAAATGTTGTGCAGAATAAAGACAGCAGTACTGAAGACAGATAAGTAAGCTCTAAATGAGGTAACTGGAATGATTATCTGGAAATTTATATGTTTTTAAATTCAAGATTCTGACCACTTGTCTCTTATCAGTCTCTTCATAGCACTTTCACTAATGTTTAACTGGGTAGTATTACTTTTTCTTGTAGGTTATCGTATTACCATTTTCATCTTCTTCTCCCTGTGTTTGATAAAATTTTGCCATTTGCTTTTATGTTTGCTTATACGTTTGTCATGCTGCCATAAACAGCATGTCTAGGATAACAATGAAAGAGACAGATTAGGCCTCAGCTCTCATGGAATCCATAGCCTAGATAGAGAATGGATAAGAAAACAAACTTCTAGCATCCTGTGATAAGTGCAATGTTAGTGAGAATATAGGAAACTTACAAAAGAAAACAACACACCCACAATTTTTAAATCAGAGATTTCCAGTGGATAGGGCTTCAAATCTGGAAAAGTGAACCAAAAAAAGTTTAAGTAAGTGTGTGTGTGTGTGTGTGTGTGTGTGTGTGTATGTGTGTGTGTGTGTTCTTGCATGTATGGTGGCAGGAATATAGCGATATAAACAAGAATGCAGAAAACAATGAGTGAATTATTAACATCAGAGTATGAGGGCAAGGAGAGCATTGGAAGTTTACAGTGATAGGAAGACACCACTGAAGGGGAAAATGTACATTAAAAAAAAGGCATCTGGAAGAATGATGATACCCTTCTCCACAATTTGGCAAAGAACTAGCCTCAGAAGTTATAAAACATAAGAATATTAGTTTTTAGTAGAGATGGGATTTTGCCATGTTGGGCAGGCTGGTCTTACACTTGTGTGGTCCCAGCTTCTCAGGAGGCTGAGGCAGGAGAATCACTTGAACCTGGGAGGCAGAGATTGCAGTGAGCTGAGATCACACCACTGCATTCCAACCTGGGCAACAGAGTGAGATCAGTGTCAAAAAAAAAAAAAAAAAAAAAAAGGAAAAAAAAAGAAAAGTAAGAATATTGGGAATGAAAAGTTAGCAAGAAAAATATCACACAAGGAGAGTTGTTTTCTAGATTTTGCTCTTTTACTATTTTCTTGGTGAGCCTTGGGGATTATTATATTACATTTAATACACAGTGAAATTTAATGCTCTCTGTATGCTTAATGAAATACAATGTGCCAACATAAAGGCAACATATGGGAAAGAAAACATAAATTTGAGCCTGTTTCCCTTATGTCTCTAAGTAATGGCTCATCCTCCATGTTACCAATTCAAAATGTTATGGCTTATCTATGTTGCCTTCTCTAGCCCAGTCAAACCCACACCCACTTCTATGTTATTCTTTGTATACTTACCTCTCAATATTTTTGTCAAACTACTCTTTTTTAACCCATCGAAATATATGTACAGTCTTCGAATTTATAAGGCTTTTCTAAATACACTGCTAAAGCCAGCCAGAAACCACAAGAGAAAAAATCAGCTACTAAAAAAGCAGTAACTCAAAGTGCAGAAGTTTTCTACTGCACAAACTAAACATGTTCTCATGTAAAATGCAAAATAATCAATAAAGCTGAAACTATGGGCATACTAATTTGAAATCACATTCCACATACCCAGGAAGTTTAACCAGGTTAAATCCACACCCAGCAAAACATAATATATAAAGCAAAAATATTTCAAGCTAATAAGAGAAAATAATGATTACCTTAAAAAGAATGAGAAATAGAATAATTGAAGACATTTCATTGACAAAAATAGAAGCTAGAATATAGTGGAGTAGTAATGAGAAAATAATTATCAATTTAAAATTTTATACCTAGCTAAGGTGACATTTCATGGTGAGGGCAAAGTAAATCAACTTTTACACATACGATACCTAAAATAATTATTCAACAAGAATACAATTGATGCCAGGGGAAGATATGGTTTATAAGAAATATTGATGAGCACAAAAATGACAAACTATGTCAATATACCAGTTTAACTATTGTTTATCTAAAATAACTAATTTTTATTTTTATAAAACAAAGCTAAACTAAAACTCTAGACCGGTGCTTCTCAAAGTATGATCATTTGATCTGTACCTGTGGATGATTTACTTGTTAGTGATCTGCAGTGCTTACAGAAACAGACAGTAATTGTGTAAAATTTTTTAGACATTTGACTTTGCCTCAATGTCATGATTGAGGACAAAGCAAACTTTTACTACTGATAGTTTGAGATGTGTGTTTCTTGGTGGTAATAGCAAAATGAGAAGATGTATTCAATGAGTAATTCAATGAGTAGTCTTACAGTACTTAAAGGCAAAAAAAAATAGAACAAATAAGGATTTGTTAGAAAGTCTAGAGGTAAATACTTTTGCTAAACACTAAAAGAATAGAAACAGGGAAAAGACAATGGAAGCAAGTGCAGATACGCCCGTGCTTTCAGTAAAAGTAAACAGTAATTATTCTCATCAATTAAATGACATAAATTATTACATCAGATAAAAAAAACAAAGTCCAGACATGTACTGTTTTCAGGAGTTTCATCTAAGTCACAACTAGTCAGGAAGGTTGAAATTAAGGTAAAAACCAATAAAGCAGGAATCTACTACTATTGGAGATTTGGAAGAAATCCAATTTGGCAATATTTATTTATTTAATTTATTTTGTCAAAAGGTTTCTTTTTTCAGGAGTCCTTCATTCTCTTGTCCCAATATCTGGACAGGTTGTTCTGTATACCCAGGATACAGTGGTTCTTTAGATATCATTTGTTCTCTTTTTGTTGAAACGGTTTTTATTTTTTCAATTGTATGCTTCTCCTTTTCTGTTTACTCCCTCAGTTGACTGGGGTATATCATTCAGTAGTGGATCAAAGGAGCATACAAGGGAAATAAAACCTTAAGATCTCACCTTTTTGAATATGTCTTTTTTCTGTCCATACTCCTCCTTAATTACTAGTTTAATAATTATATACTAAAAGTCATTTTCCCTCAGATTTTGAGGGTGTATCGCTATTGTGTTCTTTTTTTTCACCAAAATGTATTGATAGTGTTCCTTTTTTCAATCTCTTGGGCTAGGTGCTTGATAGCCTTTCCCATTTGGAAACTAATGAACTCCGGTTCTAAAAAAAAAATGTCTTTTTTTTTTTTCATCTCTTCTCCCTTTTTATTTTCTTTTGGGGACTCCTAGTAGTTTACTTCATGTTATACTTCCATGATTGAACATTTTTCTTATTTTTTCCCTTCTTTTATTTCCATCAACCTCTTTTATTTCTGTGTTTTAAGATGCTCTCTTACATTTATTTAGTTAGTAAAAAATTGATTCGTCGTTTTTTAGTGCACCTGGATTTTTATTTCATAAAATATGTTTTATTTTGAGGTTATTAATTTCATGCTTTGTTTTGTTTTTCTTTTATCGCCTGAACACATTTTCTCATTTTTTTTTCTGAGTTTTTTTCTCTATGCCTTTCTTACTGGGAGATTTATACTGCTTGACTTAAATTCTCCAATGGATAAATCCCTATCATATTTGAAGAAGACTAAATGCAGAGTGGGGATGTGGGAAACTAGCTGATTCTAGCCACATTTTCTCATGATCTATTTTCACTACTGGGCCTCTGTGGTATCAGGTTGGCTCTCCTTACTGTCCTGTACAAGCACTGAGATTTCAGTTTGCTCAGTTCTTTTACATTGTCTCTTGATGATGCAAATGACAACTTAGCTTTCATCTCAATCGTTTAACATTGTTAACTCTCAGCTGGATATTTTCTTCTGAAAGGCACTTCAAGCTGCAAATATATCGTAATGAAATCATCCAATCCCCCAAGAAACTAGCCTTATTCTCTTTTGGTCTTCGTTTCTCTAAATGGCATTAGTTTCGAGTTTATCCTTGATACCTCTTTATATTTAATCAAATCAACAAGGTCTGAGTCAATTGTCTTTCTCTGTAGTATCTCTGGGAATTGTTCCTTCCATTCTGTCCTGGTCACGACCATACATTCTGCCAACTTTACCTCTTTTCTAAACTAATGTATTCTCCATGCTTCCTTATTCAAGACCAATTCATGCATTGCTACCTGACTAATTGCTCCAAAGCACAACCATGATGGTCTTACTTAGCTCCTCAAAAATTTCGATGACTCCTTGTTTGGTAAATTAAAGCCAAATTTCTTAACTTGGAATTTAATATCTTCCATAGTCTAGTTCTAAGTCAGCTTTCCAGCATCATTTCCTATTGTTTCATGTCACATTTTCGATACATCACACTGAAAGGAATGAACTAATGTTCTCATATCCATCCTTGCTTTATCAACTCTGTGCCTTTGCATGTGATAAATCTGCCTCCAATGCTTTCTCTAATACCCCGAGACCCTGCATATTTAAGCCACACCTGCATTTTAAGATAAATAACAAATTATACTTCTTTATCAAGTAATCTCATCTCTATCGAGGTACCTGTTGTCCATTTTTTACTAGACTCACTATTCCTGAGGGCCAGTTGAGTAATGGATTTACTTTGTACTCACAAAACATCTAATATAACATCTTTCTAACTGAGGGCCTTCAATATTTGTTGAAGTATGAAAATGCAGGATATCTGCATAATATAGTTACTTAAAAATTAATCATGGAATTATTTGTCTGTTGAATACATGTGGGTCTTCTCACCCTAGTAAGATACTTTAGGATATAATGCATGCCGTTTACATTCTTTGTGTACCTCTACCATAGCTTGCATAGCGCCTTGCATACATAGTGGTCCTTTGGGTAAAATAGCAATATATACAGCACATAAGTAATTGTCCTTCTATGATGCCTTTGAAAATGTCAGTTTGAAAAACTGGGGGAAAATTTACATAGGAGAAGCATTTTCTTTCCTCTCCTCAAGATAGAGTCAGTTGCCACCCCTTAAAATAGTCTAATTATTTTACTGGAGACCTAGTTATAAAACTACTTGCCATTGCACTAGAAATAGAATTCTGGTGACACTTAATGAGATTTTTCAAGTTCACATTACTTATTCTGCAGACTTCTTCATTTGAGTAGATTTTTAATATTTTATTTGTTTTATTATTCACATTTTGGGGGTAAAATATTTCCATTCACATTCAAAGTTGGTTGAATTATATGCCAAAGTTTGAGTGCATAGAACTTTCTCCCAGTCTTGCTATTTCCAGAGTGCAGCTGCCTAATGTATCTGTAATTCACATCCCTGGAGCAGGTTTTCTGCTGCTGCCCAAGAAGTAAAACTTTGTTCTACCTTAGAATGCAAGTTAACATTTCATTACCTGTTTAATAACAATTTCTTTTTTCCCATTTTTCCCTCTCTTTGTCTGAATGAGCTCTGTCACTGTCTGCACCAGAAGTAACTATATTCCATTAAAAACTTTTGTGGTTATATTGTACTATATATTTTTGAATATGTTTAAATGTATCCTGGCATTTTGGGAGATACTTTTCTATTACATTTGTCACTGGCATTTTACATAATAAAGGTGGATAAAATTAATCTTTTTCCACTCATGGAATGTAGTTCCAGCAATCTTTCCCCACTCTGTACTCTCCTTCTTCTTTTCTTGTCACCTACCCACAGACCACTAAAAGTCCTTTAATTGCAGGAATTCTTATCTATTCATTTCTAAATCTGTCATTTATTCATTGAGCTCTCATGTTATGTTTAATACCAAGCTGAGATTCGTGGCGTATATAGACACATTTAAACCATGGAACTTCCTTTGCAGACATAATACTTATACAACCTTTAGATAATAATTAAATCATAAACTTGGTGTTAATAAACATGAATGTAAGAACTTAGAGAACAAAGAAGTGAACATGGCAGAAGCAGTAGGAGAAAAGTTATAAAAAGGTGGAATTTGAGTTGGATAAAAGAACTCACAGATAGATTAAAAGGGTGGTTATGTTTGAGATTTGAGGGTGGTGAAGCATCAGTGAAGAAAGTAGCCCTTTGGGCAGTCATTATGTCTGTAAAGGTGGAGTGTGGGGATATGCGGGTTAGACCAGGCTTGATAGAAGTGACAACAGGGTCCAGGTAAGCATTCAGGTTTTTTGCAGGGAAGTGGCATGACAAAAATGATGTTTAAACCCACTATTTCAGGCAAGGCACAGAGGGGCATATAGTGTATCATAAAAGATGAGGAACTCAAAGGATTACAAAGTAGTTAATTGCAAATATTAAAATAAAGGTAACTGCAAATAGAATGCTTTAAAGACAAACTGGAATCATAAACTGAGAGAGACTGGCTCAGAATGGAAAAAAGGAGAGGTTGGACTCAAGGGACAAAAGGAGAGGCTTCAATATTATCTTACATTCCTGTAACAAATCCCCAGTATGTCTGACTTTCAATGCATCTTGCTCAAGTGCAGTTATCTTGCTAGGGCCACTAGGTGGTGATCTTTGTTAGTTGGTAAATTTGTAAATTTTTAAAAAAATTGTGAGTTCAGCAATTGCTTGTTTTTGTTTTACATAATAACTTGATATATAACATTCATACCTATGGATATATGTTCATTAATGCTTTCCTTTCTCTACTTTTTTTTCTTTTTGATTTGTACTCTCAAGTAAGATGAAGGGATTGGTTAAAAAAATGTAGATCTCCGTTCTCATGCTTGTTTGCCTCCTTGGTATTTCCCAATCCTGTGTACTGCTCTATGGGAGAATGAAGCAGGAAAGGGCGTCTATCACATAGCTGGCATTTATTGGTGTCATTTACTAGAGGTTTCCACACTAACACCAGTGTTGGACACGATGAGGAAAATGGGCGAGAGGGGCATAGGCAGTTTGGCTGAAGGATTGTTCTCCTGCCATCACCTTGTTCCAGTTGTTCATTGCTTCTACTTGCCCTAGAGCTTCATCTTCTGCTTCTCATTATGCTGGAGTTCATATGCTAAGCCAATGGTTACTTCCTCCAAGTTGAAGAAAGACTGCTACTTGGCAGATAAAAAAAGAATACAACTTGCTAAAGGCCTCGTACCTAGCAGGCACTGCCAATGCTTGTTGAATGAGTGATTCAGTGATGAATGAATGAATCAGCATCACTAATGCAGTGGATGGAAGAGATGTCTTGGTCCCAGAATGCTGAATGGATGTTTCCATGGAAACCTTTTAAAATGTGTAGTGTGCTGTTTAGTGTTATGAGAGCAGGTATGTAAAGCTTACCTGATTTCTTAGACCCTGCTTGCATAGAAGCCTAACCACCATGACTAACATTGCTCCATGGGAAATGCTTCCTGAGTTCCAAACATTCAACTTATTAATGAACTTTTGTTAACCTGTGACTTTATAACAAGTTCTTATTAAATGAAATAATAGCACAGTTCATAAAAGTCACTTTTGAAGTGCTTAGTCACAGTAACATGTAATTAACAGTAAAGGCTTAAAGTGCAAACAGGGGTCTTATCTATCCAAACATTTTTTAATGCCAAGTTTCCTGATAATCTTTAATAAACCCTTGCAATTGTAACAACAATTACAATTTCAGTAGCTTCTGTCAGTCTGAAGACTCCTCCTTAATTTATTTCCAACATTTCCCTGTAGAGAAGAAATTCTGGGCACCTAGCTACAGCTATACATTTGTTACCTGTTCAGAAAATTAGGTTGTCAATTCACTCTTTAGTAGAAGAAAGGAAGGTTATTTCCTTTCCTCCCAATAGCTATATTTTAATGAATTTTTTATTTTACTGATTTATTCTTGACTGCTTTTTCCTTTCCATTTGACCTTTTGGACCAATCAGGGCTTTTAGCCAAGGATCAAAGGAATTTGAGTCCTGGCTTAGGCAAATCCCAGACTCATTTCTTTTACCTTATTTCCCTGTCTTATCTCTATCTGAAAGATAATCATCACATAATATTAATCATTTGGAACCCTGACCTCTGAAATAGTGAGTCGGTGAAACAAAATTTCTGTATAGCAAGTCAGTGTCTTAAAATAGTAATTTCCTTCTACGTATTTATTTTTTGTTGAAGTGAAATTCACATAACCTAAAATTCACCATCTTAACCATTTTGAAGTGTACAATTTAGGGATTTCCAGTACATTCACAATGATGTCAACCATCATCACTCTGATTGCAAATATTTTCATCGCCCATAGAGAAACTCTGTGTTCATTAGCAGGTACTCCCCATTTCTCCCTCCTTCCAGCTTCTGACAATCACTAATTGACTTTTTGTTTCTATGAATTTGCCTATTCTGGACATTTCATATATGTGGCTTTTGCAATATGTGACAATATGCAGCTTTTTGTATCTGGCTTCTTTTACTTAATGGAATGTATTCAAAGTTCATTTGTGTTGTAACATTAATGATATTTTATTCCTTTTATGGCTGAATAATATTCCATTGAGGGTATATACCTCATTCTTCATATTTATTCATTCATTCATCAACATTTTGGGTTGTTTCTACTTTTTTGGCTCTTATGAATAATCCTGCTGTGAACTTTAGTGTAAGATTAGTTTGAACATCTGTTTTCAAGTCTCTTGGGCATATACATAGAAGAGCAATTGCTGAGTCATATGGTGATTCTCTAACTTTTTAAGCAACCTACTTTTATTTTTACATAAATACTGGTTATCCTTCTGAAAGTTATTAGTTAGGATTTTTTAATAGACCCAGTAAATACTACAGGCGCATGATGCATTGGGTTGGAATACAATTTATTAGCTCCTATCTCTTTAATCAATAGTTGAGGCACCAAAGACAGTTATTTGGATATTGAAGATATGAAATGGATTTCTTCAATCAAAATCACTGAACTATACCTCTCCTATTCTGTACTTTCATTCAACAAATATTCACTGGGTTCCAGCAGTACATTAAGCACTATTTAGGAAATGTGAATACAGACAAAAAGACAAAACAAATTCTATGCTAATGAAACTACATTTAAGAAAGCCAAGAAATAATTTTAGATATGCAAAAGTGCTATGGACAAAATGATGCAGGGAATTCAAATGGAGTCTATCACAGACCTTAAGGACAATGCTTCTCAAAATTTAGTGTGCATGAGAATCATCTGGCGATGTTGTTAAAATGCAGATTCAAATTCAGCAAGTCTCTTGGGTGAAGCGTGAAATTCTCTCTTTCCGACAAATTCCCAGGTGATGCCACGCTGCTATGAATGGGCAGAGAAAGCCTGACTGAACTAGTGAGTTTTCAGTGAAGACATGAATGTGCAATGTGCATCAGGAGCCATCCAAGTCAAAATCTAGAAAAAGAAAATTCCATGGAGAGAAAGCTTTTGTAAAGGTTGCATGGAGGGAGAAGTCTTGGTTATCCAAGAAATGTCATGTGGAATAGCAGCCCATCTTCTTCCCTGAAACATAGGGGTTCTACAAACACAGAACAAACTAGAAAGCATTTGACTCCCTGTTATACCAGTCACAGCCTATTCTCCACCAACAAATATAAAAATTTGTTCCTAGACCCAGGTGCACCTTTGCATCAACTCCCTTTACCTTACTGAATATATTTTTGCAGAAAAATCCTCTTCTCTCAATACCATTCACTGCAGCTCTAACCGTTGGTTTCTTCTTCTTTTTTTTTTTTTTGTACCTTTTCTGTTTTACTTAATATTGTAAACATTTCCAATGTAATTAACTATTCTCAACCATGACTTTATATGGAGGTTTCAAGCTATGTTTAGAAATTCCTGGATTTATATAGTTTCCACTATTTAAATTCCTTTTGAGAGACCTATTTTAAACAAGACTGTGATAAATTTTATTGTATATAAACATAATGCCACATCTCTGATTAATTCTTTAAATAGATTTTGAAATATATAATAATTGTATTTTGATAAATAAAACTTCCCTCTAGAAAAATTGTTCATCTTTTTACATTCACACTATCAGTGAATAGTCCTCATTTCACCCCATATTAACTTGTTAGTGTAATCATTTTCTTTAACTTTTTAATGAGATACAATTTACATACAATAAAATTCACTCTTTTAAAGTATATAATTCAGTGTTTTTTAATGTATATTCAAAATATTGTGCATACGATTTGGTTAATTCCTTAAATTTATTTTGTTTAATTTCTCATTTCATTTTTCTTATCATTTCTCTTAGATTTTCTATGTAGATTTTTGTATCATTTACAATTAATAATTGCATATTTTAAAATTAATTTTAATTCATATTTATCTTTCTGGACCTATTGCATTGGCTGGATACATGTTTCTCTCAATTATTGCTAATACTAATTTTCTGTACAACGAAGAGTTTAGGGGTGTGTGTTTTCAATTCAGACTTATCTGGATTTAATATATCACTTCCTATGCGTAGCATGAAGCAAATTACTTATCATTGTTGAGTTCCAGCTTTTTTTCTAGTTGGTAAAAATGAGAAGCATTAATAAATAGATTTATTGAAGAATATAAAAAATAAAATGCTTTCGTACAGTGCTCAATGTATGGTAGATATTGATTCATTTTTTTATTGACTTTCTAAAGATCAGTGCTGCTCAGGAAATAAAAACAGGTAAAGATGATCCACAATAAAATACTTGTACTAATATTAATTTATGCTCATATAAATATTGTTGTCATTGAAAGTTTTTCTTGGAAATCCTTGAGCTAGACTTTTCTACACAAATAATTATTTTATTATGCTTCCTACCTATAACAATTGATCCCATTTATGCCAGCTCAGAAATCTAACTACTTGTGTCATTATAAGCCTCCAGAGAATCTGCATTCTCCCTTGGATAACTCACAGATATGCCTCTCAGTGCTTATAGCCACAAATACTTAATCTCAAAATTAAATACCTCCTACTGTACCTTTGCACTTTTCTCTTTCCTCTTGTAATCTTTCATAATATGCAACTATTGAATTTGTTTTTGTCAGAGAAAGAGTGTTAGACACTACTAATCATGTCTAAATTCTTTAGATACACCTCATTTATTACATTCAAAATAGTGAGAATGCCCTGAACTATAGTGTATGGGTGCAGGACTTATATAGGGGGCAAAAATGGTACCACAAAGCCTTATAATTAATTTCCCCATTAGGAAAAGATGCCAGCAGGTAGTCAACTGATCAAAGGAAATGGTTTTAGCTCTTTATGATGCAGGCACAATCAGCTCATTATTTTTTACGTGTAACTGAATAGAAATGTTTTATTGAAGAGCTTAATAAAAACCTTGAAAAAATTTCATAATTTTTGAATTTGCAAACATTTTACAGATCTGAATGTATTTGAAATGAAGGAAATAAATAATTCAATAGTAAGTTTTAGTGCCTTCTAAATGTTGAAAAATGTTTTTCTTTGTTAGACTGATTATCAGTAGTGGTATGGAATGATGATTCAGGGACAGGGTGAGTGAGATGTCTATTCTTGTCCCTAGTCAAGACAGTCACTGAAAAAATTGCTTCAGGCCATAACTTTGGCATGCCATGGGTTAAATAAAGGTCAACTCCAAGAGAAAAATAAAAATCAGTTGATCTTTTGGTGTTAAAAGGGCAAAAAAGTTATCATTTTGATGCTTTTAGTGCTCTTATAATTCAAGGATTTTGGATTTCTTTTTCCTTCAACTAAGAATTTTCAGGCCAGTGGTGTCCACAATGTATACGAGTGCCTTGGGGCATTTTGAAGGCAAAGAGAAGGAAATTTACCATATTTTAAAGCAACGTTCTTGCCTATACAGACTCTTGCATGGTATTTAATAACTCAATGATATGGCTAGCCCACAGGGCTGAGAGTGCTTTTTATATTTAATCAGTAGCTATTTGGAACATAAGTATCTAGAGAACTAGCTTCTAATCTTATCTTTGGCACACTGTTTATTTCTGTAAAAGATATCTAAATACAGATTTGTGATTACTTTTCAATATTTCTTCTAACTTATTTTTCTTTGTTAGGGAAAGGGTTAAAGATTGTGGAAGCAGTTTATGAGTCAATAATAGTTCAAGAACTCCACATCCCTATGAGTTTTCATTTTGGCTCCATCACATTATTTACATAGGATAAGAGGGGTTCCTCCTTGACATGGTCATTGAAAGAATTGCATATCATCATACCATCACATGGTAAAAGCTCATTAAAGTCAATTTGTATTTGGGTTATTAATATTCATGTTCTGTATCTTCTGCTAAGAAAATATTGTAAGCAGCAAAAATCACAAAGAGGTCCATCCTATTGCCTCGTTAATTCTGACACTTACAACAGCTGTGTAATAAATGCCAGCATCTGCTGCGTGGTGAAGTGTTGTATGGATGGTATAGACACTGGGGACATTTTGCTCATTAGTTGGAGACTTTCTTGGATTCCATGTGTAATTCAGGTAATTCTCCAAAAGCAATCTTACTTAGTCAAGAAGATTAAATGGGAAGTAGGTAGGAGACCTCTTAATAATTTCCATGACAAATCAGACTCAATAGGTTGCCACCATAATTAATTTATTTGTGGGTCCAACAGAGTGGGCAACATTTTGGCTTATCTTTGTTGGACCCAGTCACGAAGCACAATCTCTTTCAAGGATGGCATATTCTCCAGATTAAATGAGAGGAATCTTCTTTTTCTCTTTATTTTTTTTGGTTAAAAGATGTTATTACATTTGTTTGCAGAGATTGAAAGAAAAAAACAACTATTGTGATATAAAATTCTTTTCTTTCCTTTCAAGAAAAGCCTCTTTTATCAGAATATAAAAATGAGTGATCTTCCCATTAAGAATTGACTCTTTACTGTAGAAAAAGTCTTCCTATGACTAGTGATAAGTGACTGAAAATAAGCTTGTTGCAGATCATGCCAGACAAACCAGAAAGCCTGATTTAAAGAATCAGTAGATGCTTCCAGTGAGAATCAGCCCAAAATTCTGAACATTCTGGGGACATGTGCTCTTATTTGCTCATTCACAGAAGAGTAGCTCTATTATTTTTAGAGTTGAAAGGGGCCTTACAGGAACTGTGCACTGAAGATGGTCAGTAAATGTTTGCTGAATAAATGCATGAATATATTTTAATGTTGCTCTCATTGTAGAAATCCTTTCTATATTTTATATACTACAGAGAGTCATTTAGCCTGTGCTTGAACATTTCAACTTACTGAAAGCTTACAAAACTCTGGGGTAGCCTTTTTCATTGGTGTAACACTCTAATTATTAGATATTCCCTTTTTTTTGAACCGGATTTTATCACCTTGTAATTTCCACCCTCAGGTTTTAGTTTGGTTTTATGGGGGAACATTAAAGTAAATCTACTTCTCCTTCACATGAAAGTTCATCACATATTTCAAGACAGCTATCATGTCCCCCATATAATTCTTTTCTTCTCCAAGCTAAACTACCGTTTTCAAGATGATAGTGTTTCTAGTTCCCTAACCATTTTTATTCTTCTTTTCCATTCTATGTCTCTAACAGTTATTTTACCATCTACTATATAATGAGTAAATTTTGAGCCAGGAACTGTGATAAACACTTTATATACATTATTTTGTTTAAATCTTCATACTAACCATGTAAACTGTGTTCTACCTAGTGAAAATACTGTGTCAAGTTCACCTAGTTAAGAGGCATGATTTGGATTCACACCAGCTCTAAACAACCACAAAGCCATGTACAAGTAACTTACCCTTTCTGTAATTCAGGTTTCTCATCAGAAAAATGGGGAATTATAATTATCCTTACCCCCTAGACTGTAGAGAGGAGTAATGAGCTAATATTCGTTAAGCACTTATAAAAGCATCTGGCATATAAAAAGTATTGTAAGTGTTCGTGAAGCAAGCAAGCTGGTTTATACTTTCATTCTATATTATATTCTCTCCCTATACTGTTTCTTTTTAAAGTGGGTGTGGTATGCTGAATAATGGTCCCCCAAATATGTCCCTGTACTAATCCCTGGAACTTCTGGATGTTAACGATATATGACAAAAGAAACTTGCATATGTGATTAAGTTAAGGATCTTGAGATGGGAGATTTTTATGGGATTATCTTTGGTGAACCCAAAGCAATCACACAGTCCTTATAAGAGAAATGAAGAAATCAGAGTTAAAGAGAAGGCCATGTTACCATGGAACCAGAGGTTGGAGTGACATACTTTGAAGATGGAGGAAGGGGCCACAAGCCAAAGATTATAGGCAGCTTCTAGAATCTGAAAAAAGCAAGAAAATGGATTATCGTCTAAAGCCTCCTAAAAGAGCCAGCTCTATCCTGCTGATATCTTGACTTTAGATCAGGGAAACTACTTTCAGACTTCTCTGCAACAGAACTAAAAGAGAAAAAAATGTGCATTGTTTGAAGTCACAAAGTTTTTGGTAAGTTTTTTTAAAAGCAGCCACAGGAAATGAATGTAGTTTGTATCCCAAACTGTCTGAAAGTTTGCATTAGAGATAACTGAGGTCTAAAGAGCCTGAATTACTTCTGTGATGAGTATCATAGGCTATGTGTTCTCAGTCAAAATATAGAAAAATACATCTTACATTCAGAAGGTTCCACATCGCATGTGGTATCACTAACAGCTTTAAAAAAACAGAAGAGCAGAAGATCAAACACCGCATGTTCTCACTCATAGGCGGGTGTTGAACAATGAGAACACATGGACACAGGGAGGGGAGCACTACACACTGGGGTCAGTTGGGGGGAAATAGGGGAGGGAGGGTGGGGGGTGGGAAGCTGGGGAGAGATAGCAAGGGGAGAAATGCCAGATGTAGGTGATGGGGAGGAAGGCAGCAAATCACACTGCCATGTGTGTTCCTATGCAACAATTCTGCATGTTCTTCACATGTACCCCAAAACCTAAAATGCAATAAAATAAACAAATGGGAAAAAAAAAAATAAAAGAGAGAGGTTTAGTTAACAAAGGAGCATACTACTGACATTAGATCTGCCTTACTTTCCTTGGCTATCCCTGATGCTCATGACAGTCAGTGTGTGGGGAAATTTTTCTCTTGTGATGTCTTTGCCTTTGTTCTCTGTCAAATGTCCTCCCTCTCCGTTACTCGGGGGGATTCTCTTTTGGTTCTCTGAGAGTGAGATGTTTCAACGTCCCTTCCTAGCTGTTGTCTTTCTTTGAACACTTCACATTTCCATCATCCTTCTTTGCATACTTCAGTTGCATTTCTTGGACACTGCTTTTGTGAAGCGTCCGTTGTTTCTAGGTGGCAGAAGAAAGGTCTTTCACCAAGATCTGCTTACTCAGATCTGCATGCCATAGGGACCTGCAGCTCTTCATCTTTTGGAAGTGTGAGATGGGGGTGGGCAGAAACTCTCCATCTCCTTTGGAACGTCACCCTCCACAGTACCCAGACTATCTATCAAATTTACAGAGAATTGCTGCTTTTAGAAAAACAGAATCCCCCTTACACTTGCCCTTTGCAAATTGTCATAGGCTTACATACATCTATTGATTTATCCTAAATTCTCACCTTTGTTATTTATTTTGTTTTATTTTTGTTTTAGAGGTTGCACAAAACACTGTTTGGATGCATTCACTGGGTCTTTGATCAACTGTAATCTCCAAATCTATTTCCTATGACTTAATGATAAGCTTGGATATTTTCTACCTTACATCCATTTGAATTTTGGACCCAAATGAAATATTGTGTGTTTTTTGCTTAAGTGAGTTTGGCCCATTTTTCTAGCCTATCGTACCATTAATAATAATAGTAATTTATTGAGTATCTACTATGTGTCCAGCACTGTTTGGGGTTTAAAGTATTAAACTGCTATTAATAATGGTTAAGAAATTATATTGTTAGAGTAATAAATTTATTAAGATAAGAATTTTGTTTTTAAATGTGTTATTTTTATTTTTCCCAACTTTCTATTTTCTCCCTTATTTGGTTAGCATCCGTTCTATGTATTTCTCTAAGTCCTGTTAAATATGTTGAACAACTAATGATGAATGAAAGGTTCTGCGTCCATCAATAGCAGTATCACTTCAGGTGACTTTCCAAAACTTGTGTCCGTTTGTCTATAAAGGGCCTTAAAAGACAGAAATCTGAGACCTGAGAGTTATTTTCAGTATATCCATAAGTGAACATTTTGGGAAAGATTATGTTGAATTATTAATCAGCTGTCTTTGGCAATGGCAATTTCAGCAACTTTGAACCTAACTAATAATTGAGCTCACACAGATTTATTTCATCAGTGAACACATTATAAGAATCTTAGTAAAAAGCTTTGCTGAAATTAATATTTACTTATGCTGTATTATAATCCTCCTGACAATCACCTGGGGAAGATATATCACTAACTCCTTTTTATAGAATGCTACACTCATTTCCTAGGGCTGCCATAACAAATGACCACAAACTGGGTGGCTTAAGACAACAGAAATTTATTCTCTCACAGTTCTGGAGGCCAGAATTCTCAAAGCAAGTTGTCAGCAGGAAGGGTTTCTTCTGGAGGGCTTAGAGGGGGAATTCCATGCTTGCCTCCTAACACAACTCTGATCTCTGCTTTCATCATCACATGTGTTCTTTTCTTCCTCTGTTCATGTTCTCTGTGTCTCTTCTTTTTCTATAACACTAGTTATATTGAATTAAGGGCCCACCCTACTCTAATATAACTTCATCTTGATGTGTACCTTAATTACATTTGCAAAGACGCTTATTCCCAAATAAGGTCATATTTACAGGTACCAGGAGTTAGGACTTATTGTGGCAGTGGGGGAGACATAGTTTAACTCACAGAAATAGGGAAAAGGAAAAATCACTAAAGCGAGAGAAAGCACACATTCAGAATATGAACCAAGGACTTTTGTCTTCATGCAGTACTCTCTTGACTCCAGCTCCCTATCTCCAAATGAATTCCACTTTATTTTTTATGAATTCATAGACCAGCTGTTTAATAATCAACCTGCTTTAGAATTTCATGAGGCCTAAAAATCAAGCCCACTAGTTCTTGGTTTCTAAAATCTATCTTTTCTTATTTTTAATAAGTTTTTCTTATCATTAACTTTGGTTCCTCAAATACTTCTCGTTTTCAAGCTCACATAATTAGTCTGAGCCTAGACATTTTAATTTATTTAGATTGGTTTGCTGATCCCTTATTACCTACACTCCTCTATTGAGCTTCAGTTTCACTTTAATGGTTTTTATGTATTCTAGCTTAAAGCATGATTTAGACTGGTGTGATTCTTTTTCTCTCTACATACATGCATTGCTCCTGGGCTACAGTTTGTAGCATTAGTGCCTGTCTAGAACCATCTTCTCTTTCTAGTTCCTCTACTGTCTTCCAGTAGGAGGTTGACAATTCAATATTGGGCACCAATTGTCACATGCACAGCTATAGTTAATCAGTTAGTCAAACAACTAATCAATAATTATAGAGTTTGAATTATGTGCCAGAGGCTGTACTAGATGGGGGGTTCAACCGATATAAAAAATAACATACAATAAATTTTACTCTGAGGAGCTTATACTCTAGTTGAGGGGAGGGAATAGTAAACAGGAAATTAGTGTGTGGTAATTGCTATGAAAATATTTGAACAAAGGCATTGCCTATATACAAGAGGAACTTGTTACCCTACTTTGAAATAATTGTTAGTACCATACTTTTGTAATCAGTTATTTACTCTCAAATAGCATTCCCTTATTATTCCAGATATTGTCTCTCTGCCTTTTGGAGGCACACACTCAGATTGTATGTCCTATTATGTATAAGATGAAGTTTGTCATGTTGAGCATCCAATGTATGTTTTCGCCTTATAATAATATACAAAGTGTGAATCAATTAAGAACGGTATTATTAAAATTTTTAAAAAGTAACTTCTTATTTTTTTCTTTTCAGAGTCCTATCAATGATTTAGTTCCCTAGAGAAAATCAGAAAATAAAAGGTTGGTGTGATATCTTATAAATGCTAAAACCAGAGTTTATCTAACAGAGTTGTTTAAAAATATAACTTACAGCATTAATTCTAAATTCCTTGGGGGTTGGGCCTGTTTATTCCAGTTACTTCACATTATTGTTATTATATAATATCTTACCTGACATGGGAGTTTTTGGGGCCAGGAAAGAAAATGACGTTTTCCCAGATACTCTGAATGAGAATTTGGATGGCCATTAACAAGACATTTATGTCCCTTCGCAGCTTCCTTGTTTTACTTCAGTCCCTTTTAAGAGGTTACTTCCAGGACATCACTGTTCTTCAGTCTGCCATAGCTCAAGCCAGAAACTGAGTGTGGGAAATGCAATCTATTGTGGTCTGTTTTTCTGTGTGACAGTTGTTCCTATTTTGTGTTTGTTTCTCATTTAATGAGGATACAACTTTCATCCGGGGAGATGTACGGGTCACTTGTTAGTGCACTTAAATACACTAAGGCACTCCACCAGCTGGAAATTGTGACTTGTAGTTGAATTATTTTTGCACAGCGAATGGTTTTCCTTTTGACATATTTTAATATACTTGCACACTGAGAGCAAGAGTGGGTGAACAGAAAACAGACTGTTTTATTAACCCAGCAGTCACCTTTGAGGTTTGTACATGTCCATTTTTTTTCTTGCCTTTGTACATAATCCCAAGAGACTGGTACCTGGCTTTGCTCAGAATAACAAAGTCAGGCACAAATCTCCAAACACAATTGTTAGCTGAATGCCAACTGTTTCTTCTCATCTTTTTTTTTTTTAAACTTGAACATTAAGAATTACCTCTTTATGGGTGAACCATAACCATTAAAGGATGAGTTGGTTTTCTATTTCAAATACTTCCCTTATCATTTACTAAATTTATTTTATAATAGGTAATCTCAGATGATAAAATATTATTTTTTTATGTGTTTTACAGTTCTCTTTTCCAAATCTACTAATAGTGAGAAGAAAAGAAGAGAAATATGTTACAAGCTTTAACTGGACTCCAATTTCAGCTGAAAGAACAATTAGGAGAAAAGGAGAGAACCCTTCAACACAGCCAGGAAATCAGTGCCCAGCAAACAGAGTTCCACATGCAGTTTTCATACAAACCAATGTTTCATAGGCTTGTCCCAGAAAGACCACAAATTTACTCAAGTCAATTACCATCCTTTACCAAGGTATGCATCTCTCTCTCTCTCTCTCTCTCTCTCTCTCTCTCTATATATATATATATATATATATATATACAATTTTTAAGTAAGAATAGTAACCACCTCTGAAAATCTGTACCTTTTAATTGTACTCAAAACTTGAAGAAAAAGAGTAAGAATAAAAACCCAGGGCCTCCTCCCAATTCCCAGTAAGTAGTTACAATTTACAGTAACTGGCTCATTTAACAGAGTGGAAATAGACATAAAAGTACGTACTTTGCCCTTTCCCATTGCTATCATTATCATCTACATCATTGTCATGATAATACTACTACTTGATATTTTGGAGCACTTTATACTTTACAAAGAAGTTTTATATCATCTCATTTGGCTATTTGAACCAATCATTGTGGTATGCCATAATGAAGATTATTAAGACTTTTAAAGCACAGAGAAATGATGTAGTGTGTAGGAAGAATTGTTTTGTTTGTTTGTTTGTTTGTTTTTTTTAAGTTAGAATTCTGGGGCTGGGTGCGGTGGTTCACGCCTGTAATCCCAGCACTTCGGGTGGCCGAGGCTGGTGGATCATGAGGTCAGGAGATGGAGACCATCCTGGCCAACATGGTGAAACCCCTGTCTCTACTAAAATACAAAAAATTAGCCAGGCATGGTAGCGTGCACCTGTAGTTCCAGCTACTTGGTAGGCTGAGGCAGGGGAATCGCCACTTGGGAGGCTGAGGCAGAGATTGCAGTAAGCTGAGATCGCAGCACTACACTCTAGCCTGATGACAGAGTGAGACTCCATCTCAAAAAAAAATAAATAAAAAAGAATTCTGGGTCTGCATTGCTGTCTGTATGATAGTAGGCCTAATGAAGCATTGCTTTGTGACTTATTCAATGTGAAAGGTAATAGTTATGCCAAAAGCTGGTTATAAAGTTTGACTGAAGATTACTTTTTGTAGAGGATTTATCACAGTGTGTGTAGGTAGAAAATGCATTGAGATGGAATTTTTGTACTGGGGTAGGAGGTTAGCAGATAACTTTGAAGGCAAACACTTTAAGGATATAATCCTATAGTTGGTGACTTATCCTAGGTAGCACATCTAGTAAGTGGCAGAAGCAGGATTGGAACCCATGTGTCATGCTCTCAGTGTATAGCTAAAATTGAGTCTAATTTTAATACTATATTTTGAGCATCTACTTTTGACCAAGTTATCGAGCTGCATTTTAAAGGTACAGATATGAAAAAAGAGGCCTTGCTACAAGGGTTTTATAGTGTGAAATGGGAAATAAATTCAATGAAAGAAAAGCTATGCACCATTGGTGAGGTGTATAGTATTGTACATGGGTTTGGTGATATCAAGGAAGGCTTTGTTATTTGTGGAGACATTTGAGTTGGGCCTACAAGTCTTGCTACCTCTATTTTCAGGAAGTAGCTGTATCAGTAATACTTGCTTTATTTTTCTTACTACTTTTTTTTCTTAAAAATAAGACTATTTAACTGACCTTCAGTAAAATTTCAGTAACAACACTTATTGTTATAAGTTGAGCTTTCAAATACCATTGCTTCTTAAAATAATCAGTATGTTCTGTTTATAATTATTTCTAACTTCATTACGTTTTTCTTTTTAATGCTTGCAGGTTTTTTCCCCAAGAAATATTTAAGCTGTTAGGGTTTTAATGAAAAGTTGTAGAATATTCTGAGTTCTATACTCTTTGTTTTCTTTGGGTCCTCCTCATCATTATTCTTACACCCTCATGATCAAAACAATACACTTTTAGCACTTGGCAAGCAAGGGCTATGGGAAAGGCATTATGCTAATCACTTTACATATTCTAATTCTTCAATAATGTAGTACATTCACTGGAAGCCACATTTGCAGATTTTGAACTGAGGATCAGAGATTCCAAGAAATTATCTCAAGATTGCATGACTAGCACAAGCATTACTCTTCTATGACGATGCTGGCCGTTCTTATTTGTCTGCTTTGTTGGGCTTCACCACATTCTCACTAGCTTTATTATTGCGAACTCTGATGATTTCCAAAAAGTATAACCCAATATGAAGTAGATTAAGTCACAGAGAGAATTTGTTGGCTGCTATTACCAGGAAAGAGAGTTGATATCACGGATGACTAGAGCCAGAACTTCAAATATCACTAGAATAGCTCCATTTCTCATCTGTGCTTTCTCTGCATATTGTCTTTGTTCTCAGACCAGCCCCTCCTTGCAGCAAACAGTATAGGCTTCAGTCCCTCCAAGCTCACATCCTCACAGCTTGCTATCAGAGAAAATGAACATTTAATGTTATTCAGCTCCAGTATGAACTCTTCTAGGGAACATTTGCTGGATCACGTGTCTAGCCCTTGGCCTGGGCATTATGACCAAGATGGTAAGTGCTATGCCCAGTTTTTTAAAGGTCGCATGTTCACTTTGATGGCTGTAGGGAGAGAGAGAGGGGATGGTCTGTTATTAGAATTGGGAGGCAAAAGGGGTTGTACAGACATGACCTCCAAGTCATTGCATGAGCTGGGCAGTTATCTCAATTTGTGACTATTAACACAGGTCATTATGATGCCTGCTCTTATTGTCTTAGTTAAGTCTTCACCATTTAACACACTAGGTGATTAGATCTCTTAGATCACATCTGCAGGATGGAAAGCTTTGGACTCATTTTGTCCATTAAGGTAAACCGTCAAGTTTTTTTTTGGACACTTAAAGTTGGTTTGACCCAAATGTAGTCTCTATATATTAAACATTAAAAAAAAAAAACAACCTTAAGGTTGGAGATTCTGTTTCCAATGGGAACAGGATCAGCGTATGTATTGAAAAGAAAAATTAGCATGTGATAAACAGACTTCAGACTCTGCAAAAGTGATACGTAGACAGACACCCTGGGCACATTTGGTCAACCTTGCCTTTGGCTAGCATTTGCCAACATCTCAGCACTTGCTCAAAACTATGCAATGTGATAAGAATTACATTTTGGGCCTCAAAAAGCTGAGATTCTTGTCTGCAGTGACTTTTTGAAGGTACTGCCCACTTTGAAACTGTCTGAAGTTGGCCAGGCATGGTGGCTTATGCCTGTAATCCCAGCACTTTGGGAGGCTGAGGTGGGCGGATTACTTAGAGGCCAGGCATTGGAGACCAGCCTAGCCAACATAGTGAAACCCAGCCTCTACTAAAAAAAAATACAAACATTAGCTGGGGATAGTGTCACATACCTGTAGTCCCAGCTACTCGGGATGCTGAGACAGGAGAATCACTTGAACCTAGGAGGCAGAGGTTGCAGTGAGCCAACATTGCGCCACTGTACTCCAGCCTGGGTGATGGCAAAACTCTGTCTAAAAAATAAAACAAAACAAAACACTGTCTGAAGTCATCCGCCAGCTCACACTTTGACTGTTTAAGTACTAAGGCACATTACTGGAAAGATTCTAAGCCTTAGAGACTTACAATGTGATGAATGTCTTCTAAATGCTGTGAGACTTCTTGATGACATCTTGTAATGTGTTTCAATAAATCTTTATTAATTTATTTTAAAGAGTAAAATTAGACTGTTTTGGAGTGCTGAAAATAAGAGGTATTCTTTAATCAATAGGATGTTGTTTCTTTCTAACCAATATCACATGTCACCCCTGTGTTGAATGTGAATGGAGATATTCTATGTAGGAAGTTCTATCTTCTTAGAATGCTTAATTTAATTTTGTTGATAAAGGTAGAGAGGTGGAAAATTATGAGATAAATATAGCTTCTTTCTTTTCTATAACATCTTGAATTCCCCATCACTCTGTCAACATGTACATCTTACTTGGGGATAGAAGGTTGAAAGAGATGGGGAAAGGGAGCTTACTAATTGAGGAGAGGATATTAGGATGAAAATTTAACTTAGAATTAAATGTCTCAAAGCTTTTTGTGTAAAGTGGTTTGCTTTAAGGTAAAATCTGTCTCTTTTTGGCAAACACTCAGACTTTCATGGATGTGAGGCAAAGCTTTCATGTGCTCATATCCTCCGACCTGTATGGCTACCTCCGAGATGCTTCTTTCACTGCCTGCCTCCCTTCATGCTGGTTTGCACTGCTAAGACTGTGGCTAACAGGGTTCATAGCACATTTTCCTGGCAGCATCAGCATCGGCGGTCAATGCCAACAGATCTGGAGTCTCAATCACAGAGGCCAGACTAGACTCCTTTGGTTGCTGCTCCTCATCCACTGGGGGCCTGCAGGGATATTTAGGTCACCATTTTTGACATGCTAGTGCTTTAGCACTAAAGTGCTTCTCCTGTTGATGTTTCTTTTCTCTGTTGGACCACACTGAATTTGAAGCAGCACCTAATGTTGACTGGATAAACAATGAAATGAAGGCAGAAATAAAGATGTTCTTTGAAACCAACAAGAATGAAGACACAACATACCAGAATCTCTGGGACACATTTAAAGCAGTCTCTAGAGGAAAATATATAGCAATAAGTGCCCACATGAGAAGCCAGGAGAGATCTAAAATTGACACCCTATCGTCAAAATTGAAAGAGCTAGAGGAGCAAGATCAAAAGAACTCAAAACCCAGCAGAAGACAAGAAATAGCTAAGATCAGAGCAGAACTGAAGGAGATAGAGACACAAAAAACCCTTCAAAAAAATCAATAAACCCAGGAGCTGGTTTTTTGAAAATATCAACAAAATAGACAGACCACTAGCCAGATTAATAAAAAAGAAAAGAGAGAATAACCAAATTGTTGCGATAAAAAATGATAAAGGGGATATCACCACAGATTCAACAGAAATTCAAACCATCATCAGAGATTATTACAAATAACTCTAGGCACATAAGCTAGTAAACCTGGAAGAAATGGATAAATTCCTGGACACTTGCCTCCTCCCAAGCCTAAACCAGGAAGAAGTCGAAACCCTGAACACACCAATAACAAGGTCTGAAGTTGAGGCAGCAATTAAGAGCCTACCACCCCAAAAAAGCCCAGGTCCAGACGGGTTAACAGCCGAATTTTACCAGACATACAAAGAGGAGCTGGTACCATTCCTTCTGAAACTATTCCAAATAATCCAAAAAGAGGGAATCCTTCCCGAATCATTTTATGAGGCCCACATCATCCTGTTACCAAAACCTGGCAGAGACTCAACAAAAAAAGAAAACTTCAGGCCAATATCCATGATGAACATAGATGCAAAAATCTTCAATAAAATACTGACAAGCTGATTGCAACAGCACATCAAAAAGCTTATCCACCATGATCAAGTAGGCTTCATCCTCAGGATGCAAGGCTGGTTCAACATATGCAAGTCTATAAACGTAATACAACACGTAAACAGAACCAAAGACAAAAACCACATGATCATCTCAATTGATGCAGAGAAGGCCTTTGACAAAATTCAACAGCCCTTTATGCTAAAAGCCCTCAATAAGTTAGGTATTGATGGAACGTATCTCAAAATAATAAAAGCTATTTATGACAAACCAACAGCCAATATCATACTGAATGGGCAAAAACTGGAAGCATTCCCTTTGAAATCTGGCACTAGAAAAGGGTGCCTTCTCTCACCACTCCTGTTCAATACAGTACTGGAAGTTCTAGCCAGATCAATCAGGCAAGAAAAAGAAATAAAGGATATTCAAATAGGAAAGGAAGAACTCAAATTGTCTCTATTTGCAGACGACATGATTGTATATCTAGAAGACCCCATTGTCTCAGTCCAAAATCTCCTGAAACTGATAAGCAACTTCAGCAAAGTCTCAGGATACAAAATCAATGTGCAAAAATCACATGCATTCCTATACACCAATAACAGACTTAAAGAGAGCCACATCAAGAACGAACTGCCATTCACAATTGCCACAAAGAGAATAAAATACCTAGGAATACAACTAACAAGGAACGTAAAGGACCTCTTCAAGGAGAACTACAAGACACTGCACAACGAAATAAGAGAGGACACAAACAGATGGAGACACATTCCATGTTCATGGTTAGGAAGAATCAATATCGCCCCAAAGTGGCCATACTGCCCAAAGTAATTTACAGATTCAATGCTATCCCCATCAAGCTACCAATGACCTTCTTCACAGAACTGGAAAAAAACACCTTAAACTTCATATGGAACCAAAAGAGAGCCCACATAGCCAAGTCAATTCTAAGCAAAAAGAACAAAGCTGGAGGCATCACACTACCTGACTTCAAACTATACTACAAGGCTACAGTAATCAAAACAGCATGGTACTGGTACCAAAACAGAGATATAGACCAATGGAACAGAACAGAGGCCCCGGAGGCAACACAGCATATCTACAACCATCTGCACTTTGACAAACCTGACAAAAACAAGCAATGGGGAAAGGATTCCCTGTTTAATAAATGGCATTGGGAAAACTGGCTGCAGAAAGCAGAAACTGGACCCCTTCCTGACACCTTACACTAAAATTAACTCCAGGTGGATTAAAGACTTAAACATAAGACCTAACACCATAAAAACCCTAGAAGAAAATCTAGGCAAAACCATTCAGGACATAGGTGTAGGCAAGGACTTCATGACCAAAACACCAAAAGCATTGGCAACAAAAGCCAAAATAGACAAATGGGACCTAATCAAACTTCACAGCTTCTGCACGGCAAAAGAAACAGTCATTAGAGTGAATCGGCACCCAACAGAATGGGAAAAAATTTTTGCAGTTTACTCATCTGACAAAGGGCTGATATCCAGAATTTACAAAGAACTAAAACAGATTTACAAGAAAAAAGCAAACAAGCCCATTCAAAAGTGGGCAAAGGATATGAACAGTTACTTTACAAAAGAAGACATACATGAGGCCAACAAGCATATCAAAAAATGCTCATCATCACTGGTCATCAGAGAAATGCAAATTAAAACTACATTGAGATACCATCTCACACCAGTTAGAATGGTGATCATTAAAAAATCTGGAGACAACAGATGCTGGAGAGGATGTGGAGAAATAGGAACACTTTTACACTGTTGGTGGGAGTGTAAAGTAGTTCAACCATTGTGGAAGACAGTGTGGAGATTCCTCAAGGACCTAGAAATAGAAATTCCATTTGATCCAGCAATCCCGTTACTGGGTATATATCCAAAGGATTACAAATCATTCTCCTATAAGGACACGTGCACACGAATGTTCACTGCAGCACTGTTTACAATAGCAAAGACCTGGAAACAACCCAAATGCCCATCGATGATAGACTGGACAGGAACAATGTGGTACATATACACCATGGAATATTATGCAGCCATCAAAAACGATGAGTTCGTGTCCTTTGTAGGGACATGGATGAACCTGGAAACCATCATTCTTAGCAAACTGACACAAGAGCAGAAAATCAAACACTGTGTGTTCTCACTCATAGGTGGATGTTGAACAATGAGAACACATGGACACAGGGAGGGGAGCACTACACACTGGGGTCTGTTGGGGGGAAATAGGGGAGGGACAGCGGGGGGAGGGGAGTTGGGGAGAGATAGCATGGGGAGAAGTGCTAGATGTGGGTGATGGGGAGGAAGGCAGCAGATCACACTGCCATGTATGTGCCTATGCAACATTCTTGCATGTTCTTCACATGTACCCCAAAACCTAAAATGCAATTAAAAAAAAAAAAAGAGGCACCTAGATAGAAGCAGTTGCATACTTGGATGTGTAGCTCAGAGAATGGCTATAAACTGGAGAAAAATATTTGTGGGTTATTAACATTTACCTTTATTGAAGCAGTGATAGTGGATACACTGGTGTTTCCATCCTTTTGCAAACTCTCCACTGCATATGTACTAATGGTTTTGTGCCAGTAGGAAATCAGGACGCTCATGTCTGCCCCTAGTCTCTCTTTGTCCTCTTTCTATAATTTTTTTGGAGAAATCATATGACTTCTAGGCTGCTAGAAACTTCTTACATCTTCCTTTTTCCAACACTGTCATTCACCCTTTCTTTTCTCTGGGACCATAGGGCTGGAGGGCTTCAGGAAATGGAGTTGGGTTACAAAATATAAAAAATACCAAGATGTATATAGAGGATATTAATCCTGATGCAGAGGTAAAATGTATGGAGCATGAGAAGGCAGTGAAAAAAAATTCAATCACAACCTCAGTAGCTGAGTCTTCGATGTTTAGATCTCATTTTCTAGTTGTGCTTTGGTGTTTCAAATTTGTTAAATAACCTGTAAGATTTGATCATCTCCTTCAGATATAAATCTCATTTACATTTATGCTGAACACCTTTTGAAGTTATCTCTTTCAAAGCCCTCTTAAAACATTAGCTTCTTTTTTTTTTTTTTGAAACTAAGCCTTAAAAAATTATGTCAAGTGGCCTGTATGTTATACTTTACATACTTTGAAAAATCCCTCTGCTTATAGAGTTGATAAAAGGGATAGAAATTAGAGAAACTGCAAAGCTGAAAAAGTGAAAACAATGGTGCATTGTCTGTAAAAATATTTTTCAAATAAGAATGAAGACATTTTCTCTCATAGTTCCCTTTTGTTATAAATGTGAGGAATGTGTGGTTTGGACCTGAGCAAATGTATCTAGTACTCTCTGATAATGAGTGATGGATGGACTGAAATGGTAGCCGTGCTTATGCTAAGTTTATAAGCATTTTGATCAACACCGTAATCAGGAAGCTTAAAGAAATCACAAAATCCCCATTGTGTTGTCTGAATAACATATATTATATACCTGAGACTCCGCACCTAATACCCTGTGAAATAGCTTGATAGACCAAGAGCTTACTAATGGAGGAAAATGGCTCACTAAAGCCAAGGGGAATTAAAGTGGGAGTCACCTATTCTCTTAGATTCCTCAAGTAGAAGGCAGTCTGGCACTGTGATTCTTATTAATCAATACCTACATCTTTGGGTCTGTCTTGATTTTAGGTAATAAAGCAGAGAGAATTAGACAACCTTTGGGTAATAAATTGCAAGATCTGGAGAAGTTAGAATATTAACGTTCTCCCTCTTCTTCACTATTATTGACCTGTAATTTTAGCGTAATTTCCTTTTACTTATCTTGAAACATAGAAAATTATCACCTTTAACTTCATAATCTTCCTCTGGAAATGTAAAGACTGTTGTACATTTTCAACTTTTTCTTGTATGTCCTCTGAAGACTTTTAGGAGTTTATTATAACTAGTAGTGACCTCTTTAAATTTCCTGTAGTTATCTGAAAATGATTCATGACATTGATCAAAAAATATTTCTTTAGTTTTTTAAAATAATATGTACTCAACAAATAAGTTTGTTTTGCTAATTTTTAGTGGCAAACTGCTCTCTTCATTTTCAATTATCTTTTACATGTGCATGTCTGAATACCCAGATGCTAATTATTTCTAGTAACTGCCACCAAATGAATATGGTGTCTCCACGTGTTAACTGATCCTGTGAGTAAAATTTCAGACATAGATAATTGAAAAAAAAACAGAAATAGTATACATTTCTATGTCACATTACATTTTAATATTAATATTTAACTATGAAACTTAGAGATTCAGGGCAAGATATAAGGAAATGTCATGTCTTGGTTATTTGTTAATTATTATTTTTGCTCACTAGATTCAATAGCTACCCAACCTTGCTGCTCCTCGTCCTTTCAGCTTTCTAGAGTTTAGGTTCAAGTCACTGTCTTTCTACAACTTTTTTGAGACCTGTCCATTTCGACTACAATGAATCCTGTGTAAGCAGCAGCTTTGGCAGAACCACTTTTTGTCTTTTAGGGCTCTTATCAGAGAGACAATGAACTTTCCATTTCTCTGTCTTTGGTGGCTTTAAGTGATCACAGCTTCCCTGTGTTTGTCTTTATGGAGACCTATTCCCATTGCCTACACTGCTTCCCCAGGGCTCCAGACGTTCCCTCAGGTTTTCCTTTGCTTGTCTCACTTCCGGCCTCTCCCTGAAAATGTTCCACCAATTCCACATAGTCATTATTATCACATGGCTGTCTTATTTTCTACACAACCTTTAAAAGTCTCTAAAAATACCACACATATTATCTTAGGGTTTTTGTTGTTGTTTTTGTTTTCTGGTTAATTATTTGACTCACTCACTGAAAATGTAACCTCATGAGAGAAGGGATCTTGCTTGTCTTATTGAAAGATGCAGCTCTGGAAACTAGAGCACAGTAGGTGGTTACTAAATATTTGGTTTTCCTTAAAAGTGTTCTTGAGCCGGGCGCGGTGGCTCAAGCCTGTAATCCCAGCACTTTGGGAGGCTGAGGCGGGCGGATCACTAGGTCAAGAGATCGAGACCATGGTGAAACCCCATCTCTACTAAAAAATACAAAAATTAGCTGGGAGTGGTGGCATGCACCTGTGGTACCAGCTACTCAGGAGGCTGAGGCAGGTGAATTGCTTGAACACAGGAAGTGGAGGTTGCAGTGAGCCGAGATAACACCACTGCACTCCAGCCTGGTGCCTGGCAACAGAGCGAGACTCTGTCTCAAAAAAAAAAAAAAAAAGAAAAGTGTTCTTGGATTTCTTTGCTTTTGACTTTTCATACTATCCCAGGCAAATTTATCCACTAGTACTACTTCAATTAATGTAAATGCTAATAACCTATAAACATTTGTCTCATTTGTAGCCCTCCTCTGAGCTATAAATGCAAGTATCCATCCTCTTTTACCTAGATGCTACTTCAAATTCAATATTTAGACCCAAGCTAAATTAACAAGCTACTTTCTCCTAATGCTGCCACAAGACCAGATGAAATGAAGAACTTGCTTATTCTTAGGTGTTGTGTAGTTGGTAACTGTAATACTTATCCATGCACTTAGTCAAGCCTTAAAATTGGGATAATCCTTTCATTCTCTCTCCTTCATGCCTGTTATTGCCAAATCCTGTTGAATCTGCCTTGTAAATAGTTATCAGATGTATTCTCCTTCCTTTATTGTTGCTGCTACCACCCTAGTCAAGGTCATCATTATTTCTCATCATCATTTCTGTATTCTTACAATATTCCACGTTGGTGTCCTTGCTTCCAGTCTCCTTCCTATCCAGTCTTTCTCTACCACACATTCTCAGAGATCAGTCACCATGTAAATGTGACTACAATACCCTTTTCCCAAACAAACACACCGACAAAAGCTTTTCAGCGGCTTCTCATTCTCTTTCAGATAAAGTCCAACTCCTTAAGTCAGCTGAAATGGGGTGATACATCCTTAACCCTCCGAACGACCTCTTTTGCTCTGAGTACTGGGAAGAGTAAATAAATTGCATGGTTGATCCTTAGGCAATTTCTCCTACATTATACTTTTCTAAGCTAGACTATAACTAGAAGCCAGATAGAAAAATTTGAGATTATATTCTCCATAAGAACCTTGTTTCCTGTTTTTCTATATAATAATGATGGGTGGATTATTAAACTTTGAAAACAGAGGAAATTGTGATATTACTGATATCTTATAATAACAATTAAAAAACTTCTCCAGTGTTCCTTAAGATTGAAAGACCATAGAATAGGATACTAGTAAGCAATGGTTAGAGTTTTCCGTAACAGTCATCTTTGAATCAGCTCCAACATATGAGCAAATGTTCAGTTGAATCACAGTTTTCAGACATTACTGAATGGCAAAATTATTTTTGTCTAGAAAACTTTCAAAGCAGTTATTACTTGCATCCCATTTAGACCTAGAAATGTATCAATAATGCCCTCGAGCATTTTCTGATTCTGAGATATAACTTAATGTCTTTTAATAATTTACAATACATTCATTATTGCCCACCCACCCCAACTCCCCCAGAGGTCTTTTCTTCAATCAACACATTTTAAAAGTGAAAATTTCTTTGCTGGTTTCTGTGAACAAAAACACCATTCTTCTTTCTCCAACTAATTATTTAAATAGCCAGTCAGGTTTACTATTGGGGCAAATAGTTTAAATATTTTTAAAATTTTATTCCACAGATTGTGTAAAGTGTAAAAGTAGCATATATGTTAAACTTATTTAAAGTTGTTACTTTCTGATTCTACCTTCATCTTCTTTTCTTCCATTACAGTGGGAGCATATTGCAATTCCCTTCTCTTTCTTCACTGTTATTAACTTTTCCCCTTTTATCAGAAAAAGGATCTTGCTTTCTTTGATTCTCTTATTGATATTTTAAAAGGACTTTTTTTCCTCTCTTGCTGTCTCTCTCAGGCAAGTCCCATCTCAATTGTCCTTTGTCATTCATTGTCAGTCTTTGTGTCCATCCTCTTATCCCAGCCTAGTTTTTCCCTTTTTCTTTTTTTTTTTGGGGGGGGCAAAAAAGAAAGTGGGGGACATTAGTATTGGGAGTCTTATATCAGTGTCGGGGCTTAAACAAAATGCAATCACTTTCAAATGTAAATTGCCGTTTATACAAAAAAGGCAATGTTTCTTTGTTTCAAGAAACTGGAGCCTCATGCAACTCATACTCATTTAAAGAAATTTAAAAATAGAACTTCTAAATAACTAATAGCTGGAAAATCCTGATTTGGGGCTTTAGTCACTAAAGATAAGAAAAAAAACCACATTTGCTTCCGTCCTCCCATCTGGCTTTTACACATGCATTTCAGGCTCAGTATGCTCTTGCTCTCTCTTTTATCTATGCCCATCTGCTTGTATGGTGTGTTCTCACCCTAACATATTTTCAGACCCTTGCCATAGGGCAGAAGTGCCAAGCAATTATTTGTTGAGATAGATAGCCCACATAATACTGTAAGTGACATCTGTTCTGTAGAAAATCCCTCCCTTGTGGCGGCTGTGTCATATTGGCAGCTCATAGGAATATTGGAATTGACATAGAGGGACAATTGAATGTTTCATCTTATCCTGAATTCTCACTCAGAATGCATCCAATACCAGATGCTTTAGAGAACCATGTAACCCCCTGACTCTTTCTCTTGTTCGCTCTACACCTATGGTAATTGGCAATACTACACTATGGGGAAAATTTCTTCCTGACCCCAGCTGGTAACCAAATTATGCCCTAAAGCATGAAGATTGGCATACTTCAAAGTTTATTGCAGTTGAGATGGTGAAAATGGGATGTTTTTCATATTAATGTGCTTACTAAATTGTTTGACCTAAATAATAGCTTGAATAGTAAATTTCACAAATTACTCTTAATAATATTTTTGGCAAAATTACAATAACAGATGAACATTTTAATCTTTTAAGAGTACTGATCTCCATATTTGGCAACTGGATCTTCTATTTTAGACTATTTTCAAATAGATGATAAGAAAAATAGATCACAGTCTATAGTGGTTTAAGGCTTGGTTCTTTTATAAAGGCATATTTAGTAAAACATATTAATTGCTTCTAAATAAACTCTGAATGTATTAACTTTAGCCATTTGATATTATAAAGGCAGGCAGAAATTGGGGCAGTAGTTAGTACCAGTAAATTAAAAATACAGTATACCAATTAGGTTCTGTATATATAAATTCAATTTCCCATACCATTTATATTGACACTGTTAATATCTTCCTAAACTCCCAGAACATCATAAATACCTCAGATTTTTAAAAAGTTAGAATAGTACAATTATGAAAGGCTTTTAAAATAAAGGTTGAAATGAAAGCATTCAACTACACAGTTGGATAACCCATTTATTTAGGCTTATATTTAAGTAAAATTTAAACATTGAGTAATGATATGCTGTATTAGTTATGCATTGTTGCAATACTAACAGCTGTGAAAATCAGTGACCTAAAACAACTGTATTACCTCTTCATGATTCTCTGGGTTAGCAATATGGGCTAGGTTCATTTGCTCACTTCCATTCTGCGTCTTGTTGGGTGAGTGTCCTGGAGATTGATGGTCTAAGATAGCCTCCCTCAAAAGTGGTATTTGAGATTGACTGGTGGCAGTTGGCTGAGCCATGTGTCTCTAGCAGTATGGTTTGGCTTCTTCATATGTGAATCTAAAAGCAGGAAGAAAGGGGACTGGTCCTAATGTGGAAATTATTTTAAACTTCTATTTGCATGTTGTCTCTTCAGCCAAATCATCATGGCTAAGTCTAGAGTCATCCTGGAAGAAGACCGCATAATGGACTGGATAGAGGAAAACGTGATTCATTGGGCATTCTAACTGTAAACATCTCCTACTTATCGCTATTCAGGATTACCAGTTAGCAGAACTTTACTTTCCTAATTATTTAACACAGTATAGTCATTACTAGAATCTTGTGCTAAATTCTGTAAATCTGAAAGAGAACTATGTGAAAAACGTAAAGATCAGTGAAACAAATTCCTTACTTGATCAGTTCTTTTGTCTATTTATTTTGAATACCAGTTCTTTGCAGGGCATGTGGTTTGCCAATATTTTTCCCCCAGTCTCTCTTTTCATCCTTCTAATGAGATCTTTCACAGAGAAAAAAATTTTAATTTTGATAAGTTCCCTTTTAATGAATATTTATTTTATGGATTGTGCTTTCGGTATCATGTGTAAGAACTATTTTTATACTTTGGAAGATTCAATTTCCCAATATTATGTTGAAGACTTTTGCATCTAAATCTATAAAAGATATTGATCTGTAATTTTCTGTTTCTTTCCTTCCTTCCTTCTTTCTTTTTCTTCCTCTCTCTTTCTTTCTTCTTTTCTTTCTTTGTTGTTTTTGTCCTTTTTTGGTATCAGGGTGATACTGATCTCATAACATAAGTTGGGAATTATTCACTTAAATTCTATTTTCTGAAAGAGATTCTGTTTAATTGGTGCCAATTCTTAGTTAATGCTTGGTCATCCAGGCTTAGAGATAATTTATTGTAAGTTTTAAAATTACAAGTTCAGCTACTTTAACAGTTATAGGGTATTAAAATCACCAATTAAAATTGTGGATTTGTCTATTTTTCTTTCAGTTCTCTCAGTTTTCCTTCTATATATGTTGAAGAACTGTTATTTGGTGCATGTACAGTCGGATTACTAGGTCTTCGTTGTGGATTCACTTTCTCACTATAACGTAATAGCATTCTTTGTTTCTGCTTAAGTCTTTTTGCTTGAAAGTCTATTTTATGTGATATTAATATAGTTATTCTTGCTATTTAAAAGTTAATGTTTTTGGCCAGGTGCGGTGGCTCATGCCTATAATCCTAGTACTTTGGGAGGCCAAGGCGGGTGCATTACTGGAGCTTAGGAGTTTAAGACCAGCCTGGGCAACACAGTGAAACCCCATCTCTACTGAAATAGAAAAGCTTAGCTGGGCATGGTGGTGCGCTCTGTAGTCCCAGCTCCTTGGTAGGCTGAGGCAGGAGAATCGCTTGAATCCAGGAGAGGCGGGTTGCAGTGAGCTGAGATCATGCCACTACACTCCAGCCTGGGTGACACAGTGAGACTACGTTTCAAAAAAAAAGTTAATGTTTGCATAGTATATCTTTTTCTATCCCCTCAATTTACTTATATTATCATGTTTTTAGAAAGTTTCTTATAATTTTGGTCATGTTTTTACCCACCTTGCTAATCTCTATCTTTTGAATGATATGTTTAGAACAATTACAGTTAACATAATATTTATATGTGAAGGGTTATGTCTGTCAGTTTATTTATTGTTTGTTTACTCACTCTGTTTCTCATTCTTTGATTTCCCTTTTCTGTCCTTACTGTAGATAATTTAAACATTGTTCAGAGTTTCATTTTGATTTATTTACATTATTTCTGAGTACATATCATCGGATAGTCTTTTTTTTTTTTTTTTTTGTGGTTGTTCTGGGTATTATAGTATAATAATCTTTCCTTATTCACAGTTTTATTTGTGTTGTTTTCGGTTATCCATGGTTAACCATGGTTTAAATAAACAATTCATAAGTTTTTAATTGTGCTCCATTCTGAGGAGTGTGATAAGCTCACGCACCATCCTGCTCTGTCTCCTGTGGAATATGAACCATCCCTTTGTCCTGCATCTCCACACTGTATAAGCTACTTCCTGTTAGTCAGTTAGTAGCCATCTTGGTTATCAGATTAACCTTTGCTATGTCATACTCGTGTTCAAGTCACCCTTATTTTACTTAATAATCACCCAAAAGTGCAAGAGTATTGATGTTGGCATATTGTTATAATTGTTCTATTTTATTATGTGGTCAATATCTCACTTTTAAAAAGTTTGAGAGTGTCATAGTTTCAAAAAGATTTAGAAACAGAAGCCAGATTACAACATATTAATGGATGAGTTTAGAATATAAAAGGCTACATTTATAGCAAAAGGAGGAAAGGGGAACTGACCATAGTTTCAGGGTACATCACAGTAAAGTCTTAAAGGTAGGACCATAATCTACAATCTAATTTGTATTAGTCATATGCACTGGGTATTGCATATGAAGCTTTGGGGTTTGGATATGTGTGTGTGTATGACTGTATATGTGCATGTGTGCATACAGGCACGCTAGCACATTTGCTAATATCACCTTTTCACTCATGTATACCTGTACCCCTAAACACACACACTTTTGTTTTGCTTTTGCAGTTAGTACAGTTGCATTACTAAAAGTGCTTTATGTTTTCAATAAAACATAAAAACTTTATGCAAAAAATAGGTCTTAAGGTGAGTTAAGGCAAAAAAGTTTTGAAAATTCAGTGGTTTTATGGCCAAATATTAGACTGCATTCCGAAAAGGTCAAACTCTGAAAGGGATATTAAGTAACCAGCCCTGTCTTATAAATTTTGTAAATCTTGGATACCATTTTAATGATGCCTTTGCAAGTGGGTATTACACCTGTTAATTAAAGTTGAAAAAACAACCAACATCCTCATTATTAGAATCTGTAAATAGCAATTCATCTGCTGAATATCCTAGGCATATATATTTAAAGTGCAGTGTGCTACATAAAATCAGTGATTGTAAGTTTAATTAATATCGAGTGGGAGTTAGCAATTTAACTTCAATTTACGGCATAAAGGTTAGGTGGGCTGAACTCATTCCACAATACTGGCGCTATTATAACATTGAACAGTAAATTGACTACTGAATAAAAAATAAGAGTAGAGAAAAGCCATCTGTAGGTTGGGCAATCTATAAGACTACTATATCCCAATGAAAATATACTCTTTTTATTTTTTTTTGAGATGGAGTCCTGTGGTGCGCTCTTGGCTCACTGCACCTCTACCTCCCTGGTTCAAGTGGTTCTCCTGCCTCAGCCTCTCCAGTAGCTGGGACTACAGGCACGTGCCACTACACCTGGCCATTTTTTTTTATTTTTAATAGAGATGGGATTTCACTGTGTTAGCCAGGATGGTCTCCATATCCTGACCTTGTGATCCACCTGCCTCGGCCTCCCAAAGTGCTGGGATTATAGGCATGAGCCACCGCGCCTGTCCAAAAATGTACTCTTATTTTAAAATTTTAAATACATTTGTCATTGCATTATAGTACTTACAAAAAACTAAAACCCAAAGTCTGGTTTAGACCTCGGCATAATGAGAAAAAAGTAACCACATTAGCAGCAGTTGGTCTTATGCATCTGACTTCAAACCAATTCTGACTTTGATAACATTGTTCAGGTTACCAGATGCTGGAAGCAAATTCTCTTTAGGGTTTATGATCTCACACTCAGGAATCAAGATTATTTATGTCATTTTTCTACCTCCTTAATGTATTTAAAACTACCTCATATGTTATTTTGTTGGTGTCCAATCTGTTTCAGTGGTTTCTATATTTGTCATGCCTACTTTCAATTTCTCCTTGGGGTTTTTGTTTTTGTAAATTCAACTCATTTTTATCAGTTCTGTCAAATTTGTACAGCCTGGGGCAAATGGAAAATGAAGAAGAAACCAACAAAATATTATGCACAAAAGTTTTGCAAACGACTTTTAAAAAGTTTATATCTCAGGAAAGCAAGACAGGTGAACATTACCACATTTCTGTTATTGATTTTTTTTGTTGGTCAGGTTATGTCTATACAAACCTTTAGAGCTTGCATTCCCCCAAAGGTATATCTACCTATGAATATATTTTCCTAACATACACTTAGATTTTGCCTTCTCTATCAGAGTTTTGGAAATCAATGATGTCATAATATTTGCAGAAAAGATAGGGGTTTTTCTATAAAAAAGTGAGAGATTATTTTTGGCATAGCAGATGTAAAAATATGGAATATGAAGTGATACAGAGAATATGCATTTGGTAAGAGCACAGTGAAAAAGTGATAAAATTAAATAACAAAAAAAAATTAAAAACAAAAGCAGACCCACTCTAAAGCCATTTAACAGGTTAGCCATAAATTAAATAGTGGAGCATATAAGTCTAATATTCAGAATTCAAAGCCTCAAATTCTGCATTTTCAGTTTTTCTTTCTAGGGCTTTTCTTGACCATTTTGTTGCCCTGTGCCTTTATGATCCTTCTTTCTCATATGTGTGCCCTTAAAATATTTGCTTTTGTTTTTAAAAAAGCAGAAGTGAAGGGCTCTTCTAAGAACTGTACCTGTAGATTTTTTCTTTTGCTTTCAATTTTTTTCAAGCATATATATTCTATGGACCACACTGCAGAGTTCGTGTGTCTTAACATGGTCTCATGAATGTCACGTCTTACTTCTTACTAGAAATTTTCCCTTGAGGACAAGGCCCAAGTCTACTGCTTTCTTTGAAACTTCAAAGTACTCAGTCTGCTAATGTATTAACTCAATAGGTACTCAGTAAATGTTAATTGGTTGGATAAATGAAACAATGAAAGAGATGCAAGTCCTTTCACCTTTGTTAAGAATGATTAATCTATTCCTCCTTCAAACTGGTTTAAATTGTTGTAAGGGCACTGATTGGAGACTTTTGTTAATTTAACTTGCATTTTGTTGTAGAGCCTATGGAAGTGGCTAGTTCTAAAGTAATGGACAGACTCACTTCTATCGTATATTTTCTGGACATAGGATTAGAGACCTAATCTGGCAAGTGGTTAACTACTCAGTGTCTATTGAGGTGACCCACATTTTCCACTTTTTTTTCCTCTGTTATGAATAAAGAGAGCAGTAATAACCATGGCAGAAATATGCTTTGTGTAGTTGGTAGAGAATGCCCAGTCAAACAAATTAATTAAATGTATTGATGTGGTGAGCATCTCCTTTAACCATAGCCTGATTTTAAGTCTGTTAGAATACCACCAAAAAGGGGATATTGTGAGTAAAAGTTTAATTCGTGTACCCACGTACATATTAAACTTCCTTTTAAAACACTGGGTGTTAAAATGTCACCATAATGGAAAAAAAGTTCTTCCATAAAAAGATAAAATACTAAAATATCTGATTATACTTATTTTGCCTCAGGTAACATATTTATTTTAGAATTAATGGAATACAGGAAAGATGTATTTGGCAAGATTTTTGTGTATTTAAGTCTGTTGTTCCAAATCAGTATTACAGTCCTATTACAGCAAATTGAATGGAATCTGCAGGTTTGTCAGTTAGTTGAAGTTCAAGTTGTAACTAGTATTAAAGGAATAGATGCATAAGAACCACACAGTAACAACTAACTCCTGGCGTTTATTCTTTCAACTTGAATCTTAGGGCAATGTGAAAGTGCTTTCGAGTTCACAGGGGAATTCACTGGATTCACTGAGATGATATCTGATCTCTGAAAGGACAATTAATAGGTTAAAAAAAAAGCTTCCTATGTTTGGAAGTTTAAATTATGTCTTTATAGAAGGAGGTCTAGCAGCTCTACTGGAGACAAAGGTCAGATGGTGTTTCCATAAAAACAGCACTTTGCAGAGCAAACATCATCATAGTAAGAATTTGCTCTGGGCTAAAGTTGGCATCAAGATTCTAGCCCAGAAGCTATTTTGTTTGAGAGACTCAATTTGGCTATTTTAGTTTAGTGGTTAAAGGGGATGAATCGTATATGTATCTTAGTACTTCTTTTCTCTCTCTCTTTTTTTTTAGTGAAGTTATCAAATTGTTTTTGGCATAGCATTTGCAACTGGATATTCTTTTTTTCTATACAACTAAGCACATGTTTATAAAAAGAGGAATTTGGAACAATGCGCATTTTACATGAGGTGATTTTATAAATTGGGCTAAGAAATTTGAGTTCTTGTTTATTTTTATTTATAAACTTTTATTAGAGATGTTTCTCCATTTAGACTATAATTGACTCAATTTTGACATCTATTTGGAAGCCAAATATCTTTGCTCATACAGGGTCTTGAGTCTCTAGTTTTATTCTCTTATGGAAACATCTTGTAAATAGTGCTGATTTTCTAATGGCAGGGACATTGCCGATGTTTAGTGAATTGCCATATTAAGATTGCTTGTTTGTTACTGATGGCCTAGCTGAGGAAAAAGCACAATGAAGGAAAATACAATCCTAAACTTTTATGTGAAAGGCAAGATCAACAACTTGTTTCACTGTTTACACATTTGCTTTTATTTAGGTTCTTACATTGTTTACAGTACTTGCAACAATCGAAAGCTAGATGAGACTTTTCAAAAAAGCTAAATGAGAAAGAACACTCGATGCGAATGCTTTCTCTTTTTTTCAATGTTCTTCATACATTTCTGAATTATATTATAAATGTCCTTGAAGAATTTTTATGCATAAGGAATTAGAGGAACAAGTATTTCTTGTGTATTCTCTTTTAAGTCTACAGTTCAGATCCCTAACATAATTTTTTTTTCCTTTATTTTTCTTATACTTTAAATTCTGGGATGCATGTGCAGAATGTGCAGGTTTGTTACGTAGGTATACATGTGCCATGGTGATTTGCTGCACCTATCAACCTGTCATCTACATTAGGTATTTCTCGTAATGCTATACCTCCCCTAGCCCCCCATCCCTGACAGACCCTGGTGTGGTGTGTGATGTTCCCCTCCCAGTGCCCATATGTTCTCATTGTTCAACTTCCACTTATGAGTGAGAACATGCAGTGTTTGGTTTTCTGTTCCTGTGTTAGTTTGCTGAGAATGATGGTTTGCAGCTTCATCCATGTCCCTGCAAATGACATAAACTCATTTTTTACCATCACTCTATTGATAAACATTTTTGAGCACATGAAAATTATCTATGTCTTATTATACTGTAAAATTTTTACTCCAACCTTGAACTAATATATTCTCAGATAAAATATAGTCTATATTTTAATTTTAGGAAAAAGAAATAAGTGGTAACCATTCTAGTATTTTCTACTTTCACCTCAGTGATGGGACCTCATTTTGGAGACCAGTGGCCAGTCTGTGTGATAGTTTGACACAGCTGGGAGAAGCCATACTATAGGTCCTCTTGTTATCGGTGGAGGGTGTCCACATTCTTGGGGTCTTGAGTGAAGAATTGGACAAAATGCACAAAGAAAGCAAGGAAAGAATGAAGTAACAAAGGCTGAGATTTATTGAAAATGAAAGTACACTCCACAGTGTGAAAGCAGGACGAGCACAGGAGCTCAAAGGCATGGATACAGAGTATTCTCAGGTCCAAATTCCTCCTAGAGATTTCCTGTTAGCCATTTGGTGCTCACCTCGTGTAAATGAAGTGGTGACCCACTATCAGTCTGACTGGTTGCAGAAAGAAACCAACCAGAGGCTGAAGTTAAGTTACAAAGTTCATGCTCCTGAGCAAACATCTGACTGGTTGTGAAAATAAACCAATCAGAGGTACTTTCAATTTCCCCTCTGCTGGACAGAGAAGATGGGGGTTTGCAAAGGTAGTCTCTGGTCCCTTTGTTACTTAGGCATGGAAAGTTAGGGTTTTCCTTTCAATTCAGTTCTAGTAAGTCAGCGTAAAACGGCCTTAGGTTCCCACCTTCAGACCCTTTCTCCTGCCTCACTCTGAGGTTAGGTGTCTCTTCCCAGAGAGATGAATTTATGTGATCCAAACCTTGGCACCCTGGGCCTTTGGACAGAAAGGAAGTTCCAGGGATACTGGCTAGATGGACATAGAGAAAAACTTGACTTCTTTGTTTAAAAACCAGAATTTTCATACATTTTTATTTGCGTGCATCCTTTCCACATAGCTAGTGGTTAACATCTACCTATCCTCAAGGCCCAGTTTCAATAGTCCTTCTTCAGAGATACTTTCCTTTGTCTCTTGCACCCTCAGTGGGAATTAATATCTCATCATGTAAATCATCACTTGAATTTCTATTTTGGGTGAAAACAAGCTGCCTTATATCAGAGTTTTTCTTACGTACTTACATGTGTAAGTTCACTTGCTTATGTGTTTCCAGCCTGGAAGACCAGTGCATATTTCATCATTGAATTCCCATCTATGCCAATAGCAGTAGTTTATACTTAGTCATTTGGCAAACACTCTTGGTCAACCTCTTGTTCCGGCCAATACAAAAACTTTTCAATGGTCTCCTGCTCAGGATTCAGCCTCTTACAATCATCTTTCACAATCTGACACATTACACTGCAAGATTAAAAAAAAACAAAAAAACAAAATAACCCTTCTTAGCTACTAGATGCTTTTTCAATAGATTTTTTTAAATATATTGACTCAATTGATTAATACAACCACCCTGAGAGATGAATACTGTTCTCATCACCAGTTTATATATAAAGAAACTGAGGAACACAGATGGGCACCATCCTGTCTCATTTTTTTGTTTTCCAATTATTCCACAAATATTTAGCTGACTACTACCATGTACTCAGTTTTAGAGATGGATCAATGATTAAGGCAGTTCTTGTTATCATAGTTAGCAGTCTAATTAGAAAGACAGTGAAAAGAGAGCTACAATAAATGATGAACAGTTTTGTAATAGGGATCAGCACACAGAGTTTTATAGTAACACAGAGGAGTAGGACGGGTGGTTGTCCAATCCACTCTTTGAGAAGGTTAGATAATGCTTCCCAAAGCAAGTTATCCCCTAGGCTGATGAATGAGAAACAGACTGGTGTAGTAGGGGATGAGGAAAAAGTACTCCAAGCGCAGGAAACAGTAGGTGTAGCAGGAGCGATCATGAGGAGCATGACAACAAAGTCCTATGAAGAATGTTGAAGGAGTATGCTATATATTTATCTCAGAGATGGACTTAAAAAGAATTAAGATAACAAGTATTTTCTGGAGGATTGTTATATGGCAAGAATTATTTCACATTATTCCAGAAGGAAGAATGACTAACAGAAGTTAACATGTAGGAGTTAAAATGTGGTGGTTTGCAATTTTAGATTAAAAGTAAGCCTTTTGGTTCTTAGATTGATCCAACGACAAAATGGGTTTGAGATCCCTCTTACTGGAGGTAATTAATTACGGATTGAAAAATTTTTCTTTTTCACTAATAGTAGGGTTTTTTTTTCTTTTTCTCCCATTGGCAAAGAGTTTAAATTGTTCTCAAATATACCTTCCATCTCCCCTATCTCTGAAACCGTTAGATTGGCAAAGATGATGTTAAAAAAATAAACAATGGGATGCAGCACTTTAATTTGCTGAGTACAGAATTTGTAGAAAAGAATTTATAATATTTGAAGTTCAGTTTGTGAGCAATCTTATAGCTTATGGGCAAAAACCTTTGCATTCTGGAGAAGTGGGAAAGGATTATAAAATAGTGGTCTTCTGTTATACGCATTTTCTGTTTAGATATGGAGAGTAGAATAGACATAACACAGCCCACACTGGATAATATTTCTCACTATCCTAGACATTTCATTTTAATAAAATATATATTTTGGAGGGCTAATTATTAAGTGTGATACTTTTTATTTCTTAATTTTCACCTGTAACAGTCCCTTAGAAGACAAAACATTTCATTTGATATATGAAATGCTCTAGTAAAATATTTAACAACATTTTTTATATAGTTTATTCTGAATAAGTGTATTTTAAGCGCAGTTTCATTGGTGTAAAATTCTGCATCCTAGGGTGTGGCATTTAGGCTTAGTTGGAAGCTTTTAGCGTTGGCTGAGATATTGTCCCTCCCCTGACCTCTAATCAATTACAGATCATGCATCAAACAGTTTTGCCATGAAATCCCTGTAATGGCTCAAATTGTGGCAGATTAAGCCACAGAGTTAATGAATTTTACCTGTGGAAAATAACTCCATTATTGTACTGCTGTGCTAATGATATCACTTCACTTATTTTACAACATTTGCTGGATTTAGAACTATCACCACCATAGCTCCAGCAGGGAATATGTTGAAAGAATAATCTTGTAGAAAATGAAAAAAACATATGTGGGAGTAGAAATTGCATAATTACACAATTTCCATTTTATTTCAGTACAAGCTGTTTATTAGTAGTTTACAAATAAAGAGTGGAAAGGAGCTTTAAATCATGACTTGGCGGAATATTCTGCTTTTTCTCTTTCCTGTCAAGTGCTGAGTTACCATTCTTTTAGAATCTGATCCCTAGTGGTAAGATCCAACTTTAAGTATTCATATTGTTACTTTGCATTTGCTAGCAATTCATTGGGAGAAATGTGGTGTCTTATGGGATTACAACTTGGAAAATAGTGGGAAGGGTACTCATAAAAAAGCATTCAATATCCTAAAATAATACATTTGGCATATCCATCACTTCATCACACATGATCACACACCACACACCTAACTATCCTGATTTGATCTTTATGCTGCCACATGTATGTATCAAACATTACATTGTAATTCAATCACACAATTGATAATAAGAACAATTGGATGGTTATTTGTAGTTGGCCTTTCTCACATTCCTTGGTCTTAAATATGGCATCATTATTTTAAGGACGTGTTCATTATTGACTAATTAGAAACAGAAAGGGATGAATATTTAGTTTGATAAACTGAGTGTGGGAAGAGGAAGGGGATCGGAGTGAATTCTGGGAGGCTAAACATCAATCTAAATTGTTCCTCTTTAAGTATAACTTTAAGAGAGGATAGTCATTAGAATGAAAATACTTTTTAAAAACTATGATTTACCTTTAATTTTCATTAGGAAAAGTAGCTTACTATCTCAATAAATCATGTGTGAAAGAAGTTAAAATTAAAAAAGAATAAATGACATTCTAAAAATGAGGAATAGACAAGCCACAGGCTCTGAAAGATATATTTTACAGTGTTATGTAAGAGTCAATTAATTCATGGAACTATTTTTTACCACCCTAATGTTAATGTTAGAGAATATTATGAAAGAGAGGTTAAAAGGATACATTTAATAACTTTGGAATCATGGTCGGTTATCTTTGTGTTAGCTTTATCAAAAGGTCAATCTGAAAAGTTCTGTCATTGATAACACCGTGAATGAATTAACCAAATACATTTTATACACAGTTCCAGCTAAAGGTGAAATCTATGTAACTTTAACTGACTGATTTCTCTGACCTCAGTGGAGCTAATAATTTCATGTTAGCTTCATTTCAGACTCATTTTATTCTTGTGACATTTAATGAAATCTATAAACAAACCCAAAAAAATATTATTCAACAATTTTATACTTTGGAATTTTAAACATATTTTCATCCAAGCTATGAATTTATTGGCATGCTCTTTTGACACAGTTGCTTTGTGGAGTATGGGATTTTACTATCTGTTTAATGGAAATTAACAAATACAATCCATTTGGTCAAACCAGTTCTATAAATTAGATTTTTAAGCAAAGTTTTATGGGTATGTGCAAAGAACTCTCTCTATCATAGAAAAAAATTATAAGATTTATGGGATTTCTATTTAAAGACTGATCCCCGCTTCACTTCTCTCTTGGTTTAAAAACTCTTTGACACATTCTTCTCAGTAGTACAAAAATCAATCACATCATATGCATTGTTCCTTAAATAAAATATAACTCCTTTTCATAGTCTAAAACATTCTGCATGATCTGGTTTCTCTATCTTTCTAATCTAGTCCCAAGCCATTTGTCTCCCTTTCACTAGATTGCAAACTGGCCTTAATTCAGCTCCTCAAGCCCAGCAAGCTTACTTCTAATAAGACTTTGCATATGCTGTTTCTTCTGCCCTGCTCTTTGCATGACTGGCTCCTTCTTATTCTTTAAGTTGATGTTCCTATATGTTTTCTTTTTCTTCAAGCTAGTCCCTGTTCATAAGTATTTACATTAATGTTTATTTGTTGGTCTTCTGACATCCCCATTAGCCTGAAGTTGATTAATGCACACATTAGTCACAGCAGCCAGCAAATGTGTGATACTCAGTAGTTGCTCAAATATTGATGCAAATCTAACTACAATAACTGAAAATAAACATAGTTATTAATTAGTGCCTATCTCTAAACAAGATGCCTTCAAACAATTACCAGATACCACTGAAACTGAAATACATAGAAAAACTAAGGATTTTTAAAATATTCTGAAAAATATTTTTAAAAAGGGATGATGTGACATATCCCAGGAAGCATTACAAGGCATGATTATTTATTTTTCAAATTTTATTTCAGAATTATAATAATAATCAAGTATTAGAAACTTTCCAGACACTATGTAGCCTCACCAGTTGATTCCTTTAAATATCCTGATAATATTGGAGTTAATTCATATATTATAGAAATCTGACCAATATGCCATATAAAAGTTGAATCTTCTCTGTTCAGGCCTTGACTGACATATGTGGAAAAAGTTATTTTTATTAGAATGAGCTTGGACTCAGTGTAGAAATGTAGAACGAATAATTTAGTATTGTAACTCTCCAGCAACTGACTAGTTAAAATATTTTTGTAATAAAAACATGTATATGACATAATTAGCGTGAAATAAAGTTAGCTGTATCAATTAGGGGTTTAGGAAAGATTATATCATGAAATAAGTTCTAATAAAATCCTGAAGTCTTGGTTTATTCTGTAGGCAAATGAGTGAAAATATTTTAGGCAAAGCTTGAAAACATGCTGGAAGGCCAAGTAAAAATGCCAAGAATTGGGTTAATTGGCATAACACAAGATGGCTGGGCACAGTTGGGGAAAGTGTCAGAGTAGGGAGAATCCCTACCAAGAAAGACGGTTTGTGCAATTAGCTCTCCGAACTTTAACCCTTCCAGAATAATTAATGAGTAACAGAGGGGATCAAGACAAAGACACAAAGTGATATGGTGGGTGCTAGCGAGTAATACATCAAAGAATGCTCATAATTGGCCCTGTGGCTTTCATTCTTTGCCCTATTTCTTTCAATTCATTGACTCAAAATAATGGGTTCAGGTTCATTATCAACAGGTTTTAGCTGTAAGAGCAAAACATTACAACAAAGCTTGGATTGTGGCAGGATTGATGGCCAAGTAAGAAGTTGTAGTTGGTAACCACTCTTTGAAGAAGGAGAATAGCAGATTTCTTCTGAATGAATCAACAGCTTTTACACTCATATTTAGAATCTTGAAAAAGCCTTATATTCTCCAACTCTATAATAATGCTGGAATATGGTTGGTGTGGGCAGGTATGTATATTTCCATTTGAATGACATTTAAGACCATGGTGAGAAGGTTTATATTCATGTATTATTTTAAATGAAGTTGAATTATTGACTTATGACGTGTAAATACATCAAGAGTTTTATCACTCCAAGTGTGTGACTATGAAGTTTTTCTTATAATTTTGAATTATATGGTTTGCAAAAGTTTTAATCCTATTTGATTATTTACTTGGTGATCACAATGGGGGAGAAAGGAAATTCCTAACATATTTCTAAGACAAGTGTTCTGAATTATTCTAATTTAATAAGCCAAATTTGTATTGTCATGCACAAAATATATAATTTTTTTAGATTTTTGCTTTGTTATTTTATTTAATTTTGTGTGGTTCTTAGGTAAGGAAGGATAAATTTTATTTTTTCACTTGGATACTTAAAAAATATTTTTCTTTACTAGTCACTCCAAAATCTTTAGAAGTTAGCCTTATAATTATTAATTTTCATTATCATATTACATGTATTTTAATTTTAGAGATTAGGTACATTGTGTACTTATAGTCAAATACTAGTTAATCCGTATAATTATTATTTAGAATTTTAAATATTTTATAGTACTTAACATTATCATTTTAAACTAGAATTTGACTTATAGCCTAACATATTTTTAGCTGTTTATTTCATCATCTTTATTAAAAGGATACCATATCTTGGTTTACATATATTTGTTGTTGATGTTTTAATTGAATTTTTCTAGAGCTTTGAAAACAAAGTACAGTAAAGTGTTGCAGGAGATTGAGCTGGAGATGTAGTTTTGTGATTCCAATTAAATAAAACATCTATTAAAGTTCATTGAACAGGATTGATAAAGAGTGTGATTGATGAGATGGTCTAGAAACATTTAAATGGAATCTTCTTGTGGGTGCTGTACATACATATGTACATAATAATGAAATCTCTACTAATTACACAGGATGAATCTGCTAAACACTTAATATTTGCCAACGAAAAATTTATGGCATTATCACAAATTCATGAGAGGATATTGTTGAAAAATCATAGATTCTGTATAACAAATCAATGAATCTACAAATTACCTTTTACATTTCTCGATGAACAGTGTTTAACTTAGCATAGTTTCTTTACTTTAGATTATAGTGGTACAATACATTTTAAATGAAGAAGAAACTCATGTTTTTAAGAGTAACATTACCTTTTCATTTTTGCTAACAAATGAATTGTTAATACACAATACTGCAAAATAGTTCTTCTGGTGAGTTAGAATATATTTAGGCATAATTTGGAATTTTAAGAGCTCTTAGATACCATCGTTTCAGTGTAGTTTATCAAGTTAATCTAGCAAAAAGTTCTTCCTATCTCTGATATGTTATGCTAAATTTGGATGAAGTAGGGAATTTGAGAGTGAGGCACTGGGAGAATTTGCCTTTCAGTGCTATATTTCCTTATTCACCCTGTAGCAGGTATGTATGTACACACATGATTACTTTTGCATACAATACATAATTTTATAAATACCAACTAAGCATTTCCTAATATAACAAGCATTGTAATAGATGGGTTGGAAATTCAAAGACGAATAAGATCATCGTCACAAAGCTCACAGCCTCTTTGGGGAGACAGATGTATAAACGAATAGCAATACAATAATGTTCCACACCATACTAAGTATATAAGTAAAATTCTTCCTGAGCAGAAGAAAGGAGCCACTAAATACATATATATGACGGACCTTCAGCAAGATTTCATAGAAGAGGTAGCATTTAGAAGTGGGTCTTGAGAGGTAAACATTAATCAAGCAAGAAAGGTGAAAGATGAAGGGATGTATCATTTGAAGTTACCAAGGTGTAAAGAGCATAAGTGTTTGAAAAGCTGCAAATTAAATTCCTTAAAAGATTACTTTGAGTATGAAGTGCTAGTTTGAAAGTTGCTGGGATATTGGGTTAATACATTGTGTGGAGTCAGGTTGAAAAACCTCATATCTGTGCTAAAGATCTTTGGCTCAATTCTGAGAGCCATAGGGGGAACTTGGGAATATCAATAAGAGCACATGCTTTGGGAAGAGCACATCCTTTCCAGCAAGAACACTTGTAGTCTGTGAGTTGCTAATCTGGAGAGGGCAGTTACTGGTGGCAGTTCTTGCTGGAAAGCTGTGGTAACTTTTTACACAATAAACCATGACCTATTTAACTGAGGCAGGGGCAGCGGGCATGGAGAAGAGTAGGGCTGATTTAAAGGAGATTGCTGAGATAGATTGCAGAGGACTTGATACTGACAGCTGAAGAAATACATATAGTTGAGGAAAATCCCTGCAATTTATATTTTTGGTGTTTGGTACATTGTGATTGTAATATTTCTTTGTGGGAAGATAATGATATGGACTTTAAATAATTTTTTATTTCTGAGATTTTGGTGCACCCATCACCTGAGCAGTGTACACTGTCCTCAGCTGGTAGTCTTATCTCTCACCCCCTTCTCACCCTTTCCCTGGAGTTCCCAAAGTCTAATGTATCATTCTTTAGACTTTGCATCTTCGTAACGTAGATCCCGCTTATGAGTGAGAACATATGATGTTTGCTATTCTATTCCTGAACTAATTCACTTAGAATAATCTCCAATGCCTTCTAGTTTGCATTAAATGACATTATTTAATTCATTTTAATGACTGAGTAGTATTCCATCACTTTATATATAAATATATAAATATATATATAAATATATATATATATATGTATATATATATATAATACTTCCAGGTTTGTGGTGTGTGTATACATATATAACACATTTTTTTCTTTGATTGATGTGAATTTGGGCTGGTTCCACATTTTCACAATTGCATATTGTCCTGCTATAAACATGCATGTACAGGTATCTTTTTCATATAATGACTTATTTTCCTCTGGCTAGATACCTAGTAGTGGGATTGCTCGGGCAAATGATAGATATACTTTTAGTTCTTCTTTTTTCTTTTTTTAATTTTTAAAGTAAAGACGGGGTTTCCCCATGTTGGTCAGGCTGGTCTTGAACTCCCAACCTCAGGTGATCCACCCGCCTTGGCCTCCAAAGTGCTTGGATTACAGGTGTGAGCCACCACGCCCAGCCTACTTTTAGTACTTTAAGGAATCTCCACACTTTTTCATAGTGGTTGTGCTAGTTTACATTCCCATTACAGTGTAAAAATGTTCCCTTTTCACCACATCTATGCCAACATCTATTATTTTTTTATTACGGTCATTCTTGCAGGAGTAATGTGGCATCGCATTGTGGTTTTGGTTTGCATTTCCCTGATAATTAGTGATGTTGAGCAATTTTCCATATGCTTGTTGGCCATTTGTATATCTTGTTTTGAGAGTTATCTATTCATGTCCTTATTCCACTTTTTGATGGGATTTGTTTTTTTCTCATTAATTTGTTTGATTTCTTTGTAGATTCTGGATATTTCTTTGTAGATTCTGTAGTCCTTTGTCTGATATACAGAGTGTGAAGATTTTCTCCCACTCTGTGGGTTGCCTTTCAACTATGCTGATTATTTCTTTTGCTGTGCAGAAGCTTTTTAGTTTAATTAAGTCCCATCTATTTATCTTTTGTTGCATTTGCTTTTGGGTTTTTGGTCATGAAGTCTTTGCGTAAGCCAATGTCTAGAAGGGCTTTTCTGATGTTATCTTCCAGAATTTTTATGGTTTCAGGTCTTAGATTTAAGTCCTTGATCCATCTTATGTTGATTTTTTTAAAAGTGAGCGATAAGGATCCAGTTTCATTCTTCTACATGTGGCTTGCCAATTATCCCAGCACCATTTGTTGAATAGGATGTCATTTTTTCACTTTATATTTTTGCTTGCTTTGTTGAAGATCAGTTGGTTGTAAATATTTTACTTTATTTCTAAGTTCTCTATTCTGTTCCATTGGTCTATGTGCCTATTTTTAAACCAGCACCATGCTGTTTTGGTGAGTATGATTTTGTAGTACCTTTTGAAGTTGGGTAAGGTGATCCTTCCAGATTTGTTCTTTTTGCTTAGTCTTGCTTTGTTTATGCAAACTCTTTTTAGCTTCCCTATAAATTTTATGATTGTTTTTTTCCAGTTCTGTGAAGAATGTTGATGGTATTTTGATGAGAATTACATTGAGTTTGTAGATTGCTTTTGGCAGTATGGTCATTTTCACAATATTGATTCTACCCATCCACATGTATGGGATGTGTTTCCATTTGTTTGTGTCATCCATAATTTCTTTCAGCAGTGCTTTGTAGTTTTCCTTGTAGAGATCTTTCACGTCTTCTTACTTAGGAATATACCTGGTGGTTAGGTATATTCCTAAGTAATTTATTTTCTTTGCAGCCACTATAAAAGTCATTGACTTATTGATTTGATTCTTAGTTTATTTGCTGTTGGTATATAGGAGAGCTACTGATTTGTGTACATAAACTTTGTACCCTGAAACTTGGCTGAATCCATTTATCAGTTATAGGAGTTTTTCGGATGAATCTTCAGAGTTTTCTAGGTATATGATCTTATCAACAAACACCGACAGTTTGACTTCCTCTTTACTGATTTGGATGCCCTTTATTTGTTTTTCTTGTCTGATTGCTTTGGCTAGGGCTTCTAGTAGTATGTTGAATAGAAGTGGTGAAAGTGGGTATCCTTGTCTTGTTCCAGTTTTCAGGGGGAATGTTTTTGTTTTTTCCCCATCCAGTACTATGTTGGCTGTGGGTTTGTCGTAAATAGCTTTTATTACCTTAAGGTATGTTCCTTCTATGCCGATTTTGCTGAGGGTTTTAATCATAAAGGATGCTGGATTTTGTCAAATGTTATTCCTGTATCTATTGAGACAATCATGTGATTTTTGTTGTTAATTCTCTTTCTGCCATGTATCACATTTATTGACTTGGGTACGTTAAACTATCCCTGTATCCTGGTATGAAACCTGCTTGACATGGTGGATTATCTTTTTGTTATACCATTGGATTCAGTTCACTAGTATTTTGTTGGGGATTTTTGCATCTATGTTCATCAGGGATATTGGTCTGTAGTTTTATTTTTTTGTTATATCCTTCCCTGGTTTTGGTCTTACGGTGATTATGGTCTATCAATTTTATTTATCTTTTCAAAGAACTGGCTTTTTGTTTAATTTATATTTTATATTTTGTTTATCTTTTCAATTTTATTTAGGTCTGCTCTGATTTTATTTCATTTCTTCTGCTAGGTTTGGATTTGGTTTGTTCTTATTTCTCCACTTCTCTGAGGTCTGACTTTAGATTGCCTATTTGTGCTTTCTCATACTCTTTGTTGTATGCATTTAATGCTATGACCTTTCCTCTTAGCACTGCTTTTTCTGTATCCCAGAGGTTTTGATAGGTTATGTCACTATTATCATTCAGTTCAAAGATTTTTTAAATTTCCATCTTGATTAAATTGTTGACACAATGATGATTCAGGAGCAGGTTATTTAATATTCATGTATTTGCAAGGTTTTCAGGGTTCCTTTTGGAGTTGATTCCAATTTCATTCCACTGCAGCCTGAGAGAGTATTTGATACAATTTTGATTTTCTTAAATTTACTGATACTTGTTTTGTGATGGCCTATCATATGGTCTATCTTAGAGAATGTTCCATGTGCTGATGGACTATGTGCCTAGGTGCTGATCTTTTTGCAATAAATTTCCCAGGTGTTCCTTGAGCTTCTTGTATTTGGATATCTAGATCTCTAGGAAGGCTGGGGAAGTTTATCTCAATTATTTTCTCAAGTATGTTTATCAACCATTTAGATTTCTCTTCTTCCTCAAGAAAACCAGTTATTCTTAGGTTTGGATATTTAACATAATTCCAAACTTCTTGGAGGCTTTGTTCATTTTTTAAAATTCTTTTTTCTTTGTCTTTGTTGGATTGGGTTAATTCAAAAGCCTTGCCTTTGAGCTCTGAAGTTCTTTCTTCTGCTTGTTTGATTCCATTGCTGAGACTTTCCAGTGCATTTTGCATTTCTCTAAGCGTGTCCGTGATTTCCAGAAGTTGTGATTGCTTTTTATTTATGTTATTTATTTCACTGACAAATTTTCCCTTCATATCCTGCATCATGTTTTTGATTTTTTTTTTGTACTGGACTTCAGTTCTCTGGTGCATCCTTGATTAGCCTAATAATCGACTTTCTGAATTCTTTTTCTGGCAATTCAGAGATTTTTGTTTTGGTTAAGATCCATTGCTGGTGAGCTGGTGTGATCTTTTGGGATTGTTAAAGATCCTTGTTTTGTCATATTACGTACTTGAAACATTTCTGTGGTCCCTTCTTTGGATAGACTATGTCAGAGGGAAGATCTAGTACTCAAGGGCTACCGCTCAGATTCTTTTATCCCATGGGGTATCCCTTGATCTGATATTCTTCCCCTCCTCCTAGGAATGGGGCTTTTTGAGAACTGAGCTGCGTGATTGTTTTTGCTTTTCTAGGTCTAGCCACCCAGTGGAGCTACTGGAATCCAGGCTGGTACTGGGGAGTGTCTGTAAAGAGTCCTCTGATGTGACCCATCTTGAGATCTTTCAGCCATGGATACCAGCACCTGCTCCAGTGGAGGTAGCAGGGGACAGAAGTGGACTCTGTGAGGGTCCTTGGTTGTGCTTTTGTTTAGTGCACTGGTTTTGTGTTGGTTGCCCTCCAGCCATGAGGTGGCACTTTCAAGAGCACATTAGCTGTGGTACCATAGGGAGGATGCAAACTTGCCCTATGGATGTCCGGTTAAGTATCCAGATATTTCAGGTGGTAGGCAGGGCCATAGAGCTCCCAAGAGATTATGATCTTTGTCTTTGGCTACCAGGGTACGTGGAGAAAGACCACCAGAAGGGGGTGAGTATAGGTGTGACTGAGTGCAGACTCTCCTTGGACGGGGCTTGCTGTGGCTGCTGTGGGGGATCAGGGTGTGGTTCTCAGACCAATGGAGCTGTGTTCCCAGGGATTATGGCTACCTCTACTGAGTCATGCAGGTTGCCAGGGAAGTGGGGGAAATCCAGCAGCCACAGGTCTCACCCTGCTGTCACACAGCCAGCAGTCTTAAAGGCTGGTCTCACTCCCAGTGTGCCCCACCCGCAACAGCACCAAGTCTGTTTCTAGGCAGCTGGTGATGAGGGCTGAGAACTTGCCCCAGACCATGAGCCTCCCTGTTGAGAAAGCAAGCACACCTGTCATTTTTTGGTGTCTCAGTGAGTCTGCAGCAGCAATTCAGTTCCTTCAAAGGGTCTGTGGATTCTCTTAGCTTTCCTGGTATGTCCCTCCAGTAGTTCTTGGAGCAAAAGTTCATCATGTGAGTCTGGACACACTGCTGTGTCTGTCTGATTGGGAGCTGCAAGTTAGTCCTGCCTCATGTCCGCCATCTTAAACCTATATCTGAGATGGACATTTTAAAAAATAGCTTCACTGGAATATAATTCATAGACCATTTAGTTCATCCAAGTAAAGTGTACAATTTAATGGTTTTTTTAGTATGTTTACAGAGTTGTGCAAACATTACCACAATCTAACTTCAGAACATTTTCAATACTCTCTCCAAAAAATCCCACTATACCCATTTGCAGTTCCTCTCTATTACCCCCGTTTCCCCAACTCTTTTGTCAGTAGTGTCTTTGAAGAAGCATAATATTTTCAAGATTTATCCGTGTGATATCATGTATCAGAACTTCATTTTCATTCGTTTTTACTGGCAAATAATGTTTCATTGTTGGACACACTACATTCTATTCATCTATTAATCAATTGATGGACATTTGAGTTGCTTCTGCTTTTTGGCTGTTGTGAATACACTGCTATAATATATGTGTAGAAATTTTTGTATTAATATACATGTTTCATTTTGAGACATGTATATATATGTGTGTGTGTGTGTATATATATATATATACACCCTATGTATGTGATTGCTGGTGCACATGATATGGTAACCCTATGTTTCATACTTTAGGAATGCTAAATTGTTTTCCAAAGTGACTGCAGAATTTTACATTCTCACCAGAAATTTATAAATGTTCCAGTTTCTCCACATCCTCACCAAAACTTATTATTGTTGGTGTTGTTGCTTTAGCTATCTTAGTGTGCATGAAGCAGAACCTTATTGTAGTTTTGAGAAACATTTTTCTAATGATCAATGATATTTAGCATTTTTTCATGTGCCCATTGGCTGTTTCTATAACTTCTTTGAAGAAATGCCTATTCAGATCCTTTGCCTATTTTTAATTGTTTTCTTTTATCTTTTTCATTAACTTGTAAGAGTTCTTATATATTTTGGATAAAACCACTTGTCATGTATATAATTTGCAAATGATTTCTCTTATTATGTGAGTTGTCTTTTTACTTTCTTGACGGTGGTCTTTGAAGGACAAACATTTTTAACTTTGGAAGTCCATTTATATATGTGTGTATGTGTGCGTGTGTGTGTGTGCATATGCATACACACACATATATATACATACATACACCACAAAAACATATAAGATATACAATATTTAGGTAAATACATATTTAGTAAACATAAATATATATGTATGTATACATATATATGTTTTCTTCTAAGAATTTTATGGTTTTAGATCTTATGTTTAGGTTTGAGATCCATTTTAAGATAATTTTTGTGTGTGTTGTGAAGAAGGGGTCCACTTCTTTCTTTTGCATGTAAATAATCCAGTCCCATTACCATTTGTTGAAGAGATTATTCTTTGCCATTTTATTGTCTGAGCACCCTTGTTGAAAGCAATTGACCATAAATGTAAGGGTTTATTTCTAGACTCAATTTTATTCCATTGATCTATGTCTATTATTTCTGGACTCTCAGTATTATTCCATTGATCTATGTCTATTATTTCTGGATTTCTATTGTATTCCATTGATCTATGTCTATCCTTGGCCAGTTCCAAACTGTTTTGATTACTGTAGTTTAGTTGGAAATTTTGGAATTGGAAATTATAAGTCTTCCAACTCAGTTCTTTGCTGTGCTTTTCCAAGACTTGTTTGGCTATTCTGTGTCCATTGACTTTCCATATCAATTTTACGATCAGCTTGCCAATTTTTGTAAAAAAACTTTCTGGAATTTTGGTAGAGAGTTTACTGAATCTGTAGATCCACTTGGAAAGTGTTGAAATCTCAATAGAGCATACACAAGCCATGGTGATTTGCTGCAACCTGTACATTCTGCCTATGTATCCCAGAGCTTAAAGTATAATAAAAATAAATAAATAAAAAGAAAAAAACATACTCAAACTTATCTAAGAACTATTTGCTTATCATTTATTAAAACAATTTTAAATGAAATTTCAACAGAGTTGTATGTCTATATCCATATCTATCACCAAGGGATGTCTCTTCAATTATTTAGATATTTCTTTCAACAATATTTTGGAGTTTTAGGGTATAAGCTTGCATTTGTTTTGCTAAATGTATTTTTAGGTATTTTATTTTCTAATGCATTGTAAATGGAATTGTTTTCTTAATTTCATTTTTGGATTGTCCATTCCTAACTTATAGAAATTTATTATTTATGTTTATTGATCTTATATCCTGCAGTCTTGCTAAACTCATTTATTAGTTCTAATACCTCTCCAGCGAATTCTTTAGGATTTTCTATGTACAAGATCAGATTATGCCATCTATAAACAGAGATAGTATATTTCTTCATTTGCAGCCTGGATACCTTTTATTCCTTTTTTGTGTCTAATTGCACTGGCTAGAGTCTCCAGTAAGATGTTAAATAGAGGTGGCAAGAATGGGGATCCTTGTATTGTTCCTGGTAGTAGGGAGAAAGCATCTAGTTCTTCATTATTAAGTAACATCTTAGCTGTGTTTTTTTCATAGATACCCTATATTAAGTTACCTTCAATTCCTAGTTTCTTGAATGCTTATCATAAAAGTGTACTAGATTTTGTCAGATGCTTTCTTTGCATCTATTGAGATGTTCATGTGGTTTTATAAGATGATATTTAAAAATTTTAAACTTAGCAGTCCGTGGATACACAACAATACAATATTATTAGGCTACTAAATCAAATTTTAAGTAATATATATCTTTAAGAAAAATGGTTCCAGCTATAAAGTATGATCTATGTTTACCATACTTTAGCTGAATACTGATTCAGCTTCCTGTTCTCATATAACTGTTGGCTTTTATTAGAATACCTCCATGTCTGTGATAATATTCTTGGATTTTCTCATGTTAAGTAACACATATCAAAGCATGAAAATAATTCATTTAATATTAAAATACATACAATTCATTTAATATTAAAATACATACAATTTCTCATGTTAAGTAACATATCAAAGCATGAAAAGAAATTCATTTAATATTAAAATACATACAATTAGATAAGTTTGAGTATGTTTTTTTCTTTTTATTTATTTATTTTTATTATGCTTTAAGTTCTGGGATACATAGGCAGAATGTACAGGTTGCAGCAAATCACCATGGCTTGTGTATACTCTACTGAGATTTCAACACTTTCCAAGTGGATCTACAGATTCAGTAAACTCTCTACCAAAATTCCAGAAAGTTTTTTTACAAAAATTGGCAAGCTGATCATAAAATTGATATGGAAAGTCAATGGACACAGAATAGCCAAACAAGTCTTGGAAAAGCACAGCAAAGAACTGAGTTGGAAGACTTATAATTTCCAATTCCAAAATTTCCAACTAAACTACAGTAATCAAAACAGTTTGGAACTGGCCAAGGATAGACATAGATCAATGGAATACAATAGAAATCCAGAAATAATAGACATAGATCAATTAATATTAAAATACATACAATACATACAGCTGAATACTTGTGTTTATTTATTTAATAAGTTAATTTTTATTTTATGGGCAAAAGGAATGTATTTATTATTCTGTTTGTTAGTCAGAAATAAAAAGGCATCCAGATTGGAAAAGAAGAAACAAAACTATCTCTATTTGTAGATAGCATGATCTTGTACATAGAAAATCCTAAAGAATTTGTGGGAAGCTATTATAACTAATAAAAATGGGACTAAAATATAAATATAGCTTTTTGTGTAAAATATTCAATATATTCTATTTGCCCATAAAATAAAATTAATATTTAATTTAATAAACACACACATATCCAGCTATAGCTGTAATGGTATATATTTTCAAGGAAGGCAGAATAGGGCTAATCTTTGGGAAAGAAATCAACAATTAATAACTGTACTTTAATTAAGGTCTTTTATGTATTTCTGTTCTGAGAAATACACATTTTCTAGTTTAAGTAATATTACATATTTTACTTAAAACTGTGTAATACGTAACATAACTGAAAATAGGTTTCGGCTTTGATATGTGGTATTTAAACATGAGAAAATCCAAGCACATTATCATAGACGGGGAGGCATTTTAATGAAAGCATGTATTTATATCAGAACAGGAAGTTGTTAGCACTCATAAGAGAATAACTTACAATAAGACTTATGCATTATTGGGTATCTGCAGGATTTCTTTCACTGTATCTTCTACATAAATATAACAATCATTATAAATGACTAAATAAATCTCTTTAGATCTGATCAAGTACAATTTTTAGGAAAAAGTAGGAATAATTTTCGAATTTAATAGCTTTTCTTAAAATCATGTCATTCCTTAAAAATACCTTTGATTGTGTATTATATTAAAATCTCAGTCAAGATAAATATTTCTGTATTGCTATCCACCTGAGTTGCCCTTTAAACACCTAGTACCTTGAGCCATATTCAGGTTTTTTTTCTTTAACTCTAGTCTGCCTGCTGTGATGAAAGAGTCATCTCATCTTGTATTAATTTCATTTGATACATGGAATATCATTATATCATAGCTGTTGGGGTAAGCTTAAAATCAGAAAATATCTAAACTTTAAAAGTAATATTTTAAACCTTTATCATAAGGAGTATTTTTCTTTTCATTTAGGTGTCTATTTTGGCATCATCTAAATACAGCGGAAATGTTGAGTTTTTGATCATCAAAATATCTCATTTTAAAATCTTTTCTCATATTATGATGAAATAAAATCGCTTAGAATGTGTTTTTGCATGCATTTTATCTTTTGAATCTTTGTCTTTCTTTTCTTTAATCATTCTGTAGAGAGCATAGATGATTATAACTTAGTGGAACATTTCATCATTTCATTGTGCATTAATTGAGTGTGTATGTGTGTGTTATGTACATGTTACTTTGGGGTTTGGGTACTTATTTATCTTTCTGTCTTGTTCTTCATATAGAATTATTTCTTCAAATATACTTTTGGTGAATTATTTTTCCAGGCTTCTCTGATAAAAGGAACATGCATAGTAACATTGTTAACTTTAATTTTATTAAAATTATATAATAAGGATATCTAAGAGTGTTCTTAATTTGGTCATAGAAATATCTTAATACTTGGCAACAAAATTTTCTCATTAAAACTTCAATTAAGGTCTAGTAGACAATGTTTATTTTGATGTATATTAAAAGAGAACATTTCTGACCCACAGCTAAAAAAGGTGTATGTACTGAATTATGTTTCTTTTTATTTTCAGTGTGTTTATATATATTCTTCAGGTTTAACTCATGACCCAATGATACTCATTTCTGAAAGTCTAATACTAGATTGTTTAGCATCAAAATACGAAGGCATTTAACACTACAATTTTGTGTTAGGTTAACTGAGGTAATTTATTGGTTCAGTATTTGGACACAAATACTAGATTTCAAAATAATTTAATTTCTATATAAATACATATTAGGGCATTTTTGGTATAAACACACATCTTTTTGCTTTGGCGATTGATTTTCACTTTGGTGGCAAAGAAGCAATAAATGAATAAAGTTGATATTTTAACACAAGAAAACATTGACTTGCATAGGTTTAAGAATTAACAAAGTTGGATTTTTTTGGAAATTTAGCAACATCTGCATATATATCTATACACACATACACACACATACATATATAGACACATATATTTATGCTGTTTTTATATTGCTTTGTATATGCATATATTTATGTAAAAACATAATGTACATATATTTTTATATGTACATATTAAATATGTATGTATATTTATAATGTTTTTACATTCTAGAAATAATTTAACATTGTTTTATACATCTACATGTTTATATACTTATATGTTCATATTGTTTTAAAAGAAGTGGCTCTGAGAAAATCAGAGTACACCATTACTGCAGCCTAAAACTGGTCATATATCTTGACAGGTTAAAATTACTCTGGATGAGAAATTTTACCTAAATCTCTAAAAATATTTAAAAATTTATTAGTAGAAAGATTAATTGTGGTTGGCAAAAGGACATTTAGAAAGCTTTTGTAATTTTTCACACAAGAAACCATGAACCCCATCAACTAAAGCAGGGGCAGTGGGAAGGAGAAAAGTTGGAAGATTTCTGAACTACTGATTAACACATCATTGGGATAGGATTAGCCATTAATTATAACCTCTTTGGAAAAGAAAGCAGTACTCACTAAAACTGTACATGAACAAACCATGTCATTCTAAAATTATAGCTAAAAGCATGACACATCACGATTACATTGTTGATTAGTAGTGTTTCATCAACCTGGAGGCAAGGTTCTAGGAAGATTTTAGAGGGTGTAGTCTTTGAACTTTTCCTCTTCAACATTTTTATCATCAACAGAAAGAAGGAATATGTATCAAATATATGCATAGGATTACTCAAGTTCTTTATTTCATATTGAGTCAATTCTGATGAAACATTTTTTAGAAATGTATAAATTTTATTTTCAAAATATACTCAAATTGGGATTGATAACATTCTCATTATCTTTTCATTTTCTTCTTTTTCTGGTTCTGGCTATGGTTGTCGCTCTCAAAATTCATCATATTGTTTATGTCTTCTCTATTCTTCTAATCAATTTTGCTGAAGAGTTTTTACTTTATTTTTGCCCCCTGCAAAGAATCAGCTTGGCCTTGTTAATCTCTGGTTTGTATTTCATTGAATTTGCAAAATTATCACTCTTTCTATACATGATAGTTCAAGATGTTAGCTGAAAATCAAAGTATGATGATATGTAGAGTTTACAAATCCTAAATCTGACAAATCTTAAAGAATCATATTTGCCTATGTTTTTTATTTTCTTCCAGTTGTCATTTCTATTATTTCATCTTGTTCAGGGTTTGTATTCATTTCCATTATTTCAATGTATTCGAGTTCTGTATATTTTATTCTTGAAAATGTTATTGAAAACTATCGTATAGATGATACAGTGAAAATGAGAGAAAGTTGATCTTTGTTACAGCTTGCATATGAATTAAAGATCTAGATGTATCTAGTAGATTTTCTGCTGTACTTTCTGGCTTAGGATGTATCTCTTGTCTTTTATTTTTCGAATTAGTATTTCTCATTAAGATTTGTGAAGGCAAAGCATTATTTTCTGGTATTGTATTGTCAAAATAATCACTAATATTTTATTTCATAGATAATATGCATATATATAAGTAAGCTTTTCTATTATTTTGTTAATTATTCCAAAAATCTCCAGTCAAATTATTGAAAAAATTGTAACCATAGTGAATTATATATATTGTTTGGAATATTAGAATGTTTTAGCATCAGAGACTTAGCTTAATTATTTCTTAGATATAGCTTTATATTTTCCAAGTTTTTACCTTATCATTTACCTATGTACCCACACTATACACTTACAATTTACTTTCATACTCTTGCTGTTTTTTTGGGTCAGAGTCTTTGAATGCTTGCTTTTAGATTGCACTCAATGTAATACTTAATCAAACAATTTCGGGCTTAGTAACACTGATGTAGTTATTTGCCCAGTTTCAGTGAGATCAGGGCTGGGCTTATAAGAAAAAGAAACAACCATCCTGTCATAAATTTCCAAGTCTCCTAATCCCCCCAAAATTTTTTTTTAAAAATTGCTTCAATTTTGCTTGAAAATCTTATCTCATTTTGCAGCACTCTCTGAAATTCTATCAATTAAGTCTTCATTTGAAATGTACTAAGTGTTCCTTTTCAAAACAAGCAAGAAAAAATACCCAAATGATTGATATTTTTATAGACTTATTCTTTTTTAAATATCTTAGATATATCAGAGAGATAGAGTAGGAATTTGAGAGAACATGGTGAGAAAATTTTGGGTCAAGATTTTCAGGGAGGTATAGCCTTAGGTGACATACAGCACTTTGGGTTAGAAATGAGAGGAGAGCTCCTCTCCTTTCCTCCTCCACCAAGGAATTTAATTCATCAAAGAGCAACTTGAAAGCACCGAATGCTGCAGGTTTGTGGCCAAACACATTATTAGACTGAAAAGGAATACGGAATAAGTGGGAGAAACACTTTAGTCAAGGGCACAGTTCATTATGACTAATGATGAATTAAGCAAGAGTGAGTTTGGAAGTAATAGCTACCCACAATTTGAACAGAGTATATCTTAATAAATATTTGCTAAATTAGCAAGTAAATGCATGTTCATAAAGGGTAGGAACAAGTGTCAAATATTCAAAGCAGATGACACAGGGAAATGCACCACTGAGTAGTCTGTATAAGAGGAAATTGCCTTGTGCAATACAGAGTGAAAAGCAGTCAAGCTAAATTCTTGTAGTCATGGATATCCAAAATAGTTGGTTGATTGACTACAGTTTTTTTTTTTTTCATATTTCTCTTGTTTTCGTTTATTGTTTCAGCTTCTGTTTCATAATACAGAGACAAGAATTGTTGACATCTCACTGGAGGTGCCATTATGTTTTCACTGAAATTAGATGGATTGCAGATATTCTCAAATTAGTGCTTGAAATCACTGATTCATTTTGGCCTTAAACATGGAAACATCAGTGAATATTATGTCTTACCTAAACATCTAAAATGAGGGAATCCTGAGTAAAATAAACTATGAAAGATAAAGAGTTTTTATGTTCTATGGTTCTATGTTCTGTGTCCTCATACTTCTGGCCTAGTAGAGGGTTTATCCCAAGAATCCTTCTATGTCTCCATTTTAGGAGACACCACATGCAATAATTATATTCTAAGAAATGCTAGTACACAAGTCAGAATTTAACAGTTATTAAAATATATTTTTATTTTATAAAAACTGATCTGATACTTTATATATTTATTTTTTTCCTTAAATACATATATTTTTAAGTGAGAGAATGATTGAACTCCAAATATTTCATTAGAAATTACCACTTGGCCAAGACAAATTATGGCCTTTACATAAACTGTACTTTGACTTTAATAGGAGACATATTTGCACCATGTAAATGGTGTCTAGGGAATAATGTAAGCCTTTTGTGAATTGCATTATCTTCTGAAGACCACTAAGGCACCGTTCAGTTCACTGCAATGGCCATTTACCCAGTAGACATAATCTGTGTTCTATATTCAGGTCCAGAGATAAAAAAAAAATTGCAATTGTATATTTTAAATATCATGAAAAACAATTACAATTTGGCTGCTAAATTGCTTCATCTGAACTAGTTTATGTCCCAGTTAACTTCAAAGCACTCAAACATTTTACACTTTTCTGAGGCTCATTACAACTGAGAGAAAGAAAATTTTTACTCCCAAAGGTAATTTGACATTTTAAAATTAGAAGATATCTTGCTCTTCAGGTTTATCTCATGCATATAACCCCTGATAGTTTTAAAACCGTGACTCCCTATTTCATCTCCACTAACCCATAATTACAAACTAAAAATATCTTATTTTCTAGCATACTAAATGTTCATTAACCTCTTAGACATGAACTTACGCTAACCTGTATCAAAAGAAATATGTAAGTTATATTAATTTCTAAGCAGAAATGCAGCTACCAAGATACTGCATATTTGTGTCCTCCAATGAGTACACTTGATCTTTGTAGATCAGCTTTGTCATGGGCCTGGAATCAGAATAAAGGGGAGTTGGCTAAGTCACTCAAATGTCTAATGGCAGCAAATAATAACATATGGGTGAATTCATCTCAACAGGAATAGAAGAGCCACTGGGGCCATTAGACTGTAAGCAGGGAATCATCTTTCTTGGGCAAGTTTGCAATGGGCATTGCTAGCATTTGCCAGTGATTCTTATTTTAAATTGTTTCCAGTGCTGGTATAGCTATTTCTGTTTGATGTATTTTTTGGGGGAGGTGGGGAGCGGGTAATCCAATAACCTCAATCAGGTTGCATTCTATTTTTTAACTGCCTGGGAATCCCTCTTCTCTCTTTAAGCTGGCACTGTGTAACTCCAGTGTGATCTACTCTGTTTCAGTTCTACTGCAGAGGGCAATCTGATGTTCCTAAGGAACATCAGGGCATCATTATTCTTAGGTATTCATGCTATAGCACTTGAATGTGCTGTAATTAAAAGTCTCTATTTGATGTAAATTCTTCTGTTGGTTCCCATTTTAATCAAAGTTATACATAATTAGTTCAAGAAGGCTTTTATGAAAATCTACTCATCCCCCCTTAATTTTCCCTGTCTCAGAAGCAACTCCAAACACAAGTTTTGCTGATTGATTTGGTATGAGTCAAGTGTCTAGATTATGCAACTGAACTATACTTTTTGGCTTGACAGTTTTAAGCATTATCAATTGACTTCTCAGTTCAAAGGATCAGAAATCACCTCTTTCCTCCACTCACTCCTATAATGCATGAAGTACCTTTCTATATTTCCTTTTCTCAATACAATTGTTATTTTACTTAGATTAATACTATGTGTCTACATTATTATACCATGTAAGCACCATTCAGAATGGAATGATAAGGTAAACCATGATTAATTTCCTTTACTGCTCAATGTTGTCAGAGGAACTTTTCTTAGGTGTCTTGTAATCTTGGGATTTTTGCTCATATTTAAGAATCAGAGGCTCAAATGATTATTGGAAAACTTGGTAGCATGGCTGGGGCTTGGTGACTGTTAGCTGCATTGTAGAACAATCACATTGCACTGCTTTACACCTTTGCCTTCAGATTTTTCCTTTTGTGCTTGTCTGGTTTCCAAGGAAAGATAATCTAAGTCTCCTTTTTGGAGAGTAGCGGCCTGGCTGTGAGTGCTCTGGATATTCTATAGAAGAGAACTGGTGGGCATATGTTCATCCTCCTGTTTTCAGGAGAGCAATCCACTCTTGTGTCTAACTCATAGAATATCTTGTTCATTTTCTTTAGACAATTAATCTCCATGGTTTTATTAGGGTAAGACAGAGGACATTGGAACCTAACAACAAATCTCTCTGTACAAAACATTTCTTTTCTCATCTTATTTTCAGGAGTACTTATGGCCAACAGTTCTGGAGACTTTTTAGTTTAAGGCCAAGAACTCCTTGATTTTCCATGGTGTCTTCTTAAAATCTAGTTTTCTTAGATCTTTCATAAGTTGCCACTAATTCACTGCTTTTCTTTTTTTTTATTTTACTTGAAGTTCTGGGATACATGTCAAGAACGTGCAGGTTTGTTACATAGGCCATAGTGCCATGGTGGTTTGCTGCACCTATCAACCTCTCATTTAGGTTTTAAATCCCACATGCATTAGGTATTTGTCCTAATGCTCTCCTTCTCCTTGGCCTCCACCCGCCTCAGTTGCTTTTCAGTTTCCAAAACTTTCATTGTGTTTCTCTTTCCTTTTTTCCATATTCTTTGTGTTTTGTTTTCTTTAAACAGCTTTCTTGAGTTACGATTGAAATAGAATAAACTGCACATATTTAAAAGATACACTTTAAAAAATAATTTGTTATTTTATTGACAGATAAAAATACTGTATATTTATTGTGTACAACACGGTGTTTTAAAATAGGTATACATAGTGGAGTGGCTCCATTAAGCTAATGAAATATGCATTACCTCACATACTATTTTGTGGTGAGAACACTTAAAATCCACTCTCAGTGACTTTTAACAACATAATATATTCTGATTACTATAGTCACCATGTTGTACAATAAATCTCTTTATTTTTCCTATCTAATTGAAATTTTGTATCCTTTGACTAATATCTCTCTAAACCCCACCCCCCAGGTAGCCCCAATTTTACTCTCTACTTCTACTGAGTTCATTTATTTTTAGATCTTCTGTGTAAGTGAGCTCGTTCAGTATTTGTCTTTTTGTTCCTAGCTTATTTCGCTTTGGGTACATATCCTAAGGAAATGAAATCATAAGTCAAAGAGATATTTGCACTCCCATGTTCATTGTAGCATTATACAAAATGGCCAAGATACAAAATCAACCTGAGTATCCATCAATAAATGGATAGACTTAAAAAATGCAGTATATTTACTCAATGGAATGCTGTTCGGTCTTAAAAAGAAAGGAAATCCTGTTATTGTAACAACATGGATGAACCTGGAGGACATTATGTAAAGAATATATTTCAATAATTTTGTAATGTATGTATATACCTGTGAAACTATCACTACAATCAAGATAATACATATATTCATCTTAACCCCAGAGTTTTCTTTTTTCTTTTGTGTTTTGAGACATTCTCTCTCTGTAGCCCAGGATGGAATGCAGTGGCATGATCTTGGCTCACTGCAACCTCTACCTCCTGGGTTGAAGCAATTCTCCTGCCTCAGCCTCCTGAGTAGCTGAGACTACAGGTGCATGCCACCAAGCCCAACTAATTTTTGTAATTTTAACAGAGATGAGGTTTCACCATGTCGGCCAGGCTGGTCTCGAACTACTGATCTCAAATGATCCACTCTCCCCAGCCTCTCAAAGTGCTGGGATTACAGGCGTGACACACTGCACCTGGTTACACCAGAGTTTTTCTCCTGCCCCTTTGTAACCTTTCTTCCTGAAACTTTGCATCTTCATTCGCTGCCTTTTCCAGGCAATCTCTGTTCTTTCTGTCACTATGCATTAGCTTGCCTTCTCTAGAATTTTATATAAATAGAATATACAGTACATATTATTTTCTGGTCTGGCTTTTATCACTCAGTATAATTATTTTGAGATCCATCCATGTTGTACCATGTGTCAATAGTACACTCCTGTTTTATTGCTGAGTAGTATTATTTTGTATTGCTAAATCTATTGATTGGCATTTGCATTGTTTCTAAAATTTGGCCAGTACCAATAATGCTCTTCTAAATATTTGCTTTTAAATATTTGCAAGGACATATGTTTCTGTTTCTCTTAAATAAATACCTAAGAGTGGAATGGCTGGGTCAAATGATGTATGAATATTTAACTTTTTATGAGTCAGCCAAACTTGTTTCATAGTGATTATACCATTAAACATTCCTACCAGCAGTCTGGTAATGTAACCTATTGCAACCCCTATGTAAAATAGTGTGAAGATTCCTTAAAGAACTGAAAGTATGTTTATCATTTGATCCAGCAATCCCACTACTAGTTATCTATCCAGAGGAAAGGGAGTTATTATACAAAAATTATATTTGCACATGCATGTTTATAGCAGGACATGCCCATCAATCAACAAGTAGATAAAGAAAATGTGTATATATATATACACATATACACCATGAAATACTACACAGCTATAAAAATGAATCAAATAATGGCATTTGCAGCAACTTGGATGGAATTAGAGACTATTCTTAGTGAAGTAACTCTGGAATGGAATACCAAATACCCTATGTTCTCGCTTATAAGTAGGAGCTAAGCTATGAGGACATAAAGGCATAAGAATGATACAATTGGGCTGGGCACGGTGGCTCATGCCTGTAATCCTAGCACTTTGGGAGGCCAAGTGGGGTGGATTACTTGAGGTGAGAAGTTTGAGACCAGCCTGGCCAACATGGTGAAACCCTGTGTCTACTAAAATACAAAAAAAAAATTAGCTAAGCATGGTGGCACACACCTGTCGTCACAGCTATCTGGGAGGCTGAGGCAAGAGAATTGCTTGTACCTGGAGTCAGAGGTTGCAGTGAGCCAAGATCACACCACTGCACTCCAGCCTGGACAACAGAGTGAGACTCTGTCAAAAAAAAAAAAAAAAAAAAGACACAGTGGACTTTGGGGACTAGGGAAAGGGATGGGAGGGAGGTGAGGGATTAAGAAAAAATCCTACCAGCAGTGTATGAGGGTTCAAGTTCCTTCATAACCTTATTAACACTCAGAATGATCAATCTTTTACATTTTAGCCATTCTAATAAATATATAGGTGTGTAGCTGTATCTCATAGTAGTTTGAAATTGCATTTCCCTAATAGCTATTGATGTTGAGCCTTATTTGCTATCCATATATCTTCTATGGTGAAGGGTCTAAGAATTTTTCCTCTTTCTTATTAGGCTTTTTGTATTAAATTTGGGTAGTTTTAAAATATATTCTGAATATACAACCTCATCAAATATATGATTTGCAATTTTTTTGCCTTAGTCTCTTAGTCTTATCTTTTCATTCTCTTAACAGTGTCTTTTGATGAACAGGTGTTTACCATTTGTTGAAATTCAATTTATTTTTATTTTTTCTGGATCATGCTTTTGGTGTCATATCTAAGAAATCTTTGCCTTTACCCAAATTCATAAAGATTTTCTCCAAAGTTTTCTTTGAGAAATTTTTTAGTTTCCTATTTTACAGTACATTTAAGTCCATGATCCATTTTGAGTTAATTTCTGAATATAGTTCAAGTTATGGATTGAAAGTTCATTTTTTGGCATATACAGCTTTTCCAAATAACTTGTTGAAAGGCTACGCTTTTATGCTAAACTGCCCTTACACCTTGGTCAAAACCAGTTGTCCATATATGTATGCATCTACTTCTGGACTCCCTATTCTGTTCCCGTGATCTATACTGTGTTTTTATGCTGATTTCACATCATTATGATGACTAAAACTTTATACATTTGAAAAAAGGTAGTGCTAATATCCCAATCTTTATCTTCTTTTTCCATTATTTTAGCTATTTATGTATCTTCTATTTCCATATAAATTTAGAATTAACTTATCCATTTCACAAAATCTTTCTTGGATTTGGCTTGAGATTGTGCTCAATCAATTTATGGATCAAGTTTTGAATTTTTTTTTTGACATCTTTGAGTCTTCTGATCCATGGACACAGCATACTTCTTCAGATATTTAGGTCTTCTTTATTTTTTAGCAATGGTTCTTAGTTTTAATTGTAATATTTTTCACATATTTTGTCACAATTATTCATGAAGTTGTTATTTATTTATTTATTTTTAAGCTTTTATTTTAGGTTTGTGAGCATATATGAAGGTTTGTTATATATGTAAGCAAGTGTCCTGGGGGTTTGTTGTGCAGATTATTTCATCACTCAGGTGTTAAGCCCAGTGCTCAATAGTTATCTTTTCTACTCCTCTCCTTTCTCCTACTCTCCCTACTCATGTAGACCCCAGCATCTGTTGTTTCCTTCTTTGTGTTATGAGTCCTTACCATTTAACTCTCACTTACAAGCGAGAACATATGATATTTGGTTTTCTGTTCCTGTGTTAGTTTGCTAAGGATGATAGCTCCTAGCTACATCCATATTTCCATAAAAGACATGATGTTGTTCTACTATAGGGCTGCATAGTATTCTATGGTGTATACGTACCACATGTTTTAATCCCATCTGTCATTGATGGACATTTGATTCCATGGTTTTGCTATGTGAATAGTGCTGCAATAAACATTTGCATACATACGTCTTTACAGTAGAATGATTTATATTCATCTGGATATGTATCCAGTAGTGGGATTGCTAGATGGAATGGTGGTTCTTCTTTTAGCCCTTTGAGGAATCGTCATACTGCTTTCCACAATGGTTGAACTAATTTACACTTCCACCAACAGTGTATGAATGTTTTTTTTTTTTTTAACAACCTTGCCAGCATCTGTTATTTTTTTGACTTTAGCACCGTTTATAAATCTAAAATTACAATTGCTGATTGCTAATGTATGAAACTGTCATTCATTTTTATATATTGATTTTGTATCCTGCAACCTTGTTAAATTTGCTTAATCATTCTGGAAGTTATTTTGTAGATTCAGTTGGATTTTTTTACATAAACAATCATGTGATCTAAGAATAAAAATAGTTTTACTTTTTCTTTATTTAATCTAGATGTATTTTCTTTAATGTCATTTTTCTGCCTTATCAAACTCATAACCTTTAGTACAATAGAAGTGGGAAGAGATGACATCTTTGTCTTGTTTCTGATTTTAGTGGAAAAGCATTTAGTCTTTTTCTATTATGTATGTCTTCATAGATGCTCTTTATTGGGTTGAGGAAGTTATTCTTTATGCTTAATTTGCTGAGACTTTTTATCAATAATGGCTGTAGTATTTTGTCAAATATGTTTTGATGTCTACTGAGGTGATCATATCATTTTTTAAAGCCTGTTAATATGGTGAATTACATTGATTGACATTCAAAGGTTAAACCAGGCCTGTCTTTGTAGGATGGACTCAACCTGATTTTTTTCATTTGATACATTGTTAAATTTGCTTTGCAAGATGTTTGCTTTAAATTATTGCATTTATGCTCACAATAGATACTGGCTTGTAGTTTTCTTGTTTTGTAAAATCTGGTTTTGGTTCAGGGTAATACTGGCTTTATAGAGTGAATGGGGGAAGAAGATCCTTTTTTTCAATTTTCTGGAGAAATACAATATTGGTGTATTTTATCATTAAAAGTTTGGTAGAATTCACCAATGAAGCCATCTGAGATTAGAGCTTTCTTCTTTGGAAGCTTTTTTTTTTTTCCCATTTATTTTATTGCATTTTAGGTTTGGGGGTACATGTGAAGAACATGCAAAATTGTTGCATAGGAACACACATGGCAGTGTGATTTGCTGCCTTCCTCCCCATCACCTACATCTGGCATTTCTCCCCTTGCTATCTCTCCCCAGCTTCCCACCCCCCACCCTCCCTCCCCTATTTCCCCCCAACTGACCCCAGTGTGTAGTGCTCCCCTCCCTGCGTCCATGTGTTCTCATTGTTCAACACCCACCTATGAGTGAGAACATGCGGTGTTTGATCTTCTGCTCTTCTGTCAGTTTGCTGAGAATGATGGTTTCCAGGTTCATCCATGTCCCTACAAAGGACCCTAACTCATCGTTTTTGATGGCTGCATAATATTCCATGGTGTATATGTGCCACATTTTCCCTATCCAGTCTATCATCGATGGGCATTTGGGTTGGTTCCAGGTCTTTGCTATTGTAAACAGTGCTGCAATGAACATTCGTGTGCACGTGTCCTTACAGTAGAACGATTTGTAATCCTTTGGATATATATCCAGTAATGGGATTGCTGGGTCAAATGGAATTTCTTTTTCTAGGTCCTTGAGGAATCTCCACACTGTCTTCCACAATGGTTGAACTAATTTACACTCCCACCAACAGTGTTAAGCTTCATATTCTATTTACTTAATAGGTATAGATTATGTAGGTTATCTATTTCTTCCTGAAATATTGTTTGTGCCTTTTAAATAATTTGTCAAATAAGTTTAAGTTTTCACTCTTTTGGCATGAAGTTGTGATATACACAGATCATCCTTTTAATATCTGTGGTATCTTTGGTGATGTCACCTCTCTTATTCCTTGTTGGGTGATTTGTGTTTCTCTCTCTTTATGATCTTGCTAAAAGAGTGCCAATTTTATGATTTTCTTAAAGAATAAGCTTTCAGTTACATTGATTTCATTTTTTATTTCATTAATTTTCATTCTGATCTTATTTTTTTTTCTTTTGCTTAGTGTGGATTGAATCTACCTCCTTTTTCTAATGTCTTAAGGTAGAAGCTAAAGTCTTTGACAAGTGATCTTTATTTTTTTTTAAATACAGGCATTTAGTGCTAAAAATTTGTCCCTCAGCATTGCTTTATCAGCATGTCACAAATTTAACTCTGTTTTACTCTTGTTTTCATTCAGTTCAAAAATACTTTCGCATTTCCCTTTTGATGTTTTTTACCCATGGCATATTTTAAAGTATATTATTTTGTTTTAAATATTTGGGGATTTCTCAGAAATATTTGTTTGTTTAAAATTTAATTATGCTATGGAGGGAACATATTTTGCATGACATAATTCCCTTTAAATTTATTGATATTTGTTTTATTGCTCATAATATGATCTGTCTTGGTCAATTTCCCATGTGCACATGAAAACAGTGTATATTTGTTGTTGTTGGTTGAAGTGTTCTATAAAAGCAATTAGGTCAAGTTGTTGATAATGTTCAAGTCTTCTATATTCTTACTAATTTTTCCGTCTTCTTATTCTGTCATTAATTATTGAGAGAGTTATTAAGACTTAATGATGCAATTTTCTATTTTTCTATTTTCTAATTTTCCATTCTTTTCATTCTATCTAGTTTGTGCCTTATATATATTGAAACTCTGTTATTAGGTTCATAACTCATTGCATGCTTTCTAAATAGACACTTTTATAAATACTCTTTATCCATGCTAATTTTCTTTGCTCAGAAATCTAATTGGTATGAATACAGCCATTCCAATTATCTTTTGGTCAGTGTTAGTGTGGTATATCTTTTTGCATCATTTCACTTTTAACCTATTTGTTACTTTATGCTTAAAGTGAATTTCTTGTAGAAAGCATATAATTAGGTCTTAATTAAAAAAATACAATTGAACAATTTTGCCTTTTAATTGGGGTAATAAGATAATTACATTTAATGTGATTATTCATTTGAGTAGGTTTAAATCTGTCATCTTGATACTTGTTTATTGTTTGTTTCATCTATTCTTTGCTCTCCCTTTCCTCGTTTTCTGCCTCTTTTTGGATTAATCAAAGTAAACAAATGTTTATGATTCCATTTTATCTCCCTTGTTGGCGTACTTACTATCATTCTTTGTTTAGCTATCTTAATGGTTGCTTTAAGGTTTCTTTAACTTCTCACAGTATTCAGGTTATATTATTCCTCGTTACATATAGTATAAGAACTTACAATTGTGTACTTTGATTTCTCCTCTCCTAGTTTCTGCTATTTTTTCATTAACTTTACTTTTATAGCTATTATAAACCCCTCAATGCATTGCTATTGTTTTTGTTAGTCAATTATCAAAAAATTTTAAAATAGTCAATTATCTTTTAAAGATATTTAAATTTTTTTAAAAAAAATTGTATGTTTTCCTCAAAATTACATTTTCCAGTCTTTTCATTTCCTTGTGTAGATTCATAGATCTATCTGTCTAAAACTTTCTTTAACATTTCTTATACTATGAGTATGCTGGTGATGAATTCTTTCAGATTTTTTATGTTTCACTTTCAACTTTAAAAGATGTCTTTGTTGAATATAGAAATGTAGGTTGACCTTCAATGATCGAAATCTGCTGTCATCTTTGTCTTTGTTTTTTCTGTACATAATATGACTGAACAATTCAGTATTGATGTTTAGGAGTTGGAGCTAATTTAGCTTCTTGGATATATGTATTTATAGTATATTTGCAAACTTTCGAGCCATTATTTCTTCATTTTTTTTCTGTTCCCCTTTGCTGGCTCCAGGAACTGTAATGACATATATTTTAGATTACTTGAATTTGGCACATATCTAACTGACCCTTTGGTCATTTTGTTCTTGTTTTTACTGTTTACTCTTCATTTCATTTTAAATTGTTTCTTTTGTTTTGTCAAGTTTTCTAATTTTTTCTGCAGTATCTAATCTGTTTTTATTCCCATCCAGCATATTTTGCATCTCAGATGGCAACTTTCATAACTAGAAGTTCAATTTGAGTCTTGTTTATATATTATATGTCTTTACATAATTTTCTAAACATACAGAATACAGTTGTTATAATTGCTTTAGTGCCTTTTTCTTCTGATTCTAATATCTGTGTCAGTTTTGATCACTTGTTTGATAGTTCTCTTTATTATAAGTTATATTTTCCTGTTTCTTTGTAAGCCTGATCATTTTTCTTGGATGCCAGACATCATGAATTTTACCTTATAAGATGTTAAATATTTTTGTATTCCTGTAAACATTTTTTAGCTTTGTTCTGGGACATAATTTAGTTAGTTGAAGAGAGTTTGATATTTTTGGATCATGTGTTTAAGGTTTATTCTAGAGGGGACCATAGCAATGCTCGGTCTAAGGCTAATTCTCATGATTGAGGCAAGGTCGTTCTGTGCTTCCTACCCAATGCCATGAATTATGTGATTTCCAGTATGGCTGGTGGGAAATGGCACCATTCTTGGCCCTGCGTGAGAACTGGACGCTGTCACCCTTAATCATTTTGAGTGGTTCTTTTTCTGTCCTTGAGTATTTTCCTCACATGTATATATAATAATAGTTTAACTAATACTCTGAGAAAAACACCTATTAGATTTCTTTCCCTGTAGCTTTTTCATCCTGGTATACTGTCTTGAGAACTTTAGCTGCCTGGTCTCCCAATATTACCAGACTAACTCACTCAACTCGGGGAGTCTGCCAGCCTGTGCCTGGGTTTGCTTTCTTTGTATCACAGTTTGGAAAGTCTCTAAAGATAGTAGGAAAGTTTTGAAGCTTACCTTTTTTTCTTGAGTGTTTCCTGTCTCTCAGGGATAGTCTCTTTTGTTGATGATGTCTAGTCTCTAGAAAGCTAGTGTTTCAAATATTTTGTCTGTTTCATGGTTGTTTCAGTTAGGAGGGTAAATCTGGTCCCCATTACTCTATCTTGGTTGGATAGGGTAATAGCCAGTTTTTGCATTCTTAACAATTTTTAAACAATCATTTCAGTGAGAGTTCAATAATATGTTATCAAAATTGTAAAGTGCTCTCTAAGAGTTTTTAATTAAAATTTTAATAAAAACAAAAATGGCATGGTACAATATATACAAATAGGAGTGGCTGAGGAGGTAGGCTGTTGCAGTAAAAAGAACACAGAAACAATAACAGAAATATCTGGTTCTTGAACCAAGTCTCCCATTTATTAGCCCATGATATTTTAAGCTTTCCATTTTTCCTTAATTTTTTTATATATGGAAAAAAATTATTATACCTATTCTATCTTCTTCACAGAATTGTGGCAATCATTGAGATGATATGTATAAAATTACTTTGAAAAATCATTTTATGAAAATATAAGATATCTTTAAAAGTTATGAAGTTTAATTCTACAAAATATTTATCAAAATATTTTTATAATACATAATCCATATATATTTCCTATATCATTTATAAGTTTCACAGGAAAAGTCTGTAATATGAAAACACTTACAGTCCTAATGGATTATAAAATCACCATATAACTATATTCAAACGTATTTGTATGTTTAATTCATTTGAAATTATTTAATTTCTGTTCTCTTTAATGCACATATATTCCTATCTTTCATGATTTTGTCTATATAATTCAATAAAGATTAAACTAATGATGAAATAACATTATGGAAAGAAATAAAGCTATATTTAAATATAACAGATCTTTTTATGGTATTGATTCCAAATAGTGAGACCTATTGCTTTTAAAAGCATAACTTCAAACACAATGCTAAATTTGCTTTAAATATAACTATGGAATTATTGAAAGTAATCTTTTCATTTATATCAAAGATGAAAGATGATTTGTTATAATGCATAGGCTATTTTCCTGTCATCATAATTGAACTTATTCACTAAACTGAATTAACAACAAAGAGATGATCAGGGAGCTTGCCCACTGACATCCTATTACACATATAACTAGTGATAAAAATTTTAGAATGCAGCTTATGCTGCTAAAATACTTTTGCTTTCATAAAATGCCATATGCATTCATATTTTCATGTGAATATATTATTATAAGATCCTGGAATACACTTACTCTAATTTAGCCAACTAGGAACAAAATTCTGACTTGGTAAAACTTATTCATTGCTCTGTTTGCTTACATTAATACTAGTGGTAAAGATCTATCCAGTTTAGGAATTCAGCCTAAAAGTAAGACGAATTTGAGTTGAGATATTGGTTCCAGTAATAGGGTTGCCAGATGAAATACAAGATGCTCAGCTACATTTGACATTCAGATGAACAACAAATAATTTTTTGGTGTACGTATGTTCCATGCCATATTTAAGACATACTAAAAATATTCATCTAAAAAATCTGAAATTCAAATGTATCTGGGCATTCTCTATTTTTATTTGCTAAATCTGGCAACTCCGTCTTCCATCATTCACCAGCTAAGTGTCAATCCACTTTATTTGTTGACCATTTTAGTCCCTGGATTGAAGTAATTCCCCTCAAAACTAGTTCTGTCTGGATGACTTCAATTCCTCTATATAACATTTCCAATACTTTGGTCTCTCACTTCTTTGATATCTTTTTCTGCAGAGATCTTGGGCTTTATTACATTAGTCACACTTCTACATGATTGTATTCTAGACCTGATTATTCCAAATATTCATACTTCCTTTATAATCTTCAATTTCAAGCTTTTACTCTCCAACCAACTCTTCCTAATTTTCTGTATATTTTTTTAACTTTGTTCTGGGATACAATTTAGTTAGTTGAAGAGAGTTTGATATTTTTGGATCATGTGTTTAAGGTTTATTCTAGATGGGACCAGAGCCATGTTTGATCTAAGGCTAATTCTCATGATTGAGGCAAGATTCTTCTGTGCTTCCTACCCAATGCCATAAATTATGTGATTTCCAGTATGGCTGGTGGGAAATGGCACCATTCTTGGCCCTCTTTGAAGAGCCCAACCCCAATATTCGTTCTTCTTACTCTACCATTCATTGATTCTTCCCACAATTCATAGCATTTCAATACCTTCATTCTAGGTGTTCTTAATTCTCTCCTTACTCAGTAGACACCACAGTCCTCCCTGAAATTATTATACAAAGCCAGACTACCTGGCTTTTAAGAGCATTTCCTTGCATTCATCTTTTACTAGCTATAAACTCCAATAAGTTACCAAATCATTCTGTGTCAGTTTGCTATTAAATAGCAACAATAATAGTTAGATATACCATATTAGATTATTATGATTAATAAATAATTTATGTAAGATACTTAGAATAGCTCCTTTCTGGTACACAGTATTCATTTGTATTAGTCTGTTTTCTGTTGCTTATAACACAATATCTCAAATGGAATAATTTATAAAGAAAAATAGTTTATTTCTTATAGTTCTGGTGGCTGAAACGTCCAAGGTTGTGGCGCCTCAAATGGTGAGAGCCTTTTTGCTAGTGAAAACTTTCTGGAGTTCTGAGATGACACAGGATACCACATGCAGGGGGGTGAGCATACAAATGTGCTATCTTAGGTCTCTCTGTTCTTATAAAGCTATCAGTTCCCTTCCCATGATGACCCATTAGTCCATCAGCAGCAGCATTATTATCCTAAAAAATGTCCAAATGCTTTTGTTCAGACACTCAAATCCTTGCTCCACTAACTCTATTTAAATCCAACTATACTCTGTGTATGCACAAATAAAACTAGACGGGTTTTGCTTTTAATTAATAACTGTGAACCTCAAATTGACCCTTCCTACTGCCTAGAAATTCAATTACATGTCCAAGATTCATTCCATCTCCCCTTCACATTTTCTCTTTTCTCAACAACTTTGCTTGTGTCTCCATACTTATATACTCTTCGCTGAGGAAATGTAAGCAATCAGAAGAGAATAACCCATGATTAACTTCCATGGCATTTCTTAGTAGGAGTGTGTCAGGCAGTCACACTCTGTTAAATATTTAGATGTGGCCAGGCATGATGGCTCCTAACTGTAATCCCAGCACTTTGGGAAACTGAGGCGGGCGGATCACGAGATCAAGAGATCAAGACCATTCTGGCCAACACGGTGAAACCATGTCTCTACTAGAAATACAAAAATTAGCTAGGCATGGTGGTGTGTGCCTGTAGTCCCAGCTACTTGGAAGGCTGAGGCAGGAGAATCACTTGAACCCAGGAGGTGGAGGTTGCAGTGAGCCACAGCCTGGCAACAGAGTGAAACCACTGTCTCAAAAAAAAAAAAAAAAAAAAAAAAAAAAAACCCAGAAAAACCTTAGACATATTTTCATGTTTCTTTTCATTTTCTGCTTGTTATTTGCAGGTAAAGCTATACTGCTTTTAATACGTTTTATTTGAGAATAAGAAATGGCTTATATTTAACACATTTTGATAAATGTAAATAAATATTTCAAATTTGATCATAGCTTGCTTATTGAGATTTGCAAGATAAGAACCTCTTATTTTTACTTAAATCCACAGACTCACAGCTATGTTCCTATAATCTGAGTCTGCTCATATTCTCAGGCTTCCCTTGCTTTATGCTGAATGAGCTCTCAGTGTCTCCACCTTGACCAATCACCTCATTTATCTGTTGCATCTTCTCCCCCGCTGTATGATGGAGATCTAATAGGGACTTCAAAGTGAAAACATTTAAAAACCATGCTTCTGATTTCTCTAGCAGATTACCCATATCAGGAAATGGGCAGCTTCATTTTTACAACTCCTCAGAACAGAGCACTTCAGTTCTAGTCTGCGTATCTTCCGCATAAGGCCCTGAGAGCCTGCTGCCCACTAAAAGTTACTTACCTAATCCTTAGTTTTATTATCTGAAAAAAGTAGATGATAATAAATAATAATACCTGTCGAAAATCTTGAGGAAAATTAAATCAATAAGGCATGACAAGTACTGACCACAGTGTCTGCTGTAAATACTCAATAAACGTTTGTAGCTATTTTTACTATTATTGATATTCTTCTTTCCTCCTCCTCCATGAAATGGATCTAGATTATGCTAATCTAGATTCATATATATGTGTGTAGATACATATACACACACATGTACCTAAATATACATTACAAAATATTTAAATGCCATCACATATCTATTGACACAAAATATGATATACCATTTGTTCCAGTTCTGTAGAAGGACAATTCTTGTTGAATTGCTCATGTGAGGTTTGTTCGAGAGGTACCTAGAGAATCTCATTGTGAGAGAGAAGTAGTGCTAAGAGTTAACTTCAGCCAGGCTTCCTAAGCTTGAATTTTGCCTCCATTATGATACTGATGACTTGAAGTCTAACCCTTCAGCTATCTCATTTGTAAACTGGGGATTATAATAGTACCTCCTCATAAGATTATTCATTTATTTTGTATTTGAGGTGTGTTTACCACAGTCACTGGCATGAGTAAATGCTTTCTAAATATTATCATTTTTGTTTTTATTGTAATAAAGTGGTCTTCTTCATGAGAAGGTTTTAAGGTATAAATTCAAGGGATTGTGTTATAACTCACCTCTCTGAAAGATGCTATGGTCAATGCGTATGGGAATCATTTATCATAACCAAAA
>NW_022436947.1:25020004-25020403 GCF_009761245.1 Sapajus apella
CATGTTAGATTATATTAGTTCATTTTCACACTGCTGATAAAGACATACCTGAGATTGGGAAGAAAAAGAGGTTTAATTGAACTTACAGTTCCACATGGCTGGGGAGGCCTCAGAATCATGGTGGGAGGCAGAAGGCACTTCTTACTTGGTGGCAGCAAGAGAAAAAATGATGAAGAAGCAAAAGCAGAAACCCCTGAAAAACCCATCAGATCTCATGAGACTTATTCACTATAATGAGAATAGCATGGGAAAGACCGCCACTTGTGATTCAATTACCTCCTCCTGGGTCCCTTCCACAACATATGGGAATTCTGAGAGACACAATCCAAGTTGAGATTTGGGTGGGGACATAGCCAAACCATATCATTCCACCACTGGCCTCTCCAAATCTCATGTTCT
>NW_022436947.1:25020803-25050621 GCF_009761245.1 Sapajus apella
TATATATATATATATATATATATATATTTCTGAAACAAAAAGGGTGAACATTAATTATATGTTGTACAGTAAGTTTTGTTGTGAAGTACCATAGTGATTAAGCTGACCCAGTTCCTGCCTTCCTAGAACTTCTGGTATAAAACAAGTATAAAATATCACATAAGTCACTGTATGCCTAACTATGTCTTTTCTTTATGATATCCATGTTGGATTAAGGCTTGGACCAATTAAGTAGCATGTTAGATTATATTAGTTCATTTTCACACTGCTGATAAAGACATACCTGAGATTGGGAAGAAAAAGAGGTTTAATCGAACTTACAGTTCCACATGGCTGGGGAGGCCTCAGAATCATGGTGGGAGGCAGAAGGCACTTCTTACATGGTGGCAGCAAGAGAAAAAATGATGAAGAAGCAAAAGCAGAAACCCCTGAAAAACCCATCAGATCTCATGAGACTTATTCACTATAATGAGAATAGCATGGGAAAGACCGCCACTTGTGATTCAATTACCTCCTCCTGGGTCCCTTCCACAACATATGGGAATTCTGAGAGACACAATCCAAGTTGAGATTTGGGTGGGGACATAGCCAAACCATATCATTCCACCACTGGCCTCTCCAAATCTCATGTTCTTACATTTCAAAGCCAACCATACCTTTCCAACAGTCCCCCAGTCTTAACTTATTTCAGCATTCACCCAAAAGCCCACAGTCCAAAGTCTCATCAGAGATAAGGCAAATTTCTTCCCCTATGAGCCTGTAAAATCAAAAGCAATCTAGTTCTTCCTAGACACAATGGGGGTACAGGTATTGGGTAAATACAGCCATTCCAAATGGGAGAAATTGGCCAAAACAAAGGGGTTACAGGGCCCATGCAAGTCCAAAATTCAGTGGGGCAGTCAAATTAAAAAGCTCCAAAATGATCTCCTTTAACTCCAGGTCTTACATCCAGGTCATGCTGATGGGTTCTTATGTTCTTGGGCAGCTTTGCCACTGTGGCTTTGCAGAATACAGCCTCTCTCCTGACTGCTTTCACAGGCTGGTGTTGAGTGCCTGCAGCTTTTCCTGGCACATGGTGCAGGCTGCCAGTGGATCTACCATTCTGGAGCCTGGAGGATGATGACACTTTTCTCACAGCTTCACTAGGCAGTGCCCCAGTAGGGACTCTGTGTGGGGGCTCGAATGCCACATTTCCCTTCCTCTCTGCCCTAGCAGAAGTTCTTTGTCAGGGCCCTGCCCCTGCAGCAAACTTTTGCCTGGGCATCTAGGCGATTCCATACATCTTCTGAAATCTAAGTGGAGGTCTCCAAATGTCAATTCTTGACTTCGGTGCACCCACAGGCTCAACAGTACATTGGCCCCTTTCAGCTATGGTTGGAGCAGCTGGGACACAGGGCACCAAGCCTCTAGGCTGCACATAGCATAGAAACCCTGGGCCTGGCCTACAAAACCACTTTTTCCTCCTGGGTCTCTAGGCCTGTAATGAGAGGGACTGCTGTGAAAGTCTCTCACATGGCATGGAGACATTTTTCTCATGGTCTTGGGGATTAACATTAGGCTTCTGGTCATTTATGCAAATTTCTGCAGCCGGCTTGACTTTCTCCTTAGTAAATGGCTTTTTCTTTTCCACTGCATTGTAGGCTGCAAATTTTCTGAACTTTCATGCTTTGTTTCCCGTATAAATCTGAATGCTTTTAACAGTACACAAGTCACTTTTTGAGTGCTTTGTTGCTTAGAAATGTCTTCCTCCAGACACTCTAACTTGTCTCTCTCAAGATCAAAGCTCCACAAATCTCTAGGACAGGGGCAGCCAGTCTCTTTGCTAAAATGTAGCAAGAGTCACCTTTGCTCAAGTTCCTTATCTCCGTCTGAGACCACTTCAGCCTGGACCTTATTGTCAATATCGTTATCAGGCTTTTGGTCAATGCCATTCAACAAGTCTTTTGGGAATTCCAAAGTTTTCCATGTTGTCCTGTCTTCTTCTGAGCCCTTCAAACTGTTCCAACCTCTGCCTATTACCCAGTTCCAAAGTTGCTTCTACATTTTTGGGTATCTTTTCAGCAACATCCCACTCCACTGGTACCAGGTTATAGGCTGCCAGTTTTTACAACCCATTGGGATGCATTGAACAGAGTGGTACACTTTCCTCAGGTTTCCCCACACCATTCCTTACGTAACTGGTGAAATCTAATTTTGTCTCTCTTCTGCTCAAGTAGACAGTACTTCTGAGTTGAAATAAATTTGGGGAAAAAAACTCTCATCACAATGCTAGCTGTCCCAGTGGAGTATTTTGCATCTTATAGAGGCAGGTCACAAATAGACTACAGATTATGTCTCCCAGCCTGAGAAAGGCAGTTGGCAGATGCCTGCAGTCAGCATGTGTAGGCAGTTAAGATGTTGAAGAAAAATGATACCCAGCATCTTGCTGTTGATTAGGAACCGGTGATTCACTTTATTACCTAACCATTAAACCCTTAAATGTGCTTCCCAAGTAATTGTCAAAAAACTGAAAATAAAAACTAAAGAAATTGAAGAACATTTTGCTTATATAGTAGTCAAAAGAAAATAAACTTCTGAAGTATGCATCATAAAGTATAGGTTAATCACAGCTTTTCTTGTGTAGAACACTGTGAAAAGAAAGAATATTTCAAGTAACTTAGGTGTTATGTTCAAAACATGTAACACATTTTTTATTTTAAATATAAAGAGGTTTATTAGTAGTAGTAAGAGCACACACCCACTCCCATCAAATACATTTTGTACAAATACCTTAAAATATCAATTAGAAAAAAGGTAACACATTATTAGCTTGCCTGGTGGCTATAAGACTTGATCTGGCCATGATGAAGAATATGTATATGAAAACTTTAAAATGTTTAATGAATTCCACTCCTGCCTTTCTTAGGGCAAGTCACTTATATGTTTAATATTCAGAGGCCCAAGTTTACAGCTCTGAGTAAAGCTTAACATCTTTCACAGTTAAAGACTTAGATTCTAATTCTACCATACATGTAGATGATATAATTTGAGAGGCTATAGATTATTTTCTTATTTTTTAAAAAATAATAATTACATGGCAGCTGAGAGCCTCAGAAATTCAATCCTAGAGACTTTGTAGTTCACAGTCATAGGAATGCCCCAAATGGCACCCAGAAGAGTCTTCCTTCGTAGTGTTACTATTCTTACCAACATAGTCTACCTCACTAATCAAAGAGCTCAATAGCATTTGGATCATTTTATGACCTGAAGTAGATTGAATACGCATAAGAAGTTGACCTTGGACTTCTCAGTGTATGTTAATCCATGGTAACTTTCCATGGTATTTCTTAATAGGAACATGTCAGGTAGTCATACTCTGTTCAATACTTAGATGTATTTTCATATGTTTCTTTTCTTTTTCTGCCTGTTCTTTGCAGGTACAGCTATACTGCTCTAATATGTTTTATTTAAAAGTAAGAAATGCCTTATAGTTAATGGCTTATTTACATTTTGATAATATTCCTTTTTCTGCATGTTATTTGTAGGTATAGCTACAAATAACTAATATGTTTTATTTGAAAATAAGAAATGGCTTATAGCAATGGCTTATTTACATTTTGATAATATTTCTTTTTCTGCCTGTTATTTGTAGGTATAGCTATACTGCTTTTAATATGTTTTATTTGAAAGTAAGAAATGGCTTATAATTTACGTTTGATAAATGTAAAAAATATTTCAAATTTGAGCAAAGCTTGTTTATTGAGATTTGCAAGATGAGAACCTTTTATTTTTACTCAAATGCTTATTTACTATACCCATGATTTAGCTCAGTATTTTCTAGCAACAATCAATTTAATGACTGATGTCTTTAAGAACTTTTTTCCATCCATAAGCTTATTCCCATTTGTATGACCTTTGCTTGTAGTTCATATGGTTTTTAAAAACTTTGGTCCTCTGTTTGTAGAGTATGAGGTATCTATTATTAATGAAATATTGGGGAATTTTTTTTTCAAATTGTCTTGAGAGAATAATGTTCTCTTTCTCTGAAAAAAAAGTCCTTAAGAGTGGAATATTCTTCCAGGAAAATCATTATATCCACATATGTTCATAAGATACACTATTAAATTTAGTAGTCCCATCACATGTATGCCTCAGATATTGTTGCTTTAATGCATTCCCTCACTACTTTGATAAAAGCCTTAAGATGTTGCCACTAGTTCTTTGATGATTTCCTCTGATGTTACAGCACCTCTCTTTTCTGCTCCCAAAAAATCTGTTTTGCATAAACATGAGAAGTCAAGGCAGTTTGAATTAACGAGTACAAAGATTCAAGTTTTAGCAACAAAAGTACATATATTTGTAATCAACTCTCTCACATATTATTGTCATCTCTGTCAATGTAAGGAAAGTTTATTTTAGATTTCTGAAGAATATGTGTCATTAGCTTTAACAGAAGTCCAAACATGTCATTCAATTTTATAATTTTGACGTTTATTCAGCAATTTCACCATTGAATTAATGAGATTTCTTAACAGAATTTAGAGGGAGAAGAATCATATTGACCTAGATAGTGACTTATTCTGATTCATTTTCCCCATCATCCCTGCCTGACTCCTGAATGAGTCCCACATACTGTTGGATTAGACATGGAATATTTTTAAAAAATATTTTAAAAAAATGTTTAGTTCAAGTTTCCAAATAATTTTGCCACAATTATGATTAATGAAAAGTAATTATGGATTATTAATTATGTCCAAGGTTAAGTTTAATATATCTGTAGGGATAAACTATAACAAATCAATCATGAATTCAAATTTGTCCATTTTAATTGCAAAGTTTTATTTTCAGTTAAACCCCTAATACTCAGAATTAATAACATTAGCTCAACAACTCTGAACATACTCAGGATAATGGGATGTTACCTATCTCATATGACTTCTCTTTTTGTCAATGTATGGTCAAAATTATCTACACTGTATGTTTTCCTGAATCTACGTAAACCATTTAGTTATTTCCTCTTCATATCCAATGCAATTCTTCTAACACGTATATTGTATTAAATATATATTCTAAAGGCAGGAATGTTCTTCCATGGCTCTATTCCAGAAAAGAATGCCATTCTACCAACTCTCAGTGGTAACTGTGAGATTGCATTTATCTCATTGTCCTAAAATGTCATTTTCACTTTGCCACTTATACTCTGTGAATTGATTATATAGATGTCTAAAAGCTAACTGTGTCGGCTACATTCACCTGTTTTTGTTTTTCTTTAAAATTAAGGTTACTAGGCACTTCTTCCACTATTATTTTTTCCCTGTCACACTTGTGTTTTTCTAATGCCTGATTTGTAGCTTTGTATCAGATTGTCAGCAGAAGGTGAATAATTGTAGGTTTGCATATTGTGTGAGAGATGCATCTCTCATCCTTTGTTTTTGGAACTGGCTGATCATGCAGCTCTGTCCTGGAGGGGTTAGAGTCATTAACAGCCACAATGTTTGCATGTGTGCTTGTGTCTGTGTGTGTGTGTATGTACTGTCTTTGTTTCAGAGCTATGTCTGAAATAGTAGGAGCATCGCAAGGACTGTAATACCTATGAAATCTCTGGGTTTTTCAAAGCTCTGCCTGCTTTAAGTTGAAATCAGCCAATGAAGTACAGTTTTCTATCTGATTAGGAAGATATATAGACAGGAGAAGTGAATTACTTCTGAGCACACCATTACTTGTTATAGATTTTCACATGTAACATCGTGGTCACTGCTAATAACCAGCTCTTGTTTTCTCTTGTTTCAAATTGAAAGTTTCAAGGGGTTAACTTTTCCAATTTTCCAACTTTAAAATTTCTGAAGTGTATTATCTGTTTTTTGTTTTGTTTTTTTAAAGATCACTGCATTCCATAACATATGTAAATGAAATCTCCTGGCACATAATACACATGCCCCAAATCACTTGAATCTGGAGCTGATAGCTCAATAGACTTGTGCTTATATTTTATAATAGTTGGCTTTCTCTCTCTAGCAGTTTTGTTGGAAGTCTTTTTTTTTTTTAATGCTTTCCTTTCATTTCCTCATTAGTTGTTATCAGCAAAACAAAAGAAAACAATATGGGAAGTGCAATACATATAAATCTTATATGAAAAGATAAGGCAACTCACATAGCTTATACCCAGTGTAATTAGTATCTTTCCATACTATTCTATACTAACATTCAATTATTTACACTGTGGAAAAGAGTTCAGTTAGCAAACTTAACCAATTCTTTTCATCTTAGTGTCATAACAAGAGATAGATATTTGAGATGTATGAATGAAGTATTCTGGGAAATTAGGAATTAATATTCCCCCAGAAACCTCCACCAGACTAGAACATATTGTATTTTAAATTTCCTAAGCTGTGACAGTATACCCGATTTATTTTGCTATTTGAAATCTGTCAAAATAAAAGTGAATACTCTAATGTTATTCTTTACCATTTGACGTAAAAATCACAATACACGCAAATGTGGAGGCCATGCGTACAGTATAGGAAATCATGGTTAAACTATACAGATGAGATCCAAATGCAGAGGTGAGGCTGGAAAAATGCTTTGGAGAGGAGACAGTTTCAACAGCCATGATGTTAGAGGCTAGGCATTGTGAGTGTGTACTGCATTTGCCAGGTTCAATGTCATTGATTCGGGCACTTAAAGCTGACCAATACAACACTGTGTAATTTGGACATTATGATAGATTATTAACCCTGGGGAGATATAATAAATAAAAATAAAGCACTAAAATGCGGTTGTAAAGTGAAAATAATATGAAAATATCAAATATTTGCAATTTCTATTATATGTATTGCTATAAGCATTTAAAAGAAGGAATATCTAAAATACCTATTGATACTTAATTTGGCTTCTTTCTTTAGAAGCCAAAGAATATCTTTTATGAGATAAAATCTTGTTAATAGACAATATTAATATGTCACTCTCTAGTTAATTATGTGTGTTTACATGTATTCACTTTTTAAAATAGAAAATAAGAACAAATGTTAGCTACTTACTAAAATACTATCAATTAAAACAAAAAGACTATTCCTGCCAATGCAATCATTTTCTTGGGATTTGTTGACAACTTTTATTGAAGTACTACGAGTCTTTTATTTTCCTTTGTTTTATTCCCACATGAGGAAGCACCCACTGACCAAAAAGTTTTAGGACACCATTAACATTTCTTGTCACCAAGAGTATGAGCTATCCCTAAGAAAACATTTTATACTATGTCTCTCTCTTTGTCCAGGTCACATATAGATTTTTTGGATTACTGTAGAGTACATTCTGTTTTACTTGAAGGACAAGGGAAATTTACCCCAGTTCTCCTCCTTTTTCTAATTTTACTTTGTTGAACTTTATAGTTTCATCACAGTTAAAACTATCAACCAGAAATTATAAATTCAAACAAGAAGTGTGCATTGATGATTCTTTTGTATTAAAGGACTTTTTTATGCTGCTAAAATAATAGAAGAACTCAAAATGGAGTTTTATATTAAAGGGCATTTTTTAACCTCTAAAGGAATTTAAAAATCTCAAAATAAGAAACATAAAAATATTTCAACTCATTCCTTTCTTCTATCTCCATGATTTTATTACCCTTTCCAAATTTTTCTTTCTTTAATAATAATTGTACTGTTATAATCATTATTTCCTGGGGAAAACTGTCTGCTTGCTTTTAGCAAATTTGTGAAATGTCTCTGTCACAGTTTGATGATCCTCTGAAAGATGACAATTTTCTCCTTGTAGATAGATTCTGGAAGGTGTTTTTGGCATATAATTTGAGAACAAGAATCCTAGTACTGATGAACACACACACACACACACACACACACACACACACACACACACACACAGAATTTTCTTCTGTTTTAGTTTTTTTATCCCCAAATCATGATTATCAAAGTTATTATCATCTTCAGCTATCTATCCACCTACTCCCTCCTTTCTTCCTATAATTTTTTTCTATTTTTTTCCTCTTCTTTCTTCTTATTTGTATTTATAGTATAATGGTTAAGAATACAGTGTACAGCTTATTGTTTGATGTACTGAATTTGTTTCTTATTTAATATTATAGAAAAGCTAACTTTTATTAAGAGTGATTTCCTGGAAAAAGTTGATGTTAAAGACAATTAGCAGAATGTCATAGTCATTTGTCCTAATAACATATTCTAGTTCTCTCCTTAGCATATTGTTGTATTGCAGGTTAATTTTCTTTGAAGGAGGCATAACCATTGACTGCTTTGGCCAATGAATGATGGGCAGAAATGATGAATGTCGCTTCCTGTAGGAGCTTTAAAAACCTGTATATGGTTTTCTACCTCCCATTTCGTCTCTCAGTAGTGCTGAAAGCATATTTGGAGATGGAGCCTCCATCATCTTGTGTCCTTGAGTAACTATAAGGAAAATAACTTCCTTACTAATCCACTTTGGACATGTAGAGGATGAAATAACATTTTGTTTATAACGCTCTGTGTTTTTATGGAGTTGTTTGTTACACCAGCGTATCCTCTCCTACCCTGTCTGACAGAGAGGAACTGTACAATTTTGGCAGGCTCTAGAAGACTTGTCATTTCTCCAATCTCAAGGAAGCTACAATGTTTATCATGGGAGATGCCATCTCATTTGTAACATTTAAACATTACAAAGGAAGGAGCTTTACTTTTATCTCTTTTAGGGGTAATACGTTCTCTAGTTTGAATATAGCTTGCTCACATGAGATGACAACCTCCATGAAATATTTCTGATTTTTGAAATTTCATACATAATCTTCCTCTCCCAATTTTAAATATATCTTTCCTTCTTTACCTTCAGGATACATTATCTTCCAAATGCAAATGCCTTTGGGAAGGAGAATATTTTAAGTCTTATCAGTCATTTATACCTTAGTGAGTAAGGTATGTAATGAATTAGAATGTTTCCTAAAAATAGTTTTAGATAGTGGCAAAAATGGGGAAATGATAAGGGATCATGGCACCTGTCTGGCAAAAGGGAAAAGGACAAAGAGATTGCATGTTAAAGACAAGTTTTGCCTACTTCAAAAATTTTAGATGGACTGGTTCTTTGTTTAATACTCTAGTGTATGCCAAGATTAAATATAAGCTCTAGAGAAATTTTAGTCCTTGGCATTATAGAAGAATTAAATTACATTAATGCCTTAAAGGTTTCTAGAAACTCCTTGTTCTTCTAAACTGATTTGCAGGGGACAGAAAACTTGGGAAAGTCGTTTGATTCTTTTGATTGATTTTACCCATTTCTCACAGAGCAATGATAAATACATGTAATTCTGCTGACTGGTGAGATATTGATGAGTTGAGGTTTCTGAAGCTCATTGAGGTAGATGAAATGCATTCTAGCAGTGAAAAAGTACTACTTTTGCAATTGCATAGTGATATGCATATTTAAATGTGTTCCTCCCTACTTTTGCCTGACATGCTTCTTGTTAAGGACATAATAACTTTGGTAGAGTAAAACCTCATACAGTTTTAAAGATATTTCAAAAGTTTACTAATATTATACTTACCAGTATTCAGTGAAGTAGTAAAAATCTTGGCAAGTTTCAATTTTAGTGTTTTAGAGGGATGAACTCCTAATTTTTAAGTGGGTTGTAGTTCTTAAATTTTATTGGAAGCCAAGGTCAAATTTGACATTTAATGTTTGTCTTAAAGTGTTATGTAGGCAAAGTCTGGTATTACCACGTAAAAGTAGGAAACCTCCACTTTCTAATTCCTTCTGCATTTCTCAAACTGATAATAAAATCAGACTTTTGGATAATTAATGCCAATTATTTGCCAAGAGATTTAATTATAATATTAACATCTCTCAATGTACAATTCTGATCCATGAGCAACACGAAAATTCCGGTTCTATGTGCCCGTATCTGATTTAATTTTCTATAGTGTTTTCCATAGTGATATTAATTTTGGACTTTTTTCCTAAACTTCTTAGGAGAGATAGATCTCTTCCTTTGACTTAGATTTTTAGGAGGAAAGCTAAGTTTTTTCAGATTTAACAGCTTAGAAGTTTTTCATTAATTAATGATTGCCTTTAACTGGCCTACTTACTGCAAACAGAAAAGACATTGTCATAGGCATAAAGACCCTCAACATCCCATGTACAAAATCCATTGCCATTAAAAAGATTTTTACCAATAGCCTTTTATTTTTGAGACTTCAATGAAAACTATTTTTCTTTCTTTTTTGAAGAACTATTATGAGATCTTCTCCTCTACTAATTCTTTACTTGCAGAACTACTTTCTGAGTCCATTTCCAAAAGTGCGTTAGCTGCCATTTGGCAAACAGCATTTTTTTCTGCATTGTCTGTTACTATTATACACTTAAACATTATCTATTATCAACAATTGCCTTAGTGGCCAAAACATATTTGACTTTGGAAACCAAGACAATGTCTGCTTTTGTGGCATTTCTCATTCCAACATCCTGTGCCTGGCCAAAAGTCAGCTGTAGGAAGACAGTCCTTTTATTCCTGATACCTGTTTTCATTTTCTTCTTTATATACTGTCCCGTTAAATTACTCTTTTTGTTATGGATTAATTTAAACCATGGGTTGTTTATCTTTAAAAATTGATTAGACTTTGATCTTCTAGAGAGTAAAGACATGGAGTGTTTATCTTTGTATACTTAATGTCTGACAGATGGCAGGTATTTAATAGAAGCTTATTAATCAATGGATAAATAAATATAGCATTAGTTTTGATGGGAACATTAATGTAAAGAACATTAAGGCATAGTATTTATTATGTACTCTCTACTATGTGACAGGACCAATTCTAGGTAACTTGCACATGCTGATGGTATTTGGCCTATATTGCCATAGGTCTTATATCATTTCAGTGAATGACAGCTTGTTTCAGAAAGTTAGCACTTCAAAGTTTTGTCAGAGAGCTGCTTTCTGCATGATATGAACTACTTTGCCCATTTGCAACTTGGGAAACATGTGCCTGGAAATTAATGTGTTCATGAAGGCAGCATGAAACCAGTGACTGACAAGTACTGGAGAGTGTAAATACCATAGCTCTTTTCCTCTCTGCCTGAGAAACATCTGAAGCATGCATTTTACACAATTTTCAGTGTGTTAAAACTAAGACAGAACTACAGTACAAAGAAGAAAATGTTATGATCCAATTCCAAAATAAGCACATTTTTAGGAAAGAAGACAAATGAGGAAAAAATCTAGAATACAGTATAACAATTATCTATATGTTATATGGTTTTAACATATGGTAAATATTTTTCCAGTTTTAGTTTTGTGAAATTTGAAAATAATTCTTTTCTTAGAGATTTAATATGTATGTGGCCAAAATTTGTATTTAGTAATTTTTTCTCCACTTTGTCGGTTACAAAATAGCCACTTACATATTTTTCTGGGCTGTGTTTTAAAATTTTTATATTTAAACCTTTAAGGCATTTGAAATTAAATTCTTTAGAAGTAGAGGTATGGGTTTCTCTCTTTTCCATTCTCTTTCTGTCTCTCTAAACAAATTGTGAGATACTTATCCTAAAAGTATTTATCCAAAAATATATTAATTTCATTCTGATTAAAATACAACCTTCAACATGTGATCAATTTCTAAAAATTCAGACGGGTTTTACTTTCTATTATATATTGGTAGTAAGCTGTTTTAGTTAGTATAGTCTTATCCTGTGTTTGATATTTCATTGTTCAAATCCTTCTTCACTTTTTAAATTTTCAAAGTATTTTGGCTATGCTTTTTAATTCATTCTTCTTGGTAAATACTAACATGTGTACCCAATGAAATAAAACTAGAATTTTGATGGATATTATATTGAATTTGCAACATTTGGAGAGATTAAAAATATTAACGAATGCTTGTAAAAGAAATATGCGTAAAGTGTCCTCAGTTCATACACATACACACAAGAGCACTGAAGTCTGTATCTTTCAAGGAAAGTTATAAAGAGGAGGCCACGTATGATCTAGACTTTGAAGAGAGGAGAGTCCTGAAGGAGGACATTCTAAGCTGAAGAAAGTGAGAATGTATTATAGTAAAGCTTGAAATTCAGACTCAGATTTAGTTGAGAAGACATTTATGAGTAATCCCAGAAACTTTGGAGTTAAAATGTAGGCAGTAGGGAATTTTTTATTATTATAAATAAAGGGAATAAAATTTAGAAAAATCGCACATTTAATCACTTCAGTGATTAGTGCTTAGGATAAGTCCATCAGCAAACAGATATGGATCCTGGTCTCTGTGAGCCTTCTTTCCAGTCAATGATTGAAATTAAACAGAAAGCCTGATAGGTAATGAGGCCTATGGAAAAAAGAACAAGCTGAGTAGGGTGAGGAGAATAAAGGGTGTCAGTGGGGGAAGATGGGGGAAACAAGAGAATGGTGCCATTTTAGACAGGTCAGGGAAAACAATGGGAAGCTGATATTCCACAAAGTTAAAGCAGGTGTGTAGGACTAGGACAGTGCTTGTGCATGTGGTGTGTGTGTGTGTGTGAGTGTATGTATGTAACAAAGATAGAAGGAGAGCAGGTAGAAGGTCTTTGCAGCAGTCCAGGTGAGAGATGAGGTTAGCTTTGACTCAGGTAATAGCAATGGAAGTTGGATGAAGCAGATACATTCCAGGTGGGTTTGAAGGTAAGCTCACAGGAGGTACTGATGGTTACCTTGAAGGGTATAGAGAAAGAGAGGAGTGAGCTGGAGGGATGAAGATGGTGTTAATGTAGTTGGGGAAGGCTGCAAGTGGTGAGTGGTTGGAAGAGAAGATTTTGGTTGTCTGCAATACATGAAAATGCAAAAATAGAGTAGATTGGATATATGAGTATGGAATTCAAGAGAGATATCAAATCTGGAGATATGACCATAAGAGTCATTAGCATATAGATGATATAAAGTCATGAGAGTACATGACATAGCCAAGGTAATGAATATAGCTAGGGCAGGGGAAAGAAAAGGCTGAGACTTAGGATATTTCACTGCTAATAAATTAGAGAAAAGAGGAAACAGTAAAGGAGACTGAGAAGAAATAATGATATAGGAGAAAAATTGAATCTGTACTGTCCTGAAAACTCATAAAAGGGGCATTAAAGGAGAAGAGAATGATCAAGCATACACTGCTGATGGGGAAAGTAAGTTGGGAATGAAAACCGACCATTTCATTGGCAACATAGATATCATTGGTAATCTTACAAGGGCAGTTATGGTGCTCTGGTAGAGTGCAAAGCCTGATTGGAAGGGGCTTAAGAAAAACGGGAAAAGAGGATTTGAAGACAGTGAGTATTGATAGCTCTTTTGAGTTTTTCAGAAAGGGCCCAAAGCAATGAATGGAGTAATATCCGATGGGAGAAATAGGGTCCAGAGAATGTTATTTGTTTTCCTTCAGGGGGGAAGAAGAACACTTGCTTGTATTTTTAAAGGAAATGACCTGGTCGAGTCAATGTTTGTAGGTAACAGGTGAGAGAAGGGCATTGCTGGGTGATGTTCTTGGGTAGTGAGAGAGATGGGATCTGGTATAAATGTAGAGGGCTATTCTCTGCATAAGATGACATATAATTCATCTATGATAAATGAGAGTATTTTGGTACAGGTACAGTGAGTGGGTAGACATGGTGGAGGATGGAGAATGGCAGGGATAGGTGACAGAGGCACTTGAAAAAAAAAGAAGAATGGGTAAAACTCACATAGCATTTACTACATATCTGGCATCATTTGAACAATTTACTTCTATTATTTATTTAATCCTCATACTAGCCCTGCTCTAGGTACTATTATTTTCCCTGTTTTTCAGTTGAGGAAACTGAGACAAAGAGATGTGAAGTATTTTAACCAAGGTGCCATAGCTAGAAAGAGGTAGAGCTGGGATTTAAGACCAAATCAGTCTGACTCTTAACCAAGTTCCTGCAGTCAAGCACTTTGACACATTTCTTCTTTGTGAGAAGAATTTTAGGCATAGAATGACCAGCACTTGCCCATTTAAATGTGAGGAGAAAGGATACACTCTCAGAAACAAAGCGTTTTTTTCTTTGTTGTTGTTGTTTTTATGAATCATGAGAAGATGTCTTGCCTATTTCTTTGTCACGTGATTAACTGAAATGCTTCTTGCAGGGAGTCTATAAACATCAATCAGGTAAAGACAGAAGATAGGATTTAAATTGTATCAGTTATTTATAAGATTTCCCTTATTATTGTCATAAGGGAGCAGATAATTTGTGGTAAAATTATTTTGTGGCAAGTAGTATACTAATACTAAAAGTTTGATTTATAAACTATTTTTGAAATGAAAACTATATTTTATTAGAAACAACATGCATATATTTTTTTAATCAACTCTTAAGTTTAGCGGTACATGTGCAGGTTTGTTATATAGGTAAACTTGTGTCATGAGGGTTTGTTGTATAGATTATTTTGTTGCCCAAGTATTAAGACTACTGTTCATTAGTTATTTTTCCTGATCTTCTCCCTTGTCCAACCTTCCACCCTCTGATAGACCCCAGTGTGTGTTGTTCCCCTCTATGTGTCCACATGTTATCATAATGTAGCTTCCGCTTATAAGCGAGAACATGCAGTATTTGGTTTTCTGTTCCTGCATTAGTTTGCTAATGATAACGGCCTCCAGCTCCATCCATGTTCTGGCAAAGGACATGATTTTATTCCTTTTTATGACTATATAGTATTCTAAGGTATATATGCACTACATTTTCTTTATCCAGTCTACCATTGATGGACATTTAGGTTGATTCCATGTCTTTCCTCCGTGAATAGTGCTGCAGTGAACATATGTGTCCATGTGTCTTTATAATAGATTGATTTATATTCCTTTGGGCATATACCTAGCAACAAGATTGCTGTTGTTGGATGGTGTTTCTGTTTTTAGGTAGAGAAATTTCCACACTTTATATAAAATATAGAAGCAATAGATACAAATGTAAAATCATATTATAACTACCCGATTGTACCACCATTAAGAAATAACTAATATTAACAAATGGATGCTTATTCCTTCAGGTGTGAATATGCATCCATGTGCATGCTTCCAACTTTTGAAGCCCACATAGTAATACAGCTTTAAATTTACCTTCTGAATCTCACAAATATATTTTATACAAATATATTAAATATGCTCAATAGAGTGTATCATACAAATGTATTAAACTCTAATTCAATCTAAAGTATTTTCTAGTGAGTTAAAATCCCAAATATTTTCTTTTCTTACAATGTTTCTGATATGAATGTTGTTTATTTCTAATACTAATCCAAATCATTGATTTGCACTTAATTATTTACTATTTCGAATCACCTTAGGAGATTTAGATATATGAAAAAATAACCAGAAAAGGTAAGGTGACTAAAAAATGTACTATTGATAGTGACAGAACAATTCTTTAAATTAATAACTTTGAAGTTGTTATGGAAGATATACTGCTGAAATATTTTCACATAACCTCCACTTCTTTACAAACACAAATGTCAATTTAGTTACACAATATTTAGAAAACAAAGGCAAGAACACATGGACACAGGGAGGGGAGCGCTACACACTGGGGTCAGTTTGGGGGAAATAGGGGAGGGAGGGTGGGGGGTGGGAAGCTGGGGAGAGATAGCAAGGGGAGAAATGCCAGATGTAGGTGATGGGGAGGAAGGCAGCAAATCACACTGCCATGTGTGTTCCTATGCAACAATTCTGCATGTTCTTCACATGTACCCCAAAACCTAAAATGCAATAAAATAAACAAATGGGAAAAAAAAAAAAAGAAAAAAAAAGAAAACAAAGGCAAGAGAAATCTGAATGTAACCTTCACATGAAACTTTAGTAGCTTGCATAATGCCTTGCTTTGTATATTTTTTAAAAATATGGATAAAACAAGAGAGTTGTGTAATGTTACAAGAATGAATGCAGAGTTTGACAGCATGAATTACAGGGTGGAAACAAAGTCATATCTTTCCAGTTTAAGTTCCTGTGGTGCCTAATACACAAAATGAGACCTCTTTATCAGTTTTATTCCTAAAGACAGTGGGTATCCTGTATTCATGTCACTTAAAAATACAAACTACATTTGGATATAAATAATAATAATGAAAAGGAACTGCTTAAGCTGAACTGTATATGTGAAGATAAACTATTCTTGGACAAGATAAAAATTATCCTGGAATCACTTTAAGAGTAAAATCATATGTAAGAAAAATGTGATTATAGAAAATATGGGAAATGTAATGGCCTTAAACAAAAACTCAAAATCTATTAATACTCTAAACAAACGTGCAATTATTAAAATTGAAAAAAAAATGGTGCAGGCCAATTTTTTGAAGAAATGTTTATTGTGAAGCATAGCATGTTGCAATAAATGTAGAATCTCAGTCCATTTTGATAACAATCATATACTGCTTGTGTATATTCTGGGAAGAACTGTTAATTATGGAGCAACAATGGGACCAACAAGAGCTTTTACTGTGGCCACAGTATTGTGGAGTAGTTTTGTAGGAGTGCTCTTTCTCAAATTAGTGGCATATTTCAGATAAAGAAAGGAAGTCGTCTTAACTTGAAACTGCTGTGTCATTTCTTCTTCCTTAACTGAAATTCCAACTATGGTTCAGGAAATGCCCTAATGAGCCACTTCTCTTTTCTCTTTCCTCAACTAAGTGGATTCCAACCAGCCCTAAGTTTTCATTACTCACAGCTAGATCGTTTACTTTGGTTGTCTCTTCTGGCATGGTGCTCTTGCTATGGGAAGAGAGATGATAATTTGGTGCTGTTTGTAGAGGTGATAACACTGATAAAATCCAGTCATTGCTGGTAGGTAATTAAACTGGCAGGTTAATTTTCTGTACTTTAAACAAACTAGGAAGACAAACTAATCAATACTTGTTTTTATTTTGATATGTGTGGCTTGCTTATAATTTCATCTTTTATGTTAACTAGGTATCAGGATATTTGAGTAGTCAAGCTGTGATTTGCTATTATTTAGGGGAAATATGTCTGAAACTCTATGTCTTATTTTAATCAAGATCTGGAAATCACTGTTTTAGTTCATGATAACCAAAGTGATTTATTCTTTCAGTTTAATATTTTCAGCTATTTACTAAATTGGAACATGATTCAACATTTTGTTGCCTCTTACATATGTTACTTTATGAGTAAATATTAATTTCTGTTTACATTTGAGTAATATCTATTTTACTGGCTTTTAAAGGTAAGAAAATATGAGTTCTATTCTTAGCAAAATAGCATCATATGGCATATTAGTATATATTGTTTTTTTTAAACTAAAAAAAAGTTCTAATATTTTATGCAGATGTGGATCAAAATAGCTTGTATAGAAGATGTCAAGTATCTCAATGCAATAACTTTTTTTTTTTTTTTTTGAGACAAAGTATTACCCTGTTGCCTAGGCTGGAGTGCAATGGTGAAATCTTGGCTCACTGCAACCTCTGCCTCCTGGGTTCAACCAATTCTCCTGCCTCAGCCTCCCAGGTAGCTGGATTACAGGAGCATGCCACCACGCTTGGCTAATTTGTTTTGTTTTGTTTTATTTTGTTTTGTTTGTATCTTTAGTAGAGTCAGGGTTTCACCATATTGGCCAGGCTGGTCTTGAACTCCTGACCTCAGGTGACCTGCCTGCCACAACCTCCCAGCAATAACCTTTTTTAAAGTAATAGTTTTCAATTGTAATAATTAAAAGAGTTGTAGTAGAAACTTTAAGATTAAGATATATATGAAGATATTTACACACATGTACATACATACATGTGCTGTATATATACATTTACTTATATAAATGATGTATAACTTCATATTTATTTGCATAAACTATAACTCCTACTTTCAATATTGTTTCAGAATATTTCATTTGGAATATGCATTTTAAGTGAAAGAGAAACCTGAGGTAATTTCAAATTCATTTTGGGTAGTTTATTATTTATGAGAAACTTCATTGAACTTTAAGAGTTTAAAGTAACCTTCATGATTATTTCCTATTCAAAAAGTATGTCAGCAAAGCAAAGTGAAACAGAGTATGGAGTTTATTATCAAGATTAGACAATTCTGCTTCATTTCTATTTTAATTTGAGTGTAGCAATACATGTTCAAGTATCTTTTAAATTTATGCTTTCATTTTTGATGGAAGCTACCTAAGTAGGCTAAACTTTAAGATCTCTTTTTAAGAATTTTCATTAAAAAAATTTTTTTTAGCTCTAAAACAAATGGAATACATATAATTTTCATGTATATTTCCTTGGTTTGGGTTATTACTACTTTTTTTTAAGTTTTCAGTTTTATTTCAAAACAGTAGAATGGTTCAATGTAGTACATTTTGTTGAAGTGAAACTTGGAGTTCACGTCAAAAATGAAACAAGCTGAAAAATGTTTCTTAAAAGTCAGCTTAATTTTAATAACTGTGGCACAGGATTTGTTTTAAGCTCTAGATAGACCAAAATAATTGCAATATATTTAAATAGGATGTAAATTTTTAGCATGGTGAAATTTTCAGCAATAGTACTAACTTATACAGTGGAAGTAAAACAGTTTTGAAAACAGTTGTTTGAATAGTCGGAAAGGAGAAATAAGGAAAGAAGAAACTGAAAGAAACAAAATATTCTTACACAATGGTTTTAGATAAACTAGTGAAATATAACTCAAATGGAATCATTATGGCTATTGATAAAATATTTTCCATAATAGTTGAAAAGGAATCACTTGATCTTTTATAAATTATTGTACCAATAAAGCTATCTGACTTCCAATTAGACATTCTAGACTCTTCAAGGAGATGAAAACTCTTAAGTAAAAAATACTGGATTATGATATGGAGTGCTAGCAGATCCAGAAAGGTGGTGTTTACACATATATTGCAATTTTGAACTATTTGTCACCAAAACAAAACACATGCATAGTGCAAAGCGTGGTTCCTGCTCAGGCTTTGCTGGGGTGTTTAAGAAGAGTCTGGGAGGCATAGAGCAGTAGGAATGACAATCATCTGCAAAGTCATAGCCTATGAAGAGAGGGGTTAACAGTTGTCTTGTAGGAAAAGAAAAACAAACAGCAAGAAACTAATTTTCAAAAGCATTCCTTGTTATATAGAATTGTGAATGCCAGCTAATTAGAGAAATCTGTAGAATTCTCTGTTTGGAGATTTATAAAAATTTGGCAGACAAAACTTTGCCTATGAGAGGTTAGCTGATGATAGATGGTTTTGTGATTCCATTAAATTGTATTTATTGGAGCATAAAAAGTCTTGGCCTTTACACACCAATAAGCAAAAAAGCATAGAAGAATATTAGAGGTAGTTTATGCTAAATGTTAGGAAAATTGGGAGAATCTGTATAATTGAAAAAGTGAAATAGTAAGATGGATGTAGAACACCCTCAGTGACCAGGTTTAAGATTGGATTGGTCAAGGAGAGAAAACTCTTCTTCCCAGTTTTTCAGTTGCTCTCAGGAAATAGAGGGAAGTTGAGCCTAGTGATCTTAAAAACCTGTTAGGTTTTCGTTTCTCTTTTCTATTTTCAGGTTTGAAAGAATAGGTGAGAATTCGAAAATAGATCTAAAAAAAAGTAATTGAGAAGAGAGTCTAGGACATATAGATGGAGTTTTAATAAGGTTTCTCATGCCTTCTAACGTTCCTTCCTAAGAGTTACCATGGAAGGGTGTTTTCAAGTCGTCTCTCTTCTTGAAACATTCGTTCTCTGTTTGCCACTGAGCCAGAGACTTCTTTATACCCCGCTTCATTCCCTTCTTTATTTCTTCCTTGCACAAACATGTTTCCAGTGCTCACCTTCCTTATATGTATTTCCACTCAAATAAGAATGTGAGCCTGCACATTTAAAAAAAGTTTTTTGAGACAGGGTCTCACTCTGTCACCAAGGCTGGAGTGTAGTGGATTGATCAGGACTCACTGCAGTCTTGACCTCCTGGGCTGGAGAGATCCTCCCACCTCCATGCTCCCTAGTAGCTGATACTGCAGGCGTGCACCACCATGCCCAGCCAAGTTTCTGTTTTGTATTATTTTGTAGAGATGGGGTTCTTGCCATGGCTGGTCTCAAACTCCTGGACTCAAGTGATCTGCTTGCCTCAGCCTCTCACAGTGCTAGAGCTACAGGCATGAGCCACCGCACCTGGCTAAGCCTGGACTTTCTGTTCAATCAAATGTTTGGCTATATTACGTTTCTCATGTGCAGCACTCATTCTATGCAGCATCTTTCCCCACTCTCCAAAACTCTAGGCCAGTACCTGCTGTATTATTGACAATATCTCTATACACAGGTATTGATCCCTGCCAATGTTTGCAGAGAACTTCTCAGCGGCTAATATGTTTACACTCTGTTCCCTTTGATCCTGTACAGATTCAAATGGATTTGAAGACACTGAACCATCTGAGGTCTGCAAAAGAAATTTTGTCAGCAGTATTTTCACCACTAGACTTTCAATTCTGGTAAAATTCTAGGCTTCTTCTTAGTAACATTTGGCTAAGAGGCATCTGGTCTTTAAGTAATAGTCTTTAGTGTTTCTCCGCATTTAGCCAATCACTTTTCCTCTTCTATAGCTTATGACTGTCCTTCACATGGGCAAGGCAATTTTTATGTGATGGATGATCTGCTCTTTTCATCAAAATTGCACCTACTGTTAAAGATTTTTCCGTGGACGTATTCAACCTTCTTTACTTTGACTTTGCTTTCAAATTTTAAAACATCTATTGCTTTTGTTGCAAACAATCATTTTTCTCTATTAGCCCTTCTAACAGTGTTTGGAAAACTCTGTGAATATCCACTTTTAGAGTGGGAATAAGCTAGTGGATGAATCTTCCCAGTGACATGACTGACAACACCATTTTCTGGAGAAGGAAAACAATACGTGATTTTACCTTGTTTAGTAATTTAGTTAATATCTATTAAGTTAGTTAAGATGGAGGTATGTAAGTAGAGGAGGAGTGTACCTGGTGTGGTACTAGGTTCTGAGGATGCTAAGATGCATAAGTTATGGTGCCTGTCAATGAGCAGTTCAGGCATTTCAACAATTAATTACAGAGACAAATGTTACAATAAAAGCATATATGAATTATCTGCTAATCTGGAAAGGGTTCAAAGAGATGAAGGCTGAAGCATATCTTTAAAATGAATGAGCTATTCTTTAGGCAGGCAAACACATTGGGACAAAAGGTCAAGTGGATTGAAAGACTATAGAATGTGCAGACTTGTGAAAAGCACAGCATATTCATGGGTCTTTGATTAGAAGTGGAACCATTGTGTGAAATAACATGAATAAGGCTGGAGAGTTAAGGTGGGGGCAGACCATGAACAGCTATACTTTTAGGAGTTGTTTGGTTTTACTCAGAGGAGGAGCTTGATTTAATTATGTTTTAGCAGGATCTCTAAGGCCCTGATCAGTTGGAAGACACATTAGAGGGTGAAAGACTGAAGTTACTAGTTTTAAATTTTTGTTGATAGCGTATTCCTGTATCTGATTTAAAATAGCAAAAATGACTGTATGTGGTGACTCTGGGTAATACCTTGCAAAATAGTTGCATCTTTGGCAAGAACAGAGATGCTGAAAAGATGATAGAATGCGCTTCATAAGAAAATTGAAGGTGATGTACTACATTTTTCACTGTAGCAATAATCACTTGAACTTAACATGGATTAGCAAACCAGTGGACTGAGCAAATATTTACAAGTGATTCAGTGATTTCTTTGTGGTTGCTTCATTTGATAGAATACACTCTGAAATGGGAAGTCAGAAGTTCAGCATTTTTAGCTTGCTACCAACTTGACATGTGACTATGAATAAGTCTGTGTGCGTGTGTGTGTGTGTGTGTGTGTGGGGGTGTGTGTATTTCCTGAAGATTTCACGTTGAATTAATATCTAGTGTGGAGAGTGAAAGGCTGGGGCTGGGCCTGAGGGTGAAGGTTGAAGTGTCTGGTGGTGCTTAAATCTAGGTCTGCTGTATCTGAAGAGCAGCTCTGAATTTACTCTTGAGAAATCAAACTTGGATTGGATACAGGAACTCTAAGATTGGAAATCTAGTTCACAGTGCAAAGAAAGGACCTCTCTCCTCCTTCCTTTGAGGGCCTTGATCCCACATTTCTAAAAGATTTTCAGAGTACAGAGCATAACAATAGGCCAATGTCTCATATGTCTGGCCTTGTTTTCCTTAATATTTTGTCCTATTAAAACAGCCTCAGAGAAGTCTGCCTTAGGACAGAGCTTTTTAGAAAAAAATGAAGTAGAGAATAAAGCAACTCCTTGCATAATTTGAGAAGTAGCTGTTAATTTGCCTTTTCTTCACAGGACATCTCTAGTGTTCCATATTTTCTTAAAATGTATTGCCAATTCATTTGCATCTCCATTTGTTTTTATATGAAACACTGGTTTTACTGAGCTGTTTCTAAATTCACTTGGATTCAGGCCTATTGGACCACACTTAGTGTGATATGTGACAGCTGATGAACAGTTGCTTAAGGGGTATTTGTCTAAAGATGAAACAAACAAACAACAGCAGCAACAACAACCACAAAATAGCAAGCAAAGATATTCTGGAATATGATAGAAGATGGAAATAATGTATAAAATAAATGGGTAAGGCAAAATTTCAAGTCCTCTACTTATCGGGGGGACAAAAGAAACCCTGAATGCTGAATACTCTTGCTTGAGTAGAATTCATTTTAGAAGAGTTGTATTGAGTATCAAAACCAGTATATTTTATGAAATATTCTCCTCTTCTTTAAAACAGGTGGTAATAGGAAACATCGATTGGGCTCTCCTCACATACTAAAGACTTTAACGTGTATCATGTAATTTAAGTCTGATAAGACACTTGGGGCAAGTGCTGTTGTTTTCAGTGTTCAGAAGAGAAGAGTGAAATTTGTGAAGGATAAGTAACTTTCCTAAGGTGAAAGCTGAACAGTGAGCAATGATTGGCCAAGGATTTAGACCTAGGTCTGTATGCTGTTTAGACCCAGATGGATTGTGCAATCTTTTCTTGGACCCTTTTAAATTTAAACTTTATCTTTGTTGTTCTCTTTGATTGATTTTGAACAAGATCCCATCTCTATAGAACAGAAGGGGAAACAGGTCAAGAGAGAAGGGTGGGAGAAAATCAGAAAGCATGGTTTTGCGAAAAATGGTTTCTAGGCTTACACATGGATAATGAGGCCTTTGACTGTATTAAATTTGCAAAAATAGCAGTTGCAGAGGTAATATGGGACCAGAAAAGATGGCTCTATTTCATAAAAGAAAGGGGCAAAGTGAAGAGACTCATTAATGTCGAAGCAGAAGATGGATAACCAGTGACAAATATCAAGTAGATTTGCTTCAGTTTGGTCAGAGAAAGGTCATTGATTATTTTTGGTTAAAATGGTTCACAGAGGCCAGGTCTCCACTAAAAAAGGGAATTAATTGCTTCCATTTCCCACTAATTGCCTCAACATTTCCCTTTGCTTTGTCATTGGAGATTTGGTCAAAGAGGCGAAAAGTCAAAAGTCAGAGTGTGATGGAATCTACATAAAAAGGGAATCTGAGGAGACCAAATTATGGCATTTGGTGTAATAATGATAATGATATTTAGCATTTTTCCCTGGGAGTGCTGTGGATTTTTAGAGCCCTTTTCAATCTTTAATCAGACCATAGGGCACATTTAAAAGAGTTCACTGTTTTTATTTCCATCTGGAGGATATGGCATCACAGAGAGATGAACTGACCTAGGGCAAGTCTCTTGAGATGTTCGTGCTGTATGTTAGATTACACCCTCTGAGGGTGAGTTTTAGCTGGAAGCCTAGGTTCCTTCTAGAGGTTCGATTCATTCATGCTCCTTCAGAGTCTTTAGCTTTTTTTGCACAATACTGTAAAAGAGTATTATCTCTATCTATGACTGAAAAATCACCCAAGAAAACAGTATGAAATTATTTTGATGTCACAAGAATTTCTCAGTTTTCAGGATATTAATTGATGCTTGAACCATTTTCAAATAACAAACCATTCTATCTTTATTTGCTGAATTAATTGGTCTTTGAAATCTTATATACCTCTAAGTCCTTTAAAATAGGTGAGTCTTATCTTTCAGATTTTTAAAAATTGTTTTGAAATCCAAAGTGGCAATGCAGAAAGTGGAAATAAGATTGGTTTCTGGATGTGCTAGATCAGCGTTAAATTATTCTAGTTCTTGTGATTTACTTATAATAACTTTAGAGGCCTAATAGACAAATGTCTCTCTTTAGGAAGTCATGAACCTACAATATAAACCACTCTTTTTTGCTGGAAGATCCATAAATTTGTTATTGTTAATTAGATATTTGTTATATTATGGGCTCTTAGTAGATTTTAAAGCAAGCCAGTTACATTTTAATTTTAAATCAGCTCTGCCATTAATCAGGTGTTTGATCCCAGACAGGTTATATAATTTGATTGAAACTCAGTGTCTTCACTTGTAAAACTGATCTACCTCACAGAGTTTCATGGTTATTAAATAACAAAGGAAGGGTAAAGTGTCTAGTTCAATGCCTATATAGAATAGTGACCTGGCAACTTTAGCCTGTATTCTTTTTAGTGCTGTTTTTTTTTTGTTGTTGTTTTTTTGGATGGGAAGTCTTGCTCTGTTGCCCAGGCTGGAGTGCAGTGGTCAATCTCTGCCCACTGCAACCTTCGCCTCCCGGGTTCAAGTGATTCTCTTGTTTCAGCCTTCTGAGTAGCTGGAATTACAGGCGCCTGTCACCACGCCCAGCTAATTTTTTGTATTTTTGTAGAGATGGGGTTTCGCCATGTTAGCCAGAATGGTCTCGAACTCTTGACCTTGTGATCCACCCACCTCAGCCTCCCAAAGTGCTGGGATTACAGGCGTGAGCCACTGTGCCCAGCTAGTGCTGCTTTTAAATAAGTTATGAAGATACTAAAGATAAAACTGTTAATTAAAGCAAAACTTAAATATAAGACACCAGTAAAAAAGAAGTCCTGTACATTACAAAATACTATATTTGAAAAAGATGCTCTCATAGTTATGGTGAACTTGACCTGGACCATACCTCTCCATAGCAAGTGTTCCTTACCCTACCTTGTTGAAATGATTTTAATGACATTTCACCACTTAGTAATCAAAATAACTCTGGGAATTGAGTTGTTTAATTTTATTCATTTCAACGATAAGGCTACTTAACAAACAGGGAAGGAAATATGTGGCTCCAAGGTATATAGCTTGTCAGTAGGAGCCCAGGTTTGAAACTAGGTGGGCTAATTCCAAAATCTGCAATTTTCGCTGCTGCTCAGACAATGCTTTTTAACACACGTTAGACTGCATTTCAAGGTTGTCATTTGTGAAAGCTGAGAAATTAAATTGCCTTCATCCTCATTTTTAAATTAAAGGGATTCTTAAAATTTCTGTTTCTCCTGACAAAAATGGCTATTTACACTGAGAATGGAAAACCACTGTCAACAGTGGCATCAATGTCATCAAACCCTCCACTGGGTTCTTTTGTGTCTTTTTTATAAATCTCCATTTATAAAAAGATTGCCCATTCCCTTATCCCCTCCTTGTTAGAGGACAGATGTCTCAGTCTTGTAACCGGGACATGTCAAGAGCTGGGCACGCAGGTGCTTCCCTAATGCTTCTCTCCTGGCCACCCTTTATGCTTGCACCTTTCATAGCTCTCAGGCAGGGCCAATAAGCCTGTTCTCCCCAGTGCTGAAACTGAGGACCAACTCTGAGGGGAGCCCTTATTGTCAAACGAGTTGCTCACAACTTTCTTGACTTGTTTCTCTTAAACAATATAACCTAATAAAACTCTCCTCAAATATATAAACAGGGCGCACCTACTAAAACAGGAAGAGCTAAAACTGTATATATTGAAAACCTGGTTTGACTGTTCTGATTAACTTGACTGCTCAAGTCAATCAAAAAGTAATCACCAGTTAAGCAAACCATTTTGACAGATTTTGGCCCACTGACTGCTTATTTCTTGGCTTACCTGTCAGGTTGAAGTGGTCAGATTGACTGGAGATGGTTTAACTGGAAAATTTAACTTTGGAGGACGTGGGTGTCTGTATACCAGAATCTACTTTAAATAACTTTATTTGAAATCTATACCTATTTTTTGGGGACCAGTGAAAAAAGTTTGAAAGTGACATATTGCAGCATTTGACTTTCTGGAGTGAGATGTCTCTTTGCTTGCTAGAGCTGACAATATATTTATAGGCTACAACACCATCACATTTTTCCCCTGTGCACATACAGAGTTCAATAAGTTTGAAACTCTACCTTAATGTGCATTGCCTAATAAGGCATTATTTCCTTACTCTTCTGAAGCATTGGTAATAGATATATAACAGCAAATGACTTCTCAGATATGGGTTACCATTTCAGTCATTTTTAACCTGTGGTAGGCAGAGTTGACCTTGTCTTTAATGGTAATTATTTTAAAGAAGAAGCTATGAGAGAAAAGAAAAACAAAATGCCAAACAAAACCATTTATGAGAGGAAGGAGAATTTGGCTGGAATTATTATTTGCATGACTTTTTAAAAGGAAATGCTTTTATGTATCAATTCTTATGTTCCTTTAGAAAATTTACTTTCATATAAGCTCCCAGGTTTGGGCAAGACAAAAATAACACCATAAGGATGGAAGGAATAATTTATTCTCACGTTGTACTGTTGGATTTTATGAGGAGAACATAATGAGGTTATTGTCTGTTGTAAGCACGTTTTTATAAAGTCTGTTTTATGTTGGCTGAATATTCTAATGTATTCATATTGAGAGTTTGAAATATCCTGTTATTGTTTGAAAGTCTTATTCATGTGCTCCTCCTTAATTTGCCTAAAATTTTAACTTTTCCTGTGAATATGTTTTCTAAATGTTCAGAACTTAGATGCTATCTCCTGTACTTTAAAAACAATAAATCTAATGGTAAGATTAGATAGATTTTAGGGCCAGAGTGTCAGTAATCACTTTAAAGTAATGACACTTTTCTTAAAATTGCTAAGCAGTCATATTTTCTCTTAGAGTCATTTTATGTATTATATTTAAAGTTTTTTTGTGTGTGATTAAGACAAGTAAAGAAGACAGGTTAGCTTTGCTTTGCAGGTTTATGGTTTCTAATTCTATTACGATTGTTTTTTAGCAATGAATCCCTTTGACCTGAATAAAAGAGAAAACTAAATTCAGTCCCATAGTTTAAAGAATGCTATACGAGGTCACTGGGGTATATATTTAAATTTTATATGTTCTTTACATTATAGAATCATTATTAATAATGTTTCAGTGGTCATCCTGATGCTTCAAATCTTTTACACATTCAGAACTATTTTCTTATGTTTTAAAAATGTATTGTCCAAATGTATCTCCCTAGCAGCAACTCAAGCCTGTTGGATTGCTCCCTCCTCTTCACTAGGTATTCTCATTCAAATTAATAATAATAATAATAATAATAATGATAATGTTAATTTGACAAGCAAAAGCTTTGTTTTAATAATTATTAAGTGATTAGGAACAAAGACTCAGTAGTGAAGAGTGAGTGTGTATATTGCTTTCCTTCAGAGGTCCTTAACCTAGCCTCTGGCTCCACTTTCTCAGGCATTATGTTGTAGGTAGAGAATAAGGCGGCTCACCTCACTGGCTTGCTGTGAGGATTAAATGAAGCAAGGCAGGTAGAGCTCTAAATAACATGCCTGACGCATAGCAAACTTTCAGTACTTATTAGCAATTTATGCTATTATTATTAATATAATTTTTAAAATTGAGTTCACCAGAATACAAGTAAGCAGACTTGGTTTGATTTTTAAATTAAGCAAGCTATTGAAGTATCACACAAGCTGCTTAATCTCTCTGAGCCTTAGTTAGCTCATCAATGAAATGCATCAAATAAGGAATCCTAATCAAAAAGGATCAAATAAGAGATTATAGAAGGGATTACATGAGCCAATGGTTAAGAAAGTGCTCTGTAAATAGCAAAATGTTGTATGGGTGTCTTCTTATCTGTTCTTTTCACTGTTCTCTTTGGATTCTATGCCAGTCACCTGCTTCTTTTATAATTTTGTAGCTGTGTATTAAAATATTCAGTTTCAATAATAGAGAACACTCACATAAATTGTGTCACTGATGGTGAAAGATATAAAATGATGGAAGCATTTAGAAACCAAATTATCTGTGCAATACATCACTGATTTTTTAATTTAGTATGATGAAAACATTACCCTTAAAGTTAAGAAGGTGGCTACCATTTTGTCGTTGTGAGCTAGTCTATAAGCCTTAAGAAAGTGGACTAAAATAATGTTGGACACCACAGCTTTTGGGGATAATTTCCCATTGAGAAAAGGAAGTATGATTGGTAGACAAGTTTACCAATAAATCTTTTATGGTAGAATATACAAGCATGGACATTCATGAGACCATTGAGTTGTTTCCTTAGAGAGTTAGTGAGCAATTGAAGGGAAAGATGAAATTGTTGCAAAAGTTAACAAGGGTAGATTGAGCAATGTCTTGTTTCCCAGGCTCAGGAGCTTTCAGAGTGATCCACTGTTTTTGCCTGGACCATAGCTCTCAGCCTTCCCGATCTCTTGCTCTCTCACTCTCTATACATTCTCTTTGGTTTGATGGAGTCTTCTAATCCGTTGGCTATTTTTTTCCCTCACTTTTTGGCCTGGCCATTGCTCCCTTCTACATACAGACTTTACCCTTTCTTGTGATGATTAAATCAGTTCTCATAGTTAGAGTCACTTCTTGCCCTGTTGTTCTGTTTTAACTAATTTTCCATGACCAGTGCATCCTATCAGCTCAGCCTCCAGGCTGCTGTGGTAGAAGATAGTCCCACGACAACATGAAGATTATTGCTTTTACAAAACGGTGGGTGGCCTTCCATCTCAGTTGGGGTCTCTACCCCACCCGACTGGCATTGTTCTAGCCCGTTATCTTCCATTCCATTTGGTATATTTAGTGCATTTGACTTCTCTCAATCTCATACCTCATCATTTCTCCCTATACACTCAATAGACGAATTTGCCTGCAACTTTACTGAGAAAATCTAATAAAAAAAATCTTCAGCCTCCTCTCCAGGAATCTAAAATACCTTTATCAGCCTCAACTCTTTTTTTTTCCTCCTCTTTCACAGAAAATGAATGATCCTACCAAAGCTAGGTTCCTTGTGTTAGGTCTCACTTATACGTGTTTTTTCAGTCACTTAATCAATCACCCTTTCTTGCTTGTATCTCCTACTTCTCTCCAAGTAACGTGTTAGGCTGTGTGTATAAACTTGGTCAAGTTTCATTTAAAAACATACATGCACTCACATTCATCCATTAACCCTGGAGACTGTCTGTAATAACTAAAGTCCCCAATATTTCTTTTCTGATTATGATCAGACATTCTGAAATCTTTAAAGCGGATGGAGAGTATGAACTCTGGAATCAGACTTCCTGCATTCAAATCCTTGCTCTACTAGCTATGCTTCCTTTGGCATGTTACTTAACTTCTCTTTATCTTAGTAAACTCACCACTGAATAGTTCCTGCCTCATAGGGCTGTTGGAAAGATTAAAAGTTTAATATATGCAAAATGTGTGCAATAGGTCTTGACATATATAAACACCTAATATGTGGTAGTAATTACTGTTATTGGCTTTTTTCCTCATTCACTGATTTGTTCATTTAATAAATATTTATTAAGAATCTAACATTTGCCAAACACTGTGCACAGCACTGGATGTCCAGTAATAAATAGAGACAAATTGCTTGTCCTAAATCAGCTTAGAATGTAGTCAGTAGGACAGGTAATAAATAAGAAACAGCACATGAATAACTGATTACAAAATGCCAATACTATGAGAATTCATATATATATATATCCCTGAATATATATATAAT